>NW_027202460.1:3165000-3682500 GCF_024711535.1 Dipodomys merriami | reverse complement strand
AGGGATTGTGCTAGGGTGAGTGTGAGGATGAGGATTAGGGTTAGGTTTAGGGTTAGGGTTATGTTTAGGTTTAAGTTTAGGTTTAGGGTTAGGGTTAGGGTGAGAGTGAGTGTAAGGGTTAGGTTGAGGGTTAAGCTTAGGCTTATAGTTAGGCTGAGGGTGAGGGTGGGGTGTGGATTAGGGGTAGGGTGATTGTTCTGGTTAGGGTTAGTGTTATTGTTATGGTTAGGTTTAGAGTTACAGTGAGGGTGCAGGTGCGGGTGAGGGTTAGTGTTAGGGTGAGGTTTAGGTTTGGGTTAGGGTTAGAGTTAGGTTTAGGGTGAGGGTGAGGTTCAGGGTTAGAATTACGGTTCGGGTGAGGGTTAGGTTGAGGTTTAGGGTTAGTGTTAGTGTTAAGGTTAGGTTTACGGTGAGAGTTAGGGGGAGGGTTAGGGTTAGGATTAGAGTTAGGGTGAGGGTGAGTGTGTGTGTTAGGGTTAGGTTTAGGGTTAGGCTTAGGGTTAGGCTGAGGGTGAGGTTGAGGGTGAGGGTTAGGATTAGGTTGAGGGTTAGGGTTTGGGTTAAGTTTAGGGTTAGGGTGAGGGTTACGGTAAGGGTTATGTTGAGGGTGAGGGTTAGGATTAGGTTGACGGTTAGGAGTAGGTTTAGGGTGAGGGTGAGGATGAGTGTTAGGCTTATGGTGAGGGTTAGGATGAGGGTTAGTTTTAGGATTAGGGTTAGGGTGAGGGCTATAGTGAGGGTGAGGTTTAGGGTTAGGGTTAGGGTTAGGGTTAGGATGAGTGTGAGGTTTAGGGTTAGAGTTAGGGTTAGGGTGAGGCTGAGGATGAGGGTTAGGTTTAGGGTTAGTGTTAGATTAAGGGTTAGGGTGAGGGTGAAGGTTAGACTAAGGGTTAGGATTAGGATTAGGGTAAGTGTTAGGGTGAGTCTGAGGCTTAGGGTTAGGCTTAGGTTTGGGCTTAGGTTTAGGCCGAGGGTGAGGGTGAGTGTGAAGGTTAGGGTTAGGTTGAGGTTTAGAGTTAGGGTTAGGGTGAGATTTAGGGTTCAGCTTAAGTTTAGGGTTAGGGAGAGGGTTACGGTTAGTCTTACAGTGAGCATGAGAGTTAGGGTTAGTTTGAGGGTTAGGATTAGGGTTAGGTTTATTGTGACTGTTAGGGTTAGAGTTAGGGTGAGGGTTAGGATGAGGATTAGGGTTAGGATTAGTGTTAGGGTGAGGATTAGGATTAGGGTTAGGGTTAGGGTGAGGGTTAGGGTGAGGGTTAGGGTTATGGTGACATGAGGGTTAGGGTTAGGGTTTAGGTTAGGGTTAGAATTAGTGTTAGGGTGAGGGTGAGTGTTAGGATTAAGGTTAGGGTTAGGGTTAGGTTTAGGTTTAGGGTTAGGATTAGTGTTAATTTTAGTGTTAGAGTTACAGTTCGGGTGAGTCTGAGGGTGAGGTTGAGGGTTAGGTTTGGGGTGACGTTTATGGTTATGGTTAGGATTATGGTTATGTTGAGGGTGAGGTTTAGGTTTAGATTTAGGTTTAAGGTGCGGGTTATGTGGAGGGTTAGGATTAGGGTTAGTGTGAGGGTTAAGGTTAGGGTGAGGGTTAGGTTGAGTTTTAGGGTTAGGGTTAGGTTTAGGGTTTGGATTTGGGTTAGGGTGAGCGTGAGTGTGAGGGTTACGGTTAGGTTTAGGCTTAGGCTGAGGGTGAGGGTGGGGTGAAGGATTAGGTTTAGGGTGATGGTTAGGATTAGGGTTAGTGTTGGATAGGGTGAGGGTGAGGATTAGGGAAAGGCTTAGGATTAGGCTTAGGGTTAGACTGAGTGTGAGGTTGAGTGTGAGGGTTAGGGTTAGGGTGATGTTTAGGTTTACGGTTACGGTGAGGGTTAGGATGAGTTTTAGGGTTACAGTAAGGGTTAGGGTGAGGATGACAGTAAGGGTTAAGGTGAGGTTGAGACTGAGGGTGAGGGTTAAGATAAGGGTGAGGGTTAGTGTTAGGATTCGGGTGGGGTTTAGGGTTAGGGTTAAGGATAGGGTTAGGTGGAGGGGGAAGTTTAGGGTTAGATACAGGGTTAGGCAGAGGGTTAGTGGGAGGGTTAGGGTTTGTGTTAGGGTTAGGGTGAGGGTTAGTGTTAGGGTTAGGGTTAGGGTGAGGTTTAGGGTTAGGTTTAGGGTTTGGTTTAGAGTTATGGTGAGGGTGAGGGTGCGGGTGAGTGTGAGGGTTAAGGTTAGGTTTCAGGTAAGGCTTGTGGTTAGGCTTAGGGTTAGGCTGAGTGTGAGGGTGGGTTTGAGGGTTAGGGTTAGGTTGAGGTTTTCGGATAGGGTTATAGGGAGGGTTAGGATGATGGTTAGGGTTAGGATTAGGGTTAGGGTGAGGGCTAGCGTGAAGGTAAGTTTTAGGGTTATGGTTAGGTTGAGGTTTAGGTTTAGGGTTAGGGTTAGGGTTAGGGTGAGCGTGGGGTTTAGGGTTAGAGTTAGGGTTAAGGTGAGGCGGAGGTTGAGGGTTAGGGTTAGGATTAGGATTAGGGTAAGGGTAGGGTGAGTGTGAGGGGTAGGGTTAGGGTGAGGGTTAGGGTTAGGGTTAAGTTGAAAGTTAGGGTTCAGGTAAAGTTTAGGATTAGGGTGAGGGTTAGGGTTAGCTTTAAGTTGAGCGTGAGGATTAGGGTTAGGTTGATGGTTAGGTTTAGGGTTAGGGTGAGGTTTAGGGTTAGGGTTAGGGTGAGGGTTAGGATGATAAGTACGGTTAGAATTAGGGTTAGGATGAGGGCTAGGTTGAGGGTCAGGGTTAGGTTTAGTGTTAGGATGACTTTTAGTGTTAGGGTTGGGGTTAGGGTGAGGGTTAGGATGAGGGTTAGGGTTAGAGTAAGTGTGAGGTTTAGGGTTAGGTTGAGGGTTAGGTTTAAGATTAGGGTTAGTGTGAGGTTGAGAATTAGGGTTAGGGTTAGGGTTATTGTTAGGGATAGGGTTAGGGTTACGATTATGATGAGGTTGAGGTTTAGAATTAGGGTTAGGGTGAGGTTTTTAGTGTTACGGTTAGGGTTAGAGTTAGGGTTAGCATGAGGTTCGGGTTATTGTGAGGGTTAGTGTTAGGGTTAAGTTTTATGTTGTGGTGAGGGTTATGGTTATGGTTAGGGTTAGGATTAGGGTTAGGGTTATTGTTATGGTTAGGTTTAGGGTTACGGTTAGGGTGAGGGTAAGTGTGAGGTTTAGGCTTAGTGTTAGGGTTAGGCCTAAGGTTAGGGTTAGAGTTAGGATTACGGTTGGGGTTAGGGTGAGGTTTAGGTTTTGGTTTACTTTATAGTTAGGTTTAGGGTGAGGGTGGGATTTAGGGTTAGAGTTAGGGTTAGGGTGAGGGTTAGAGTGGGGGTTAGGATTAGGGTTTGGATTAGGCTGAGGGTTAAGGTGGGGGTCACGGTAAGGTTAAAGGTGAGGGTTAGTCCTAGGGTGAGGGTTACCGTAAGGGTCAGGGTTAGGGTTAGGGTGAGGGTTAGGCTGAGGTTTAGGCTGAGGCTGAGGGTTAGACTGAGGATTAGTGTTAGGGTTAGTGTGAGATTTATGGTGAGGGTGAGGGTTAGGGTTAGGGTGTGGGCTAGGCTGAGGGTGAGGTTGAGGGTAAGGGTTAGGGTTAGGGTGAGTGTTAGGGGGAGGGTTCGGATGAGGATTAGGGTTAGGATTAGGGTTAGGGTAAGGGCTAGGGTAAGGGTAGGTTTAGAGTTAGGGTTAGGGTCAGGTTTAGGATTAGGGTTAGGCTAAGGGTTATGGTGGGGGTGAGGTTTAGGGTTTGAGTTAGGGTTAAGGTGAGGATGAGGGTGAGGTTTAGTGTTAGGCTTAGTGTTAGGGTTAGGGTTAGGGTTAGGGTGAGGGTTAAGGTGAGATTGAGGGTTAAGGTTAGTGTTAGGGTTAGGCTTAGGATTAGGCTGAGTGTGAGGTTGAAGCTGAGTGTTAGGGTTAGGGTGAGAGTTAGGGTTAGGGTTATGGGGAGGGTTAGGATCAGGGTTAGGGTTAGAATTAGGGCTAGGGTGAGGGTGTGGTTTAGGGTTAGGTTTAGGTTGAGGTTTAGTGTTAGGGATAGAGGGAGGGTTAGGATGAGTGTTAGGTTTAGGCTTAGGGTTAGCCTGAGGGCTAGGGTGAGGTTCATGGTTAGGGTAAGCGTTAGGCTTTGGCTTAGGTTTAGGCTGAGCATGTGGTTGAGGGTGAGGATTAGCTTTAGGGTTGGGTTGAGGTTTAGTGTTAGGGTTAGGGATAGAGTTCGGGTTAGGGTGAGGGTGAGGTTTAGGGGTAGAGTTAGGGTTAGGATGAGGGTTAGGTTTAGGGTGAGGGTTAGTGTGGGGGTCACGGTAAGGGTAAATGTGAAGTTTAGGCTGAGGGTGAGGGTTACGGTAAGGGTGAGGGTTAGGTTTAGGGTGAGGGTTAGGGTTAGGTTTAGGGTGAGGTTTAGGGTTAAGGTGATGGTTAGGGTTAGTGTTAGTGTGAGGTTTAGGGTTAGGGTTAGGGTTAGTATTAATGTTAGGGTTAGGCTTAAGGTGAGGCTTAGGGTGAGGGTGAGAGTCAGGGTTAGGGTTTGATTGGGATTTGGGTTAGGATGAATGTGAGGGTTAGGGTTAGGGATAGGGATAGGCTTAGGTTTAGGCTGAGGGTGAGGGTGAGTGTGAGGATTAGAGTTAGGGTGAGGGATAGAGTTAGGGTGAGAGTTAGGGTTTGGGTTAATTTTAGTGTTAGGGTGAGTGTTAGGGTAGGGGTTACAGTGAGGGTGAGGGTTAGGTATAGGCTAAGGTTTAGGCTGAGGGTGAGGGTGAGTGTGAGGATTAGTGTTAGGGTGAGGGATAGGGTTAGGGTGAGAGTTAGGGTTTGGGTTAAGTTTAGGGTTAGGGTGAGTGTCAGAGTAGGGGTTACAGTGAGGGTGAGGGTTAGGTTTAGGTTGAGGTTTAGGGTTAGCGTTAGGGTTAGGGTGAGGGTGAGGGTTAGGATTAGGGTTATTTTTAGGATGAGGTTTAGGATGAGTGTTAGGGTTAGGATTAGGGTTAGGGTGAGGGCTAGCTTAAGGGTGAGTTTTAGAGTTAAGGTTAGGGTGAGGTTAAGGGTTAGGATTAGGGTTAGGGTTAGGGTGAGTGTGAGGTTTAGGGTTAGAGGTAGGGTTAGGGTGAGGCTGAGAGTGAGGGTTGGGTTAGGGTTAGGGTTAGGTTGACGGTGAGTGTTAGGATTAGGGTTAGGTTTAGGGTTAGGATTACTGTTATTGTTAGGGTTAGAGTTAAGGTGAGGTTGAGGGTGAGGGTGAGGGTGAGGGGTAGGTTTATTGTTAGGGTGAGTTTTAGGGTTAGGGTTAGTGTTAGGGTGAGGGTTAAGATGGGGGTTAGGGTTACGGTAAGTGTGAGGGTTAGGGTTAGAGTGAGGGTTAGGGTAAGGATTAGGGTTAATGTGAGGTTGAGGATTAGGATTAGGGTTAGTGTTAGGGTTATTGTTAGGGTTAGGGTTACGGTTTCAATGAGGTTGAGGGTTAGAGTTAGAGTTAGGGTGAGGTTTTTAGTGTTAGGGTTAGGGTTAGAGACAGGGTTAGGGTGAGTGTGAGGTTTAGGGGTAGAGTTAGGGTTAGGGTGAAGGTTAAGGTGAGGGTTAGGATTAGGGTGAGTGTTAAGGTGGGCGTGACGGTAAGGGTAAAGTTGAGGGTTAGGCCTAGGTTGAGGGTTACAGTAGGGTGAGGGTTAGGTTTACGGTGAGGGTTAGGGTTAGGTTGAGGGTGAGGGTGACGGTTAGATTGAGGATTTGTGTTAGGGTTTGTGTGAGTTTGAGGGTGAGGATGAGGGTTAGGCTTAGGGTGAGGGCTAGGGTGAGGATGAGGATTAGGTTTAGTGTTAGGGTGAGTTTAGGGTTAGGGTGAGGATTATGGTTAGGGTTAGGGCTAGGTTTAGGTGTAGGTTTAGTGTTAGAGTTAGGGTTTGGGTTAGGGTAGGGTTAGGGTAGGGTTAGGGTAAGGGTTTTTGTTAGGGTTATTATTAGGGTTAGGGTTAGGATGAGGTTTAAGTTTAGGTTTCGCTTTAGAGTTAGGGTTAGTGTGAGGGTGAGGTTTAGGGTTAGAGTTAGGGTGAGTGTTAGGGTTAGAGTTAGGGTGAGCGTTAGGGTTAGGGTTAGGCTTAGGCTTTGGCTTAGACGTAGGCCCAGCATGTGTGTGAGTGTTAGGGTTAGGGTTAGGGTGAGGGTTAAGGTTAGGGTTAGGTTGAGGATTAGGATGAGGTTTAGGTTTAGGATTAGGGTTAGGCTGAGGGCTAGGGTGAGGGTTAGGGTGAGGGTTAAGCTTAGGGATAGGTTTAGGTTTAGGATTAAGTTTAGGGTGAGGGTGAATGTGAGGGTTAGAATTAGGGTTAGGTTTAGGCTTACGGTTAGGGTGAAGGTTAGGGTTAGGGTTTTGTTAGGGTGAGGGTGAGGCTGAGGATTAGGGTTAGGTTGAGGGTTAGGTTTAGGTTTAGGGTTAGTGTTAGTGTTAGGGTTAGGGTTACAGTGATGGTTAGGGTTAGGGTTAGGGTTATTGTTAAAGTTAGGGTTAGGGTTACAGTTACAATGAGGGTGAGGGTGAGGATTAGCATTAGCATTATGGTTAGTTTTAGTGTTACGGTTAGGGTTAGAGTTAGGGTTAGGGTGAGGGTGAGGTTTAGGGGTAGAGTCAGGGTTAGGGTGAGTGTTAGTTTGAGGGTTAGGGTTAGGGTGAGGGTTAGGGAGGGAGTGACGGTACGGGTAAACGTGAGGGTTAGGCTGAGGGTGTGGGTTATTTTAACAGTGAGGGTTAGTGTTAGCGTGAGAGTTAGGGTTAGGGGTAGTGTGAGGGTGAGGGTTAGATTGAGGATTATTGTTAGGGTTAATGTGAGGTTTAGGGTGAGGATGGGTGTTAGGGTTAGGGTGAGGGCTAGGGTGAGGGTGAAGGCTAGGGTTAGGTTTAGGGTGAGGTTTAGAGTTAGGGTGATTGTTAGATTTAGTGTGAGGGTTAGTGTTAGGGTTAGGGTGAGTGTTCGGTTGAGGGTAAATGTTAGGGTGAGGCTTAAGGTAAGAGTGAGGGTTAGGGTTAGGGTTATTGTTAGGATTAGGTTTAGGGTTATGGTTAAGTTGAGGGTGAGGGTGAAGTGTAGGTTTAGGGTTGAGTATGAGGTTTAGGTTTAGGGTTAGGTTTAGAGTTAGGGTTAGGGTGAGAGTGAGGATTAGGGTTAGAGTTAGTGTTAGGGTTAGTGTTAGGGTCAGGGTGAGGGTTAGCGTTAGGGCTAGGCTTAGGCTTAGGCTTAGGCTTAGGCCGAGCATGAGGGTGAGGGTTAGGGTTAGGGTTAGAGTGAGGGTTAGGGTGAGGGTTAGGATGAGGTTTAGGGTTAGGATTAGGGTTAGGCTGAGGGCTAGGGTGAGGGTTAGGGTAAGGTATAAGGTTACATTTAGGATTAGGGTTAGGTTGAGGGTGAGGGTGAATGTGAGGGTTAGGGTTAGGGTTAGTGTTATTGTTAGGGTTAGGGTTAGCGCTATGGAGAGGGTGAGGGTGCGGGTGAGGGTTAGGTTTAGGTTTAGGGTGGGGTTTAGGGTTAGGGTTAGGGTTAGGGTTAGTGTGAGGGTGAGGTTTAGGGTTAGATATAGGGTAGGGGGAGGGTTAGGGTGAGGGTTAGGGTGAGGCTTAGTGTTAGGGTTAGGGTGAGGGTGAGGGTTAGGTTAAGGTTTAGGGTTAGGGTTAGGGTTAGTGTGAAGGTTAGTGTTAAGGTTAGGGTTAGTGTTTGAGTGAGGTTAAATTTTAGGGTGAGAGGTTGGGTTAGGGTGAGGGTTATGCTTTTGGTGAGGTTTAGTGTTAGTTTTAGGGTTAGGGTTAGGGTGAGGCTGAGGCTTAGGGTTAAAGTTAGGGTTAGAGTGAGGATGAGGGTGAGGGTGAGGGTTAGGGTTAGGGTTATTGTTAGGGTTAAGGTTAATGTGATGGTTAGGTTGACGGTTAGGTTTACTGTTAGGGTTAGGATTAGGATTAGGCTTAGGGTTAGAATGAGTGTGAGGACTTAAAGAGAAGCTTCTCTGAAGAAGAAAGAAGGATGGCCAATAGAAACATGAAGAAATGTTCCACATCCCTAGCCATAAAAGAAATGCAAATCAAAACAACATTGAGATATCACCTCACTCCAGTTAGAACAGCAAAAATCAAGAACTCTAACAACAACAGATGCTGGAGGGGATGTGGAAAGAAAGGAACCTTACTTCATTGTTGGGAATGTAAACTTGTTCAACCACTTTGGAAAGCAGTATGGAGGTTCCTCAAAAGACTTCACATAGATCTCCCCTATGATCCAGCAATCCCACTTTTGGGCATTTACCCAAATGTTTACAAACAAGACCACACTAAAGCTACCAGCACAACTATGTTTATTGCAGCATTATTTACCATAACTAAGATATGGAACCAACCCAGATGCCCCTCAGTAGATGAATGGATCAAGAAAATGTGGTATATATACACAATGGAATTCTATGCCTCCATCAGAAAGAATGACATTTCCCCATTTGTTAGGAAATGGAAAGGTTTGGAAAAAATTATATTAAGTGAAGTAAGCCAGGCCCAAAGAAGCATAGGTCCCATGGTTTCCCTTATTTGCAATATCTAGTATAGGTATGAGTCAAGCGGAAAAGGTCAGATAATGTGATGTTAGGAAAATGAACCCTTAAATATGTATTTTAATGTTTTCGTTTCTTTCATGCATGTGTTTCTAACGCATTTATAAGATTATTTCTTTGTTGTTTTGTATGTCCCTCCCCCACAGTGTAACCCCCGCTTTCACTATATTTGATGTCAGTATAACATGTGGAGGAGATGGGGACAAACAAGTCGTTTAAGGATTCAGGTGGACCTGTTGCAACAATGAGAAGTACAAAATGTTATGTCAAAACCAGCTTTACAATGTCGGTGTGGGGGGAGGAGGGGGGTATAATTGGGTGGGGGGAGGGGGGTAAAATTGGGTGGGGGGAGGGGGGAGGCGGGGAAGGGAAGTAAAGGGTAAACAAAGGAGGAGGCTGCAATGCTTGGTAAGAAATGTAAGCATTATCCTGCCCATGTAATTGTAGCCCCTCTGTACAGTATGTTCTCAAATAAAATAAAATAAAATTAAAAAAAAAACAAAAAAAACAAAAAAAAACATTACAAACATAGAATGAGTGTGAGGTTTAGGGTTAGGGTTAGAGTTAGCCTTAGGTTTAGGCTGAGGGTGAGGGTGAGGGTTAGGGTTAGGGTGAGGTTTAGGGTTAGGGTTATGCTTAGGTTTAGGGTGAGGGTTAGGCTGAGGGTTAGGGTTATGATTAGGGTGAGGGTTAGCGTGAGGGTTAGGGTGAGGGTTAAGGTGAGGGTGAGGGTGAGGGTTAGGGTTGTTATAAGGGTTAAGGTCAGATTTAGGGTGACAGTGAGGTTTTGGGTGAGGGTTAGGTTGAGGGTTAGAGTTAGGGTTAAGGTGAGGGTTAGGGTAAGGGGTAGGGTTACGGTTAGGGTAAGGGTTAGGTTTATTGTGAGAGTTAGGTTTAGGGTTAGGGTTAGGATTAGTGTGAGGGTAAGAATTAGCTGACTGTTAGGGTGAGGGTGAGGTTTAGGGTTAGGAATAGTGATAGGATTAGTGTAAAGCTGAGGGTGATGGTGAGGTTTAGGGTTAGTGTTAGGGTGAGGGCTTGGGTGAGTGTTAGGTTAAGGTTGAGGGTTAGGGTGAGAGTGATGGTAAGGGTAAAGGTGAGGGTTAGGCTCAGGGTGAGGGTTAAGATAAGGGTGAGGGTTAGGGTTAAGGTGAGCATTAGGTTAAGTGTTCGGGATACGGTTAGGGTGAGGGTTAGATTGAGGATTAGGGTTAGGGTTAGTGTGAGGTTTAGGGTGAGGTTGAGGGTTAGGTTTAGGTTGAGGGTTAGGGTTAGAATTAGGATTAGGGTGAGGGCTAGGGTGAGGGTGAGGTTTAGGTTAGGGTTAGGGTTAATGTTAGGGTGAGGTTTAGGTTTACTGTGAGAATTGGGGTTAGTGTGAGGGTTAGTGTTAGGGTGAGGGGAAGTGTTAGGGTGGGGGTTTGGGTTAGGGTTAGGGTTATGTTTAGTTTGAGGGTTAAGTTTAGGGTTTGGGTGAGGGCTAGGGTGAAGGTGAGGTTTAGGGTTATGTTTAGGGTGAGGTATAGGGTTAGGGTTATGTTTAGGGTTAGGGTTAAGGTGAGGGTGAGGTTTAGGTTTAGAGTTAGGGTTAGGGTGAGGGTTACGGTTAGGGTTAGTTTTATGTTTAGGGTTAGGGTGAGGGTTAGGGTTAGGGTGAGGGTTAGGGTTAGGGTTGGGATTAGGATAAGTGTTTTTGTGAGGGTGAGTGTGAGTTTGATGGTTAGTGTTAGGGTTAGGTTTAGGGTTAGGCTTAGGTTTACGCTGAGCTTGAGGGTGAGGGTTAAGGTGAGGGTGAGGGTGAGGTTTAGGGTTAGAGTTAGGGTTAGTGTGAGGGTTAGCGTTAGGGTTGGTGTTAATGTTAGTGTTAGGGTGAGGGTTAGGGTGAGCGTTATGGTTAGGGATAGGATTAGATTTAGGATTAGGGTTAGCGTGAGTGTGAGTGTGAGGGTTAGTGTTAGGGTTAGGTTTAGGGTTAGGCTTAGGGTTAGGCTGAGGGTTAGGGTGAGGGTTTAGGTTAGGGTGAGGGTTTGGTTTAGGGTTAAGGTGAGGGTTAGAATGAGGGTTAGGTTTAGGATTGGGGTTAGGGTGAGGGCTAGAGTGAGGTTGAGGTTTAGTGTTAGGGTGTGTTTTAGGGTTAGGTTTAGGGTTAGGATCAGGGTGAGTTTGAGGTTTAGGGTTAGAGATAGGTTTAGGAGGAGGGTTAGGGTGTGGGTTAGGTTTAGGGTTAGTGTTAGGGTTAGGGTTAGGGTTAACGTTAGGGTGAGGGTTAGGGTTAGGGATAGTGTTAGGTTTAGGAATATGGTTAGGTTGAGGGTGAGTGTGAGGGTTAGAATTAGGGTTTGGTTTAGGTTTAGGTTTAGGCTGAGGTAGAGTGTAAGTGTGAGAGTTAGGGTGCGGTTCAGGTTAGGGTTAGGTTTAGAGTTAGCCTTAAGGTGAGGTTTATTGTTAGGGTTAGGGTTAGGGTGAGGGTTAGGTTTAGGGTTATGGTGAGGCTTAGGGTTAGGTTTAGGATTAGGCTTATGGTTAGGCTGAGGGTGGGGGTGGGGGTGAGGATTGGGGTTAAGGTTAGGGTTAGCGGTAGGGTTATTGGTATTTTTATGGTTAGGGTAAAGTTTGCAGTGAGGTTGAGGTTGAGGGTGAGTGTTAGGTTTAGGGTGAGGTTTCGGGTTAGGTTTATTGTTAGGTTGAGGTTGAGTTTGAGAATTAGGGTTAGGCTTAGGGTTAGGGTGACGATTAATGTTAGTGTTTGGGTTAGGGTGAGGCTGAGGATTAAGGTGAGGTTTAGGGTTAGGTTTAGGTTTAGGTTTAGGGTTAGGGTTAGGCTGAGGGTGAGGGTGGGGGTGAGGATTAAGGTTAGGGTTTCGGTTAAAATTAGGGTTATTGTTAGTGTTATGGTTTCGGTTTAGTTTGCGGTGAGGATGAGCCTGAGGTTGAAGGTTATGGTTAGGGTTAGGCTGAGGGTGAGTATGGGGGTGAGGAATAGGTTTTGGGTGATGGTTAGGGTTAGGGTTAGGTTGAGGGTGAGGATGAGGCTTAGCGTTGGGATTAGTTTTAGGGTGAGGGCTAGGGTGAGGGTGAGGGTTAGGGTTAGGAATAGGCTTAGGCTTAGGCTTAAGGTTAGGCTTAGGGTGAGGGTGAGTTAGAGGGTTTGGGTTAGGATGATGGATAGGGTTATGGTTAGGGTGAGTGTTAGGATGAGGGTTAGGGTTAGGGTGAGGGTTAGCCTGAGTGTGACGGTAAGAATAAAGGTGAGGGTTAGGCTGAGGGTGAGTGTTCCCCTAAGGGTGAGGGTTAGGATTAGGTTGAGGTTTAGGGTAAGGATTAGGATGAGGGTTAGGGTGAGGGTGAGGGTTAGATTGAGGATCAGGATTGGGGTTTGTGTGAGGTTTAGGTTGAGGATGATGGTTAGGGTTAGGGTGAGGGTTAGGGTTAGAATTAGGGTTAGGGTGAGGGCTAGGGTGAGGCTGAGGGTTAGAGTTAGGGTTTAGGTGAGGTTTAGGGTTTGGGTGAGAGTTAGGGTTACTGTGAGGGTTAGTGTTAGAGTTAGGCTTAGTGTTAGGGTGAGGGTAAGTGTTAGGGTGAGGGTTAGGGTTAAGGTGAGGGTTATGGTTAGGGTGAGGGTTAGTGTTAGGTTTAGGGTGATTTTTAAGTTTAGAGTTAGGGTTACGTTGAGGGTGAGGGTGAGTGTTAGGGTTAGGGTGAGGTTTAGGTTTAGTGTTAGGGTTAGAGTTACGGTGAGGGTGTGGGTGAGGTTTAGGGTTACAGTTAGGGTTCAAGTGAGGGTTAGGATGAGGGTTAGGGTTAGGGTTAGTTTTAGGTTTAGGGTTAGGGTGAGGTTTAGGGTTAGGGTTATGGTTAGGATTAGGGTTAGGGTGAGGGTTAGGGTTAGGTTTAGGGTTAGGATGAGGGTTAAGATGAGGGTTAGTTTTAGGATTATGGTTATGGTGAGGGCTAGGGTGAGGGTGAGGTTTAGGGGTAGCTTTAGGTTGAGGTTTAGGTTTAGGGTTAAATTTAGGGTCAGTGTGAGTTTGACGTTTAGTGTTAGAGATAGGGTTAGGGTGACGGTTAGGGTGAGGGTTAGGGTTAGGTTTAGTGTTACAGGTAGGGTGAGGGTTAGGGTGAGGGGTAGGGTGATGGTGTGTGTTAGGGTTAGGATTCGGATTAGGGTTAGGGAGAGGGTGAGTGTGAGGGTTAGAGTTAGGTTTAGGGTTAGGCTTTGGGTTAGGCTGAGGGTGAGGGTGAGGGTGAGTGTTAGGGTTAGGGTGAGTGTTAGGGTTAGGGTGAGGTTTAGGGTTAGAGTTAGGGTGAGAATTAAGGTTCGGCTTTAGGGTTATGGTGAGGGTTAGGTTGAGGGTGTCTGTAAGGTTAAAGGTGAGGGTTAGGCTGAGGGTGAGGTTTTCGTTAAGGGGGAGGGTTAGGGTTAGGGTGAGGTATAGAGTAAGTTTAAGGTTTAGGGTTAGGGTGAGGGTGAGGGTAAGGGTAAGGGTTAGGGTTAGGGTGAGCGTGAGGATTAGATTGAGGATTAGGGTTAGGGTTAGTGTGAGGTTTAGGGTTTCGGTGAGGGGTAGGCTTAGTGTGATGGTTAATGTTAAGGTGAGGGTAAGTGTTAGGTTGAGGTTGAGGGTTAGGGTGAGGGTTATGTTTATGGTGAGGCTTAGGATTATGGTTAGTGTTATTGTTAGGGTTAGGGTTATGGTTACGGTGAGGGTGAGGGTGAGGGTGAGGTTTAATGCTAGGGTTAGGGTGAGATTTAGGGTTAGGGTTAGGGTTAGAGTTAGGGTTAGGGTGAAGGTCAGTTTTAGGGTTAGTGTTAGGGTTAGGGTGAGGTTTAGGTTGAGGGTTAGGGTTAGGGTTAGTGTTAGGGTTAGGGTTAGGGTGAGGGTTAGGTTGAGGTAAGTGTTAGGGCTTGGGTTAGGTTTAGGTTTATGGTTAGGGTGAGGGTGAGTGTGAGGGTTAGGCTTACAGTTAGGCTTAGGGTTAGGCTGAGGGTGAGGGTTTAGGTGAGGATTAGGGTTAGGGTGCCGGTTAGGGTTAGGGTTAGGGTTAGAATTAGCCTTAAGGTGAGGTTTAGGGTTAGGGTTAGGTTTAGGGTTCTGGTGAGGGTGAAGGTTAGAGTTAGCTTGAGGGTCAGGATGAGGGGTATGGTTTGGGTTAGGGTTAATGTGAGGTTTAGGGTTAGGGTTAGGGTTAGGTTGAGATTTAGGTTGAGGGTTAGGTTTTTTGTTAGGGTTAGGGGGAGGGGGAGGTTTAGGGGGAGGTTTAGGTCAGGCTTAGTTTTAGGATTAGGGTGAGGTAAAGGGTTAGGGTGAGTGTTAAGGTTAGGTTAGGTTGAGGGTTAAGATGAGGGTTAGGGTTTCAGTGAGAGTGAGGGTTAAGGTTACGGCGAGGGTTAGGGTTAGGATTATGGTTATGGTGAGGGTGATGGTTAGGATTAGGGTTTGGGTTATTGTAAATGTTATGGTTAGGGTTACATTTCCCATGAGGGTGAGGCTGAGAGTGAAGCTTTGGGTTAGAGTAAGGGTTAGTTTTAGGGTTAGGATTAGGGATAGGGTGTCGGTGAGGTTTAGGGTTAGACTTAGGTTGAGGGGGAGTTTTAGGGTGAGGGTTAGGGTTAGGGTTAGGGTTACGGTTAGCTTTAGGTTTAGAGTGAGGGTAAGGTTGAGGTTTAGGGTTTAGGCTAGGTTTAGGGTTAGGATTAGGGTTAGGGTGAGGCAGAGTGTGAGGGTTAGGGTTAGGATTAGGCTTAGGCTTAGGGTTTGGCTGAGGGTGAGGGTGGGTGTGAGGATTAGGCTTAGGGTGATGGATAACAGGGTTAGGTGAGGGTTAGGATGAGGGTTAGGGTTAGGATTAGGGTTAGGGTGAGGGGTATGGTGAGGGGAGGGTTAAGGTTAGGGTTAGGCTTAGGCATAGGTTTAAGCTGAGGGTGATGGTGAGGGTGAGGGTTAGGGTTATGTTGATGGATAGTGTTAGGGTTAGGGTGAGGGTTAGGATGAGGGTTCGGGTTAGGGTTAGGGTTACGATGAGCGTGATGGTAAGAGTAAAGTTGAGGGTAAGGCTAAGGGTGAGAGTTACGGTAAGGGTGAGGGTTAGGGTTAGGGTGAGGGTTAGGGTTAGGATTAGGGTTAGGGTTAGATTGGGGATTAGGGTTAGGGTTAGTGTGATTTTTAGGGTGAGGATGAGGGTTAGGGTGAGGGTTAGGGTTAGAATTAGGGTTAGGGTGAGGGCTAGCGTGAGGGTGAGGGTTAGGGTTAGCGTGAAGTTTATGGTGAGGTTTAGGGTGAGGGGTAGGTTAAGGTTTAGGGTGAGGTTTAGGTTTAGTGTGAGGGTTACGGTAAGGGTGAGAGTGAGGGTGAGGGTAAGTGTTATGGTGAGGGTTAGGATGAGGGTGAGGGTTAGGGTTAGGATTAGGGATATGATTAGGGATATGCTGAGGTTGAGGGTGAGGGTGAGGGTGAGGTTTAGGGTTATGGTTATGGTTAGGGTGAGGTCTAGGGTGAGGGTGAGGGTTAGGGTGAAGGTGAGGGTGAGGGTGAGAGTCTTGGTTAGGTAATGGTTAGGGTTAGGGTGAGGATTAGTTGAGGGTTAGGGTAAGGGTGAGCTTGAGGTTTAGGGTGTGGGTGAGCGTTTGGATTATGGTGAGGGTTCGGGTGATGGTGAGGGTTCGGGTGAGGTAGAGGGTTAGGTTTAGGGTTAGGTGAGGGTTAGTGTTAGGGTTTGGATTAGGGTGAGGGTTAGGATTAGGTTTAGGTTTTGGGTGAGGTTTAGGGTGAGGGTGAGGGTGAGGGTTAAGGTTAGGGTTAGGTTTGTGGTGTGGTTAAGTGATAGCATGAGGGTTAGGGTGAGTGTTAGACTTAGCATTAGGGTTAGGGTGAGGGTTAGGGTGAGGATTAGGGTGAGTTTTAGGGTTAGGGTGAGGATTAGGGTTAGGCTTAGCGTGAGGGTGACGGTGAGGTTGACGGTTATGTTTAGAGTTACGTTGATTATTCGGTTAAGTGTGAGGTTTAGGGTGAGGATGAGGTTAAGTGTTAGGATGAGGGTTAGGGTGAGGGTGAGGGTTAGGGTTAAGGTTCGGGTTAGGGTGAGGTTTAGGGTTATGATTAGGGTGAGGGTTAGGGTGAGGGTGAGGGTTAGGGTTGTTATAAGGGTTAGGGTCAGAATTAGCGTGACGGTGAGGTTTTGGGTGAGGGTTAGGTTGAGGGTTAGAGTTAGGGTTAAGGTGAGGGTTAGGGTAAGGGGTAGGGTTACGGTTAGGGTGAGGGTTAGGTTTATTGTGAGAGTTAGGGTTAGGGTTAGGGTTAGGATTAGATTGAGAGTAAGAATTAGCTGACTGTTAGGGTGAGGGTGAGGTTTAGGGTTAGGAATAGTGATAGGATTAGTGTAAATCTGAGGGTGAGGGTGAGGTTTAGGGTTACGGTTAGGGTGAGTTCATGGGTGAGCGTTAGGTTAAGGTTGAGGGTTAGGGTGAGAGTGATGGTAAGGGTAAAGGTGAGGGTTAGGCTGAGGGTGAGGGTTAAGATAAGGGTGAGGGTTAGGGTTAGGGTGAGGGTTAGGTTAAGGGTTTGGGTTACGGTTAGGGTGAGTGTTAGATTGAGGATTAGGGTTAGGGTTAGTGTGAGGTTTAGGGTGAGGTTGAGGGTTAGGGTTAGGGTTAGGGTTAGGGATAGAATTAGGGTTAGGGTGAGGACTAGGATGAGGGTGAGGTTTAGGTTAGGGTTAGGGTTAAGGTTAGGGTGAAGTTTATGGTTACTGTGAGGGTTAGGATTAGTGTGAGGGTTAGGGTTAGAGTTAAGGTTAGTGTTAGGGTGAGGGTAAGTGTTAGGGTGAGGGTTTGGGTTAGGGTGAGGGTTATGTTTCGGTTGAGGGTTAGGTTTAGGGTTAGGGTTATTGTTAGGGCTAGGATTAGGATTAGGGTTAGGGTGAGGGTGAGTGTGTGGGTTAGGGTTAGGTTTAGGCTTAAGGTTAGGCTGAGGGTGAGGTTGAGGCTGAGGATTAGGGTTAGGGTGATGGTTAGGGTTTGGGTTAGGGTGAGGGTTAGGATAAGGGTTAGAGTTAGGATTAAGGTTTGGGTGAGGGCTAGGGTGAAGGTGAGGTTTAGTGTTATATTTAGCGTGAGGTTTAGGGTTAGAGTTAGGGTTAGGGTTAAGGTGAGGCTGAGGTTTAGGTTTAGAGTTAGGGTTAGGGTGAGGGTTAGGTTTAGGGTTAATGTTCGGTTTAGGTTTAGGGTGAGGGTTAGGGTTAGGGTGAGGGATAGGGTTAGGGCTGGGAGTAGGATTAGTGTTAGGGTGAGGGTGGGGGTGAGTGTAAGGGTTAGGGTTAGGGTTAGGGTGAGCCTTAGGTTTAGGCTGAGGTTGAGGGTGAGGCTTAAGGTGAGGGTGAGGGTGAGGTTTAGGGTTAGAGTTAGGGTTAGTGTGAGGTTTAGTGTAAGGATTGCTGTTAGGAATAGGGTTAGGATGATGGTTAGGGTGAGGGTTATGTTTTGGGATCGGGTTAGATTTAGGATTAGGTTTAGCGTGAGTGTGAGTGTGAGGATTAGTGTTAGGGTTGGGCTGAGGGTGAGGGTGAGGGTTAGGGTTAGGGTGAGGGTTAGGGTTAGGTTTAGGATGAGGGATAGGATGAGGTTTAGGGTTAGGATTATGGTTACGGTGAGGGCTAGGGTGAGGGTTGAGGTTAGGTTTAGGTTTAGGATTAGGATTAGGGTTCGCGTTAGGTTAGGGTTAGGATTAGGGTGCGGGCTAGGGTGAGGGTGAGGGTTAGGGTTAGGGTTAGTCTTAGACTTAGGGTTAGGCTGAGGGTGGGGTGAGGAATAGGGTTTGGGTGATGGTTAGGGTTAGGGTTATGGTGAGGTTTAGGATGAAGGTTCGGGTTAGGATTAGGTTTAGGGTGAGGGCTAGGGTGAATGTGAGGGTTATGGTTAGGCTTAGGCTTAGGGTTAGGCTGAGGATAAGGGTGGGGGTGAGGAATAGGTTTTGGGTGATGGTTAAGGTTAGGGTTAGGGTGAGGGTTAGGATGAGGGTTGGGGTTAGGATAAGTTTTAGGGTGAGGGCTTGGGTGAGGGTGAGGTTTAGGGTTAGGGTTCGGCTTAGGCATAGGTTTAGGCTGAGGGTGAGGGTGAGTGTGATTGATAGGGTTAGGGTGATGGATAGGGTTAGGGTTAGGGTGAGTGTTAGGATGAGTGTAAGTTTTAGGGTGAGGGTTAGGGTGAGCATGACGGTAACAGTAAAGGTGAGGTTTAGGCTGAGGGTGAGTGTTCCATTAAGGGTGAGGGTAAGGATTAATGTGAGGGTTAGCATAAGGGATAGGGTGAGGGTTAGGGTGAGGGTGAGGGTTAGATTGAGGATTAGGGTTAGGGTTAGTGTGAGGTTTACGGTGAGGATGATGTTTAGGGTTAGGGTGAGCATTATGGTTAGAATTAGGGTGAGAGTGAGGGCTAGGGTTTGGGTGAGGGTTAGGGTTAGGGTTAGGGTTAGGGTGAGGTTTAGGATTAGGGTGAGAGTTAGGGTTACTGTGAGGGTTAGTGTTAGAGTTAGGGTTAGGGTAAGGGTTAGGGTAAGTGTTAGGGTGAGGGTTAGGGTTAGGGTGAGTGTTATGTTTAGGGTGAGGTTTAGGGTTAGGTTTAGGGTTATTGTTAAGTTTAGGGTTAGGGTTACAGTGAGGATGAGGGTGAAGGTTAGGGTTAGGGTGAGGTTTAGTGTTAGGGTTAGGGGTTTAGTTAGGGTTAGGGTTAGGGTGAGTTTTAGGGTTAGAGTTAGGGTTAGGGTGAGGGTTAGGATGAGGATTAGGGTTATGATTAGGGTTAGGGTGAGGGCTAGGGTGATGGTGAGGGTTAGGGTTAGTGTTAGGGTGAGTTTTAGGGTTAGGGTTAGGGTTAGGGTGAGCTTTTGGTGAGGTTTAGGGTTACAGTGAGGGTGAGGGTTAGGGTTAGGATTAGGATTAGGGTGAGGGTGAGTGTTAGCATTAGGGTTAGGCTTAGGGTTAGGGTTAGTTTTAGGGTTAGGATTAGTGTTAATATTAGGGTTAGGTTTAGACTTACGGTTTGGGTGAGGGTGAGAGTGAGGGTGAGGGTTAGGGTTACGGTGAGGTTTAGAGTTAGGGTTAGTATTAGGGATAAGGTGAGGGAGAGGTTTAGGGTTAGAGTTAGGCTGAGGGGGAGGGTAAGGGTGAGTGTTAGGGTTAGGGTTAGTGTTAGGGTTAGCATTAGGTTTAGGGTGAGCGTAAGGTTGATGTTTATGGCTAGGGTTAGATTTTGGGTTAGGATTAGGGTTAGAGTGAGGGTGAGTGTGAGGGTTAGGGTTAGGATTAGGGTTAGGCTTAGGGTTAGGCTGAGGGTGAGGGTGTGTGTGAGGATTAGCCTTAGGATTATGGTTAACCTTAGGGTTAGGGTGAGGGTTAGGATGAGGGTTAGGGTTAGGATTAGGGTTAGGGTGAGGGTGAGGGTTAAGATTAGGGTTAGGTTTGTGCTGTGGATAAGTGATAGCATGAGGGTTAGGGTGAGTGTTAGACTTAGCATTAGAGTTAGGGTGAGGTTTAGGGTGAGGATTAGGGTGGGTTTTAGGATTAGGGTGAGGGTTAGGGTTAGGCTTAGTATGGGGGTGACGGTGAGGGTGACTGTTAGGGTTAGAGTTACGGTGAGGATTCAGTTAAGTGTGAGGTTTAGGGTGAGTATGAGGTTAAGTGTTAGGATGAGGGTAAGGGTGAGGGTGAGGGTTAGGGTTAAGGTTTGGGTTAGCGTGAGGGTTAGGGTGAGGGTTAGGGTTAGGGTTATGCTTAGGGTTAGGCTGATGGTTAGGGTTACGATTAGGGTGACGGTTAGGGTGAGGGTTCGGTTCAGGGTGAGGGTTAGGGTTCGGGTGAGGGTTAGGGTTGTTCTTAGGGTTAGGGTCAGATTTAGGGTGATGTTGAGGTTTTGGGTTAGGGTTAGGGTGAGGGTAAGAGTTAGGGTTAAGATGAGGTTTAGGGTAAGGTATAGGGTTATGGTTAGGTTGAGGTTTAGGTTTAGTGTGAGAGTTAGGGTTAGGGTTAGGGTTAGGATTAGTGTGAGGTTAAGAATTAGCTGACTGTTAGTGTGAAGGTGAGGTTTAGGGTTAGGAATAGTGATAGGATTAGTGTAAAGCTGAGGGTGAGGGTAAGTTTAGGATTAGGGTTAGGGTTAGGGCTTGGGTGAGCGTTAGCTTAAGGTTGAGGGTTAGGGTGAGAGTGATGGTAAGGGTAAAGGTGAGGGTTAGGCTGAGGGTGAATGTTAAAATAAGGGTGAGGGTTAGGGTTAGGGTGAGGGTTAGGGTTATGTTTAGGGTGAGGGTTAGATTGAGGATTAGGGTTAGGGTTAGTGTGAGGTTTAGGGTGAGGATGGGGGTTAGGGTTAGGGTTAGAATTAGGGTTAGGGTGAGGGCTATGATGAGGTTGAGGTTTAGGTTAGGGTTAGGGTTAAGGTTAGGATGAGGTTTAGGTTTACTGTGGGGATTAGGGTTAGTGTGAACGTTGGGGTGATGCTTACGGCTAGTGTTAGGGTGAGGGTAAGTGTTAGGGTGAGGGTTTGGGTTAGGGTGAGGGTTATATTTAAGGTGAGGGTTAGCTTTAGGGTTAGGGTTATTGTTAGGTTTAGGATTAGGATTAGGGTTAGGGTGAGGGTGAGTGTGTGGGTTAGGGTTAGGTTTAGGTTTAGGCTTAATGTTAGCCTGCGGGTGAGGGTAAGGTTGAGGCTGAGTGTTAGGGTTAGGGTGATGGTTAGGGTTAGGGTTAGGGTTAGGGTTCGGATGAGGGTTAGAGTTAGGATTAGGGTTTGAGTGAGGGCTAGGGTGAAGTGAGGTTTAGGGTTATGTTTAGGGTGAGGTTTAGGGTTAGGGTTAGGGTTAGGGTTAAGTTGAGGGTGAGGTTTAGGTTTAGATTTATGGTTAGGGTGAGCATTAGCGTTAGGGTTAGTTTTAGGTTTAGGGTTATTGTGAGGGTTAGGGTTAGGGTGACGGTTAGGGTTAGGGCTGAGATTAGGATTAGTGTTAGGGTGAGGGTGAGTGTGAGTGTGAGGATTCAGGTTAGCGTCGGGCTTAGGTTTAGGCTGAGGTTGAGGGTCAGGATTAAGGTGAGGGTGAGGGTGAGGTTTAGGGTTAGAGTTAGGGTTAGTGTGAAGGTTAGTGTTAGGATTGGTGTTAGGGTTAGGGTTAGGGTGTGGGTTAGGTTGAGGGTTATGGTTAGGGATTGTGTTAGATTTAGGATTAGGGTTAGCTTGAGTGTGAGTGTGAGGGTTAGTGTTAAGGTTAGGTTTAGGGTTAGGCTGAGTGTGAGGGTGAGGGTTAGGGTTAGGTTGAGGTTTAGGGTTAGGGTTAGGGTGAGGGTTAGGATGAGGTATAGGGTTAGGGTTAGGGTTAGGGTTAAGGTGAGGGTTAATGTTAGGGTTAGGGTGATGGTTAGGGTTATTGTTAGTGTTATGGTTAGGGTTAAGTTTGTGGTGAGGGTGAGGCTGAGGGTGGGTATTAGGGTTAGGATTAGGATTAAGGTTAGGATTAGTGTTATTGTTAAGGTTAGGGTTAGAGTTATGGTGAGGGTGAGGGTCAGGGGGAGAGTGAGGGTGAGGGTTAGGGTTAGGGTTAGGGTGAGGTTTAGGGTTAGAGTTAGGGTAGGGTGAGGGTTAGGGTTAGTGTGAGGTTTAGTGTTTGGGTTAGGGTTAGTGTTAGGGTAAGGTAAGTGTTAGGGTGAGGGTAAGGGTTAGGGTGAGGGTTAGGGTTAGAATGAGGGTTAGGGTTAGGGTTAGGGTTATTGTTAGTGTAAGGTGTTTGGGTGAGGATCAGGGTTAGGGTGAGGTTTAGGGTTAGAATGAGGGTTAGGGTTAGGGTTAGTGTTATTTTTATGGTTAGGGTTAGGATTATGGTTAGGGTGAGGACTAGGGTGAGGGTGAGGTTTAGGGTTAGGGTTAGGCTTATGCTTAGGTTTAGACTGAGGCTGAGTGTGAGGTTGAGGGTTACGGTTAGTGTGATGGTTAGGGTTATGTTTAGGGTGAGGGTTAGAATGAGGGTTAGGTTTAGGGTGAGGGTTAGGTTGAATGTGACAGTAAGGGTAAAGTTGAGGGTTAAGGTTAGGGTGAGAGTTAGGGTGAGGATTAGGGTTAGGGTTAGGGTGAGGGTGAGGTTAAATTGAGTATCAGTGTTAGGGTCAGTGTGAGGTTTAGGGTGAGGATGAGGGTTAGGGTTAGTGTGAGGGCTATGGTGAGGGGAGGGTTAGGTTTAGGGTTATGTTGAAGTTTAGGGTTAAGGTGATGGTTAGGGTTAGTGTGACGGTTAGTGTTAGTATTAGGGTTAGTTTTAGGGTGAGGGTTAGCATTAGGGTGAGGTTTATGTTTAGGGTTAGTGTTAGCCTTAGGGTTAGGGTTATTGTTAGGGTTAGGGTTACTGTTTCGGTGAGGGTGAGGGTTAGGGTTAGGGTTAGGGTGAGGTTTAGGTTTAGGTTCAGTGTTAGAGTTAGGGTTAGGGTGAGGGTGAGGTTTAGGTTTAGGGTTAGGATTAGTGGGAGGGTTAGGTTGAGGGTTAGGGTGAGTGTTATTGTTTGGATTAGGGTTAAGGTGAGGGTGAGTGTGAGGGTTAGGATTAGGCTTAGGTTTAGGGTTAGGCTGAGGCTGAGTGTGAGTGTGAGGGTGAGTGTTAGGGTTAGCTTCAAGGTTAGGGTTAGGGTTAGGTTGAGGGTTAGGGTTATGGTTAGAATCAGGGTTAGGATGAGGTTTAGGGTTAGGATTAGTGTTAGGATGAGGGCAAGGGTGAGGGTGAGGGTTAGGGTTACCATTATGGCGAGGTTTAGGATTAGGGTTAGGTTTAGGGTTAGGGTGAGGGTTAGGTTAGGGTTACGGTGAGAGTGAGGGTTAGTGTTAGGGTGAGGCTGAGGGTTAGGATTAGTGTTATGGTTAGGGTTATTGTTAGTGTTATCATGAAGGTTAAGTTTTCAGTGAGGTTGAGGCTGAGTGTGAGGTTTAGGGTTAGGTTAGGGTAAATTTTAGGGTTAGGATTAGTGTTAGTGTTAGGGTGAGGGCTTGGTTTAGGTTGAGGTTTACTGTCAAGGTGAGGGTTAGGATTAGGGTTAAGGTTCGGGTTAGTGTTATTGTTAGGGGTAAGGTTAGAGTTACTGTGAGGATGAGGGTGAGGGTGAGTGTGAAAGTTAGGGTTAGGGTTAGCCTTAGTCTTAGGTTTAGTCCTAGCGTGAGGGTGAGGTTAAGGGTTAGGATTAGGGTGATTGTTAGGGTTTTAGGGTTATGGTGAAGGTTAGGGTGAGGTTTAGGTTTAGGATTAAGGCTAAGGTGAGGGCTAGGGTGAGGGTGAGGGTTAGGGTTAGCATTAGGGTGACGTTTAGGGTTAGGATTAAGTTTAGGGTTAGGGTGAGTGTTAGTGTGAGGGTTACGGTGAGGGTGAGGGTTAGGGTTAGGGTGAGGGTTAGGGTTAGGGTGAGGGTGAGGGTGAGGGTTAGATTAGGGTTAGGGTTAGGGTTATTGTTAGTGTTATGGTTAGGTTTAACTTTATGGTGAGGTTGAGGCTCAAGGTGAGGCTTAGGGTTAGGGTTAGGGTGAGGTTTAGGTTAGGGTTAAGGTTAGGGTTAGGGTGAGGGTTTGGGTTAGGGTTAGGGTTACGGTGAGGGTGAGGGTGAGGGTTAGGGTTAGGTTTAGTGTCATTGTTAGGGTTATGGTTAGAGTTACAGTGAGGCTGAGGGTAAGGGTTAGGGTTAGAGTGAGGTTTAGCGTTAGGATTAGGGTTAGGGTGAAGTTGAGGGTGAGGTTTAGGGTTAGAATTGCGTTGGGTTGAGTATTAGGGTTAGTGTTAGGGTTAGGGTTAGGGTGAGGGTTAGGATGAGTGTTAGGGTTAGGGTTAGGATTAGGATTAGGGTTAATGTTAGGGTGAGTGATTGTGTTAGGCTTAGGGATAGGGTTAGGCTTAGCCTTAACCTGAGGGTGAGGGTTAGGGTGAGGGTTAGGATGAGTGTTAGGGTTAGGGTTAGGATTAGGATTAGGGTTAATGTTAGGTTGAGTGACTGTGTTAGGGTTAGGGATAGGGTTAGGCTTAGCCTTAACATGAGGGTGAGGGTTAGGGTGAGGGTTAGAGTTAGGCTTACGGTGAGTGTGAGGGTTAGGGTTAGGGTGAGGATCAGTGTTAGGATTAGGGTTAGGGTTATTGTTAGTGTTATGGTTAAGGTTAAGTTTACGGTTAGGGTGAGGCTGACGTTGAGGTTTTGGGTTAGGCTTAGGGTGAGGTTTAGGGTTAGGGTTAGGGTTAGGGTGATGCTTAGGGTTAGTGTTATTGTTAGAGTTAGGGTTAGAGTTACGGTGAGGGTGAGGGTGAGGGTTAGATTTAGGTTTAGGGTGAGGGTTAGGGTGAGGGTGAAGTTTAGGGTTAGAGTTGGAGTTAGGGGGAGGGTTAGGGGGAGGGATAGGTTGAGGTTTAGGGTTAGTGTTACAGTTGGGTTTAGGATTAGGGTTATGGTGAGGCTGAGTGTGAGGGTTAGGGTTAGGATTAGGCTTAGGCTTAGGGTTAGGCTGAGAGTGAGGGTGGGGTTGAGGATTAGGTTAAAGGTGATGGTCAGGGTTAGGGTTAGGTTTAGGGTTAGGATTAGGGTTAAGATGATGTCTAGGGTGAGGGTGAGGGTTAGGGTTAGGGTTAGGCTTAGGGTTACGGTCAGGGTGAGTGTTAGGATGAGGGTTAGGCTTAGGGTGAGGTTTAGGGTGAGGGTGCAGGTAAGGGTAAAGGTGAGAGGCTGAGAGTGAGGATTAAGTTAAGGGTGAGGGTTAGGTTTAGGGTGAGGGTTAGGGTTCGGGTTAAGGTGAGGGTGAGGTTTATATTGAGGATTAGTTTTAGGGTTAGTGTGAGGTTTAGGATGAGGATGAGGGTTAGGGTTAGGGTGAGGGCTAGGGTGAGGGTGAGGGGGAGGGTTAGTGTGAGTGCTACTGTTAGGGTTAGGTTAAGTGTTAGGGTGAATTTAAGTGTTAGGGTGAGGGTTAGGTTTAGAGTGAGTGTTATGTTTAGAATGAGGGTTAGGGTTAGGGTTAGGGTTACTATTAGGGTTAGGATTAGGTTTACTGTTAAGTTGAGTGTGAGGTTTAGGGTTAGGTTGAGGGTTAGGTTTATGTTTAGTGTTAGGGTTAGAGTTAGGGTTAGGGTGAGGGTGAGGTTTAGGGTTAGAGTTAGCTTTTGTGTTAGGGTTAGGGTTAGGTTGAGTGTTAGTGTGAGGGTTAGGTTTAGGCTTAAGCTTAGGCTTAGGGTTAGGCTTAGGCCGAGCATGAGGGTCAGGGTTAGGGTTAGGGTTAGGGTGAGGGTTAGGGTTAGGGTTAGTGTGAGGGTTAGGATGAGGTTTAGGGTTAGGATTAGGGTTAGGGTGAGGGCTAGTCTGAGGGTTACTGTGAGGGTTAGGGTTAGGTTTAGGATTAGGTGTAGGTTGAGGGTGAGTGTCAGGGTTAGGGTTAGGGTTTGTCTTAGGGTTAGGGTGAGGGTTAGGGTTAGGATTTGGTTTAGGGTGAGGGGGAGAATTTGGGTTAGTGTGAGTGCTAGTGTTAGGGTTAGGTTTAGTGTTAGGGTGAATTTAAGTCTTAGGGTGAGGGTTAGGTTTAGGGTGAGTATTATGGTTAGAATGAGGGTTAGGGTTAGGGTTACTGTTAGGGTTAGGTTTATAGGTTTACTGTTAAGGTGAGTGTGAGGTTTAGGGTTAGGTTGAGGGTTAGGTTTATGTTTAGGGTTAGGGTTATATTTAGGGTTAGGGTGAGGGTGAGGTTTAGGGTTAGAGTTAGCTTTTGTGTTAGGGTTAGGGTTAGTTTTAGAGTTAGGGATAGGGTGAGGGTTAGGGTGAGGGTGATGGTTAAGCTTAGGGTTAGGATTAGGATTAGGATAAGGGTGAGTGTGAGGGTTAGGTTTAGGGATAGGGTTAGGCTTAGGGTTTTGCTGAAGGCGAGGGTGAGGGTGAGGATTTGGTTTAGGTTGAGTGATAGGATTAGGGATAGGGTGAGAGTTAGGGTTCGGGTTAAGTTTAGGGTTAGGCTGAGGGTTAGGTTTGGTGTTATGGTGAACGTATTGGTTAGGGTAAGGTTGAGGGCTATTCTTAAGGTTAGGTTGAGGGTTAGGGTTATGTTTAGGGTGATGGTTAGGATGAGGATTAGGGTTAGGATTAAGATTAGGGTGAAGGCTACGGTGAGGGTGAGGGTTAGGGTTAGTGTTAGGGTGAGGTTTAGGGTTAGGGTTAGGGTTAGGGTGAGGGTTAGGATGAGGGTTAGGGTTACGTTAAGGGTGAGGGTTAGGGTTAGGGTGAGGGTTAGGGTTAGGTTTAGGATTAGGTTTAGGGTGAGGGTGAGGTTTAGGATTAAGTTAGGTTTGGGGTTAGGGTTTGGTTTAGGTTTAGGATTAGTGTTATTGTTAGGATTAGGGTTAGATTTAAGGTGAGGGTGACGGTGAGGTTCAGGCATAGGCTTACGCTTAGGGATAGGCTGAGTGTGAGGTTGAGGGTGAGGGTTAGGGTTAGGGCGATGTTTAGGTTTATGTTTAGGGTTAGCATTAGGATGAGGTTTATGGTAAGGGTAAATGTGAGGTTTAGGCTGTGGGTGAGGATTAAGATTAGGATGAGGGTAAGGGTTAGGTTTAGGTTTAGGGTAAGGATGAGTGTTAGGGTTAGGGTGAGGGTTAGATTGAGGATTAGGGTTAGGGTTAGTGTGAGGTTTAGGGTGAGTATGAGGGTTAGGGTTAGGGTGAGGCTGAGGGTGAGAATTAGTGTTAGGGTGAGGTCTAGGGTCAGGGTGAGGGTTAGGGTTAGGGTTAGGGTGAGGTTTAGGATTAGGGTGAGGGTTAGGGTTAGTGTGAGGGTTAAAGATAGGGTTGGGTTTAGTGTTAGCGTGAGGGTAATTGTTAGGGTGAGGGTTAGGGTTAGGGTGAGGGTTAGGGTGGGGGTGACAGTTAGGGTAAACGTGAAGGTTAGACTGAGGGTGAGGGTTACGGTTAGGGTGAGGGTTAGGGTTAGGGTGAGGGTTAGTGTTAGTGGTGGGGTGAAGGTGCGGTTTAGATTGAGGATTTGTGTTAGGGTTAGTGTGAGGTTTAGGGTGAGGATGAGGGTAAGGTTTAGGGTGAGGGCTAGGTTGAGGATGAGGGTTAGGGTTAGGGTTAGGATGAGGTTTAGGTTTAGGTTTAGGGTTAGAGTTAGGGTTAGGATTAGAGTGAGGCTTAGGGTTAGTGTTAGAGTTAGTGTTAGGGTTAGTTTTAGGGTGAGCGATAGGTTTAGGCTTAGGCTTAGGCTGAGCATGAGAGTGAGGGTTAGGGTTAGGATTAGGGTGAGGGTTAGGTTTAGAATTAGGGTGAGGTTTAGGATGAGGTTTCGGGTCAGGTTTAGGGTTAAGTTCATGGCTAGGGTGAGGGTTAAGGTAAGGGTTAGGGTTAGTGATAGGGTTTGGTTTAGGATTAGGTTTAGGGTGAGGGTGAGTGTGAGGGTTAGGGTTAGTGTTAGGCCTAGGCTTAGGGTTAGGGTGAGGGTTAAGTTTAGGTTTTGGGTTAGGGTGAATGTGAGGCTGAGGATTAGGGTTCGGTTTAGGGTTAGTGTTAGGTTTAGGGTTAGGGTTAGGCTTAGGGTTAGTCTGAGGGTGACAGTGGGGTTGAGGATTAGGGTTAGGGCTAGCGTTCGGGATTGGGTTATTGTTAGTGTTATGGTTATGGTTCAGTTTGCGGTGAGGGTGAGGCTAAGGGTGAGGGTTATGATTAGGGTTAGGGTTAGGCTTAGGCTTAGGGTTAGGCTAAGTGTGACAGTGGGGGTGAGGATTTGGTTTAGGGTTAGGGTTAGGTTTATTGTTAGTGTTATGGTTAGTGTTATGTTTGTGGTGAGGGTTATGGTTAGGGTTAGGGTTAGGGTTAGGTTTAGGGTTATTGTTAGGGTTAGGGTTAGAGGTACGGTGAGGTTGAGGGTGAGGGTGAGGGTAAGTGTTAGGGTGAGGTTTAGGGTGAGGTTTAGGGATAGGGTTAGGTTTAGGTTGAGGGGAGGTTTAGGGTTAGACTTAGGGTTAGGGTGAGGTTTAGCGTGAGGGTTAGGGTTAGGGTTATGGTGAGGGTTAGGTTGAGGTTTAGGGTAAGGCTTAGGCTTAGGCTTAGGCTTAGGCTGAGCGTGAGGTTGAGGGTGAGGGTTAGGTTTAGGGTGATGTTTAGGTTTACAGTTAGGGTGAGGTTTAGGATGAGGTTTAGGGTTAGGGTGATGGTTAGGGTGTGGATGATGTTAAGGGTAAAGGTGAGGTTTAGGCTGAGGATGAGGGTTTAGATAAGGGTGAGTGTTAGCTTTAGGGGTAGTATAAGGGTTAAGGTTAGGTTAGGGTTAGGGTTAGTGTTTAGTGAGGGTTAGATTGAGGATTAGGTTTAGGGTTAATGTGATGCTTAGGGTAAGGATGAGGGTTAGGGTTAGGGTGAGGGTAAGGGTTAGAATTAGGGTTAGGGTGAGGGCTAGAGTGAGTGTGAGGGTTAGGGATAGTGTTAGGGTTTAGGTGAGGTTTAGGATTAGGGTGAGGGTTAGGGTTAGTGTGAGGGTGAGTGTTAGGTTTAGGGTTAGTGTTAGGGTGAGTGTGTAATGGTGAGGGTTAGGGTTAGGGTGAGTGTGAGGGTGAGGTTTATGGTTAGATATAGGGTTAGGGGGAGGGTTAGGGTGAGGGTTAGGTTTAGGGTCAATGTTATGTTTAGGGAGAGGGTGAGGTTTAGGTTTAGGTTTAGTGTTAGGATTAGGGTTAGTGTTAGTGTGAGGGTTAGTGTTAGGTTTAGGTTTAGTGTTAGGGTGAGGGTAAGTGTGAGAGTGAGGGTTTGGGTTAGGGTGAGGGTTATGTTTAGGGTGAGGGTTGGGATTAGGTTTAAGTTTATTGTTAGGGTGAGGTTTAGGTTTACGGTGAGGGTGAGGGTGAGGGTGAGGGTTAGGGATAGGGTGAAGTTTAGGTTTTGGGTTAGGGTTAGAGTTAGGTTTAGGGTGAGGGTGAACTTTAGGGTTAGATTTAGTGTTAGGGTGAGGGTGAGGTTGAGGTTTAGGGTTAGGGTTAGTGTTAGGGTTAGTGTTAGGGTTAGAGTTAGGAGGAGTGTTAGGGTTGGGGATAGGGTTAGGATTAGGGTTAGGGTGAGGGTGAGTGTGTGTGTTAGCGTTAGCTTTAGGGTTAGGCTTAGGGTTACGCTGCACGTGAGGTTGAGGGTGAGGCTCAGGATTAGGGTGAGGGTTAAGGTTAGGGTTAGGGGAGGGTTAGTGTGAGGGTTAGGGTTAGGATTAAGGTTAGGGGGAGGGGCTAGGGTGATGGTTAGTTTTAGGGTTAGGGTTAGGTTTAGGTTTCGGTTTAGGGTTAGGGTTAGGGTAAGGGTGAGGATGAGATTTAGGGTTAGAGTTCAGCTTAGGGTTAGGCTGAGGGTGTGTGTTAGGGTTAGGGTTAGTGATGGGGTTAGGTTGAAGGTGAGGGTTAGGGTGAGGGTGAATATTAGGGTTAGGTTTAGGATTAGGATTAGGGTTAGTGTTAGGGTGAGTTTGAGGGTTAGGATTAGGGTTAGACTTAGGCTTAGGCTGAGGCTGAGGGTGAGGGTGGAGGTGAGGGTTAGGGTGAGGGTTAGGTTTAGTGTTAGGGTGAGAGTTGGGGTTCAGGTTAAGATTAGGTTTACGGTGAGCATTAGGGTAAGGGGTACAGTGAGGATGAGGTTTAGGTTTAGGGTTAGATTTAGGGTTAGGGGAGGGTTAGTTCGTGAGTTAATGTTAGGGTTAGGGTTAGGGTTAAGGTTAGGTTGAGGGTTAGGTTGAGGTTAAGGGTTAGGGTCAGGGTTAGGGTTAGGATTAGGCTTAGGGTGAGGGTGATTGTGAGGGTAAGGGTTAGGGTTACGCTTAGGCTTAGGGTTAGGCTGAGTGTGAGGGTGGGTGTGAGGATTAGGGTTAGGGTTTGGGTTAGGGTTAGAGTTAGGTTTAGGGTTAGGGTGAGGTTTAGGGTTAGAGTTAGGGTTAGGGTGAGGGTTAGGTTGAGGGTTAGGGTTAGGGTTAGGGTGCGAATTTGGGGGAGGTTTAGGGTTAGGGATAGGTTTAGGATTCGGGTTAGGTTGAGTGTGAGTGTGTGGGTTTGGTTTAGGTTTAGGGTTAGGCTTAGGGTTAGGCTGAGGGTGAGGGTTAGGGTTAGGGTTAGGGTGAGGTTTAGGGTTAAGTTTAGGGTTAGGGTGAGGGTTAGGGTGAGGATGAGGGTTAAGGTTAGCATGAGTGTTAGGGTTAGAATTAAGGTTAGGGTGTGGGTTCTGTTATGTTTAGGGATAGGGTGAAGTTTAGGGTTATGGTGAGGTTTGGGTTTAGTGTGAGGTTTAGTGTTAAGGTGAGGGTAATTGTTAGGGTGCGGTTTAGGGTTAGGGTGAGTGTTATCATTAGGGTGAGGTTTAGGGTTATGGTTAGGTTTATTGTTAGTGTTAGGGTTAAGGTTACGGTTACGGTGAGGGTTAGGGTGATGATAAGGTTTAGGGTTAGGGTTAGTGTGAGATTTAAGGTTACGGTTAGGGTTAGATTTAGGGTTAGGTTGAAGTTGAGGTTTAGGGTTACAGTTAGGGTTAGGATGAGGGTTATGGTGAGGGTTAGGTTTAGTGTTAGGGTTAGGGTTAGGGTGAGGGTTAGGGTGAGGGTTAGGGTTAGTGATAGGGTTAGGATTAGGTTTAGGGTTTAGATGAGGGTGAGTGTGAGGGCTAGGGTTAGTGTTAGGTTTAGGCTTAGGTTTAGGCTGAGGGTGAGCCTGAACGTGAGGGATAGGTTTAGGGTGCGGGTTACAGTTAGGGTTAGGGTTAGAGTTAGGCTTAAGGTGAGGTTTAGGGTTAGGGTTAGGGTTAAGTTTCTGGTAATGGTGAGGGTTAGAGTTAGCATTAGGCTAATAGTGAGGGGTAGGGTTAGGTTTAGGGTGAGTGTTAGCGTTAATGTGAGGTTTAGGGTTAGGGTTAGGGTTAGTTTGAGGGTTAGGTTGAGGGTTAGGGTTTGGGTTAGGGTTAGGGTGAGTATGAAGTTTAGGGTGAAGTTTAGGTTAGGCTTAGTGTTAGGATTAGGGTGAGGTTAAGGGTTAGGGTGAGGGTTAGTCTTAGGGTTAGGGTGAGTGTTAAGATGAGCTTTAGGGTTTCAGTGAGGGTGAGGGTTAATGTTAGGGTGAGGGTTAGGTTTAGGATTATGGTTAGGGTGATGGTGATGTTTAAGATTAGGATTAGGGTTATTGTAAGTGTTATTTTTAGGGTTACATTTGCAGTGAGGCTGAAGGTTAGGGTTAGGTTTAGGGTTAGTTTTAGGGTTAGGATTAGTGTTAATGTTAGGGTTAGGTTTAGACTTATTGTTTGGGTGAGGGTGGGGGTGAGGATGAGGGTTAGCGTTAGGGATAGGGTGAGGTTTAGGGTTAGGGTTAGGATTAGGGATAGGGTCAGGGTGAGGTTTAGGGTTAGACTTAGGTTGAGGGGGAGGGTTAGGGTGAGGGTTAGGGTTAGGGTTAGGGATAGGATTTGGGTTAGGGTGAGGGTGTGTGTGAGGGTTAGGGTTATGATTAGGCTTAGGCTTAGGGTTAGGCTGAGGGTGAGGGTGGGTTTGAGTATTAGGCTTAGGGTGATGGTGAGCCTTAGGTTTAGGGTGAGGGTTAGGATGAGGTTTATGGTTAGGATTAGTGTTAGGGTAAGGGCTAGGGTGAGGGTGAGGGTTAGGGTTATGGTTAGGTTTAGGCTGAGGGTGATGGTGAGGGTGAACTTTAGGGTTATGGTGATGGATAGGGTTAGTGTAAGGGTGAGGGTTAGGATGTGGGTTTGGGTTAGGGTGAGGGTTAGTAGGAGTGTGACGGTAAGAGTAAAAGTGAGGGTTACAGTAAGGGTGAGGGTTAGGGTAAGGGTTAGGGTTAGGGTTAGATTGAGGATTAAGGTTAGGGGTAATGTGAAGTTTAGGGTGAGGATGAGGGTTGGGGTGAGGTTTAGGGTTAGAATTAGGGTTAGGGTGAGTTCTAGCATTAGGGTGAGGGTTAGGGTTAAGGTTAAGTTTAGGGTGAGGTTTAAGGTGAGGGGTAGGGTTAGGTTTAGGGTGAGGGTTAGGTTTAGTTTGAGGGTTATGGTTCGGGTGAGTGTGAGGGTGAGGTTAAGGTTTATGGAGAGGGTTAGGGTGAGGGTGAGGGTTAGGGTTAGTGTTAGGGTGAGGGTGAGGTTTAGGATTAGGTTTAGGTTTAGGGTGAGGTTTAGGGTGAGGGTGAGGGTTAAAGTTAGGGTTAGGTTTGTGGTGTGGGTAAGTGATAGCATGAGGGTTAGGGTTAGTGTTAGAGTTAGCATTAGGTTTAGGGTGAGGGTTAGGTTTAGGGTTAGGGTGAGGGTGCGGGTGAGAGTGAGGGTTAAGGTGAGGATTAGGATGAGTTTTAGGGTTAGGGTGAGAGTTAAGGTTACGTTAGCTTGAGGGTGAGGGTGAGGGTTAGGGTTAGGGTGAGGGTTAGGTTTACGATGAGAATTAGTTTTATGTTTAAGGTGAAATTTAGGGTTAGGGTGAGGGGTAGGGTTGGGGTGGGATTAGGATTAGGGTTAGGTTGAGGGTGAGTGTGAGGGTTAGTTTTAGGGTTAGGGTTTGGCTTAGGTTTAGGCTTAGGGTGAGGTTGAGGGTTAGGGTTAGGGTGAGGTTAAGGTTTATGGTTTGGATTAGGGTTAGGGTGCAGGCTAGGGTGAGGGTGAGAGTTAGGGTTAGGGTTAGGCTTAGGCTTAGGGTTAGGCTGAGGGTGAGGGTGGGTGTGAGAAATAGATTTTGGGTGATGGTTAGCGTTAGGGTTAGGGTGAGGGTTAGGATGAGGGTTAGGGTTAGGATTTGGTTTAGGTTTAGGGCTAGGGTGAGGGTGAGGGTTAGGGTTAAAGATAGGGTTAGATTTAGGATTAAGGGTAGGATGAGGGTGAGTGTGAGGGTTAGGGTTAGAGTTAGGCCTAGGCTTAGCTTTAGGCTAAGGGTGAGGTTGAGGTTTAGGGTTAAGGTGAGGGTTAGGTTTAGGGTTAGGGTGAGGGTTAGGATGTAGTATAGGGTTAGGATTCGGGTTAGGGTGAGGTCTAGGGTGAGGGTTATGTTTAGGGTTATGTTTAGGGTGAGGTTTAGGTTTCGGGTTAGGTTTTGGTTTAGAGTGAGTGTTAGGGTTAGGGTTACGGTGAGGGTGAGGGTTAGGGTTAGGTTGAGGGTTAGGGTTAGCGTTAGTTTGAGGTTTAGGGTTAGGTTTAGGATGAGGGTTAGGATGAGGCTTATGGTTTGGATTAGGGTTAGGGTGCGGGCTAGGGTGAGTATGAGGGTTAGGTTTAGGGTTAGGCTTAGGCTTAGGGTTAGGATGAGGGTGAGGGTGGAGGTGAGAAATAGGTTTTGGGTGGTGGTTAGGGTTAGGGTTAGGGTGAGGGTTAAGATGAGTGTTAGAGTTAGGATTAGTTTTAGGGTTAGGGCTAGGGTGAGGGTGAGGGTTAGGGTTAGGCTTAGGCTTAGGCTTAGGGTTAGGCTGATGGTTAGGGTAAGGGTGAGGGTTAATTTTTGGGTGATGGATAGGGTTAGGGTTAGGGTGAGTGTTAGGATGAGGTTTAGGGTTAGGGTGAGGGTTAGGATGAGCGTGACGATAAGAGTAAATGTGAGGGTTAAGCTGAGGGTGAGTGTTCCCCTAAGGGTGATGGTTAGGATTAGGGTGAAGGTTAGGATAAGGGTTAGGTTGAGGGGTAGGGTGAGGGTGAGGGTAAGGATGAGGTTTAGGGTTAGGATTTGGGTGAGTTTTAGGGTTATGGTGAGGGTTATTGTTAGGGTGAGGGTTAGCATTAGGGTTATCCTTAGGGTTAGGGTGAGGGTTAGGCTGAGGGTTAGGCTTAGGATTAGGGTGAGGGTTAGGGTGAGGGTTAGGGTGAGGGTGAAGGTTAGGGTTCTGGTGAGGGTTGGTGTTATTATTAGGGTTAGGGTCAGGTTTAGGGTGACGGTGAGCTTTAGAGTGAAGGTTGGGGTGAGGGTTAGCGTTAGGGTTAATGTGAGGGTTAGGATAATGGGTAGGGTTAGGGTTAGGGTGAGGGTTAGATTGAGGATTAGGTTTAGGGTTAATATGAGGTTTAGGGTGAGGATGAGGTTTAGGGTTAGGTTGAGGATTAGGGTTAGAATTAGGGTTAGGGTGAGGGCTAGGGTGAGGTTTAGGGTTAGGGTTAGGGTTAGGGTAGGGTTTAAGGTTAGGGTGAGGGTGAGGTTAAGGTTTAGGGTGAGGGTTAGTGTGGGGGTGAGGGTTAGGGTTAGGGTTAGGATTAGGGTGAGGGTAAGGTTGAGGGTTAAGGTGAGTGTTAGGGTGACGGTGAGGGTGAGGGTTAGGGTTGGGGTTAGGGTTAGAGTGAAGTTTAGGTTGAGGGGTAGTGTTAGGTTTAGGGTGAGGATTAGGGATAGTGTGAGGGTTAGGGTTTGAGTGAGGGTACGGGTCAGGTGAGGTTTAGGGTTAGGGTGAGGGTTAGCATTAGGGTTAGGGTCAGGTTTAATGTTAGGTTGGAAGTGAGTGTTAGGGTTAGTGTTAGGGTTAAGGTAAGTGATTGGGTTAGGGTTAGGGTGAGGGTTATGTTTAGGGTGATGTGTAGAATGAGGTTGAGGGTTAGGGTGAGGGTGACAATGAAGGTTAAGGTATGGATGCTGGTTAGTGTTAGGGTAAGTGTTAATGTTACGGTGAGGGTTAGGGTGACGGTGAGGGTAAGGGTTAGGTTTATGGTGAGGGTTAGGGTTAGAGTTAGGGTGAGGGGTAGGGTTAGAGTTAAGGTTACTGTTAGTGTGAGGGTTAGCGTTAGGGTGAGGATAAGGTAAGCATGAGGGTTGGAGTGAGGGTGAGGTTTACGGTTACTGTTAGGGTGAGGGTTAAGCTTAGGGTTATGTTTATTTTGAGGGTGAGTGTTTGAGTTAGGATGAGTGTTCTTGAGAGTGTGAGAGTTAGGGTTTGGGTGAGGGTTAGGGTTAGGGTGAGTGTTAGGGTGATGGTGAGGGTGAGGGTTAGGGTTGGGGCTAGGGTTAGAGTGAGAAGTAGGGTGAGGTGTAGGGTTAGGCTTAGGGTGAGAGTTAGGTTTACTGTGAGGGTTAGGGTTAGGGTGAGGTTTAGGGTTACTGTGAGTGTTCAAGTTAGGATTAGGCTTAGTGTTAGGGTGAGGGTAAGGGTTAGGTTGAGGGTTAGGGTTAGGGTTAATGTGAGGGTTGGGGTTAGCGTTAGGCTTAGGCATAGGTTTAGGCTGAGGGTGATGGTGAGGGTGAGGGTTAGTGTTATGGTGATAGATATGTTTAGGTTTAGGGTGAGGGTTAGGATGAGGGTTCGTGTTAGGGTGAGGGTTAGTATGAGCCTGAGGGTTACAGTAAGGGTGAGGGTTAGGTTTAGGTTGAAGGTTAGTGTAAGGGTTAGGGTTAGGGTTAGATTGAGGATTATGTTTAGGGGTAGTGTGAGGTTTAGGGTGACGATGAGGGTTAGGGTGAGGTTTAGGGTTAGAATTAGGGTTAGGGTGAGGGCTAGCATGAGGCTGAGGGTTAGGGTTAGGGTTAAGTTTAGTTTGAGGGTTAGGGTGAGGGGTAGGGTTAGGTTGAGGGTGAGGGTTAGGTTTAGGGTGAGGGTTACGGTTAGGGTGAGGATGAGGGTGAGGGTAAGGGTTATTGTGAGGGTTAGGGTGAGGGTGAGGTTTAGGGTGAGGTTGAGCGTTAGGATTAGGTTTAGGGTTAGGGTGAAGTTTAGGGTGAGGTTGAGGGTTAAGGTTAGGGTTAGGTTTATGGTGTCGGTAAGTGATAGCCTGAGGGTTAGGGTGAGTGTTACAGTTAGCATTAGGGTTAGGGTGAGGGTTAGGTTTAGGTTTAGGGTGAGGTTGCAGGTGAGAGTGAGGTTTAAGGTCAGGATTAGGGTGTGGTTTAGGGTTAGGGTGAGGGTTAGGGTTAGGGTTAGTGTGAGGGTGGCGTTGAGGGTGACGATTAGGGTTAGAGTTACGGTGAGGGTTCGGTTAATTTTGAGGTTTAGGGTGAGGATGAGGTTAAGGGTTAGGGTGAGGTGTTATTGCTAGGGTTAGGGTTAGGGTTACGGTTACTGTGAGGGTGAGTGTGGGGGTCAGGGCTAGGGTGACGTTTAGTGTTAGGGTTATGGTTAGAGTTAGGGTTAGTGTGAGGATGAGGTTTAGGGGTAGAGTTATGCTTAGGGTGGGGGTTAGTGTGAGGGTTAGGTTTAGGGTAAGGTTTAGGGTGGGGGTGACGGTAAGGATAAAGGTGAGAGTTAGGCCAAGGGTGAGGGTTACGGTAAGGGTGAGGGTTAGGGTTATGGTGAGGGTTAGGGAAAATGTTATGGTGAGGGTGAGGGTTAGATTGAGTATTAGTGTTAGGGTTAGTGTTAGGTTTAGGGTCAGGATGAGGGTTAGGGTTAGGGTGAGGGCGAGGTTGAGGGTGAGGGTTAGGGTTAGTGTTAGTGTGTGGTTTAGGGTTAGGGTGATGGTTAGGGTTAGTGTGAGGTTTAGTGTTAGGGTTAGGGTTAGTGTTAGGTTGGAAGTTAGGGTGAGGGTTAGGGTGAGTGTTAGGGTTAAGGTAAGTGATAGGTTTAGAGTTAGGGTGAGGGTTATGTTTAGGGTGATGTGTAGAATGAGGGTGAGGCTTAGGGTGAGGGTGACAGTGAAGGTTAAGTTATTGATGAGGGTTAGTGTTAGGGTGAGGGTTAATGCTACGGTGAGTGTTAGGGTGAGGGTGAGGGTAAGGGTTAGGTTTATGGTGAGGGTGAGGGTTAGAGGTATGGTGAGGGGTAGGGAAAGAGTTAAGGTTAGGGTTAGTGTGAGGGTTAGGGTTAGGGTGAGGAGAAGGTAAGCGTGAGGGTTGGAGTGAGGGTGAGGTTTAGGGTTACTGTTAGTGTGAGGGTTAGGGATACGGTTATGGTGAGGGTTAGGCTTAGGGTTATGTTTATTTTGAGGGTGAGTGTTTGAGTTAGGATGAGTGTTCTTGAGAGTGTGAGAGGGTTTGGGTGAGGGTTAGGGTTAGGTTGAGTGTTAGGGTGACGGTGAGGGTGAGGGTTAGGGTTGGGGTTAGGGTCAGAGTGAGGGGTAGGGTGAGGTGTAGGGTTAGGGTTAGGGTGAGTGTTACGTTTACTGTGAGGGTTAGGGTTAGGGTGAGGTTTAGGGTTACTGTGAGGGTTCCAGTTAGGATTAGGCTTAGTGTTAGGGTGAGGGTAAGGGTTAGGTTGAGGGTTAGGGTTAGAGTGAGGGTTAGGGTTAATGTGAGGGTAAGGGTTAGGGTGAGGGTTAGGGTTAGGGTGATGTTTAGGGTGAGGTTGAGGGATAGTGTGAGTGTGAGTGTGAAGGTTCGGATGAGTGTTTGGGTTAGGTTTAGGTTGAGGTTGAGGGTGAGGGTGAGGCTTAGGGTTAGTTTTAGGGTAAGGCTGAGTGTGAGGGTTAGGGATAGGCTTAGGCTTAGGCTGAGGTTAAGGGGAGGGTTAGGGTTAGTGTTAGGTTTAGGGTTAGTGTTAGGGTTATGTTGAGGCTTAGGGTTAGGTTAGAGGTTACGGTTAGGGTGAGGGTGAGGGTTAGGGTTAGGGATAGGTTTAGGTTGAGGATCAGCGTGAGGGTTAGGGTTAGGATTAGGGTTAGGGTGAGCCTGAGGGTGAGGGTGAGGGTGAGGTTTAGGGTTAGGGTGAGGGTTAGGCTAAGGGTTAAGGTGAGCGTTAGGTTTAGGGTGATGTTTAGTTTGAGGGTGAGGGTTAGGGTGAGGTTGAGGGTGAAGTTTTGGTTGAGGGTTTGGGTTAGGGTTAAGGTGAGGGTGAAGGTGAGGGTGAGGGTGAGGTTTAGGGTTAGGGTTAAGCTTAGGGTGAGGGTGATTGTGAGGTTTAGGGTTAGGATTATGGTTAGGCTTAGGTTTAAGCTGAGGTTAAGGTGAGTTTGAGGGTTAGGGTTAGGGTGACTGTGAACATTAGGGTTAAGGTTAGGGATAGGATGAGGGTTAGATGAGGGTGAGGGTTAGGGTTAGGGTGAGTGTTAGGCTTAGGGTTAGGGTGAGGGTGAGGGTGGGGTTGAGTATTAGGCTTAGGGTGATGGTTAGCATTAGGGTTAAGGTGAGGGTTAGGATGAGGGTTAGCGGTAGGATTAGGGTTTGGGTGAGGGCTAAGGTGACAGTGAGTGTTAGGGTTAGGGTTAGGCTTAGGCATAGGTTTAGGCTGAGGGTGATGGTGAGGGTGAGGGTTAGTGTTATGGTGATGGATATGGTTAGGTTTAGGGTGAGGGTTAGGATGAGGGTTCGTGTTAGGTTGAGGGTTAGTATGAGCCTGAGGGTTACAGTAAGGGTAATGGTTAGGTTTAGGTTGAGGGTTAGTGTAAGGGTTAGGGTTAGGGTTAGATTGAGGATTAGGGTTAGGGTTAGTGTGAGGGTTAGTGTTAGAATTAGGGTTAGGGTTAGGGTTAGGGTTAGGGTGATGTGTATGTTTATGGTGAGGGTTAGGTTTAGTGTGAGGGTTAGTGTTAGGGTGAGGGTAAATGTTAGGGTGAGGTTTAGCGTTAGGGTGAGGGTTATGGTTAGGGTGAGGTTTACGGTTACGGTTAGGGTTATTGTTAGGGTTAGGGTTAGGTTTATATTTATGGTGAGTTTGAGGGTGAGGGTGAGGTTTAGGGTTAGGGTTAGGGTGAGATTTATGGTTAGGGTTAGGGTGAGATTTAGGGTTAGGGTGAAGTTGAGGTTTCGGGTTAGAGTTAGGGTTAGGGTGAGGGTTAGGGTGAGTGTTAGGGTTAGGGTTAGTGTTAGGGTTAGGCTTAGGGTGAGGGTTAGGGTGAGGGTGAATGTGAGGGTTAGGGTTAGGGTGCGGGTTAGGGTTAGGTTTAGGGTTAGAGTTAGCCTTAAGGTGAGGTTTATGGTTAGGTTTAGGGTTCTGGTAATGGTGAGGGTTAGAGTTAGCATCAGGGTTAGGGTGAGGGTTTGGGTTATGGTTAGGGTGATTGTTAGGGTTAATGTGAGGTTTAGGGTTAGGGTTAGGGTTAGGGTGAGGGTTAGGTTGAGGGTTGGGGTTTGGGTTAGGATTAGGCAGAGGGTGAGGATTAGGGTGAGATTTAGGTTAGGCTTAGTGTTAGGATTAAGGTGAGGTTAAGGGTTAGGGTGAGGGTTAGGCTTAGGGTTAGGTTGAGAGTTAAGATGAGGGTTAGGGTTTCAGTGAGGGTGAGGGTTAATGTTAGCGTGATGGTTAGGGTTAGCATTAGGGTTAGGGAGTGGGTGATGGTTAGGATTACGGTTAGTGTTGTTGTAAGTGTTATGGTTACTGTTACATTTCCAGTGAGGATGAGGCTGAGGGTGAAGTTTAGGGTTAGGGTTAGGGTTAGTTTTAGGGTTAGGATTAGTGTTAATGTTAGGGTTAGGGTTTGACTTTCAGTTTGGGTGAGGGTGAGGGTGAGGGTGATGGTTAATTTTAGGGTTAGGGTTAGGGTTAGGATTAGGGATAGGGTCAGGGTGAGGTTTAGGGTTAGAGTTAGGTTGAGGGGGAGGGTTAGGGTGAGGGTCAGGGTTAGGGCTAGTGTTAGGGTTAGCATTAGGTATAAGGTGAGGGTTAGGTTGAGGTTTAGGGTTAGGTTTGGGATTAGGTTAGGGTGAGGGTGAGTGTGAGGTTTAGGGTTAGGATTAGGCTTAGGCTTAGGGTTAGGCTGAGGGTGAGGGTGGATATGAGTATTAGGCTTTTTGTGATGTTTATCCTTAGGGTTAGTGTGAGGGTTAGCATGAGGGTTAGGGATAGGATTAGGGTTAGGGTGAGGGCTAGGGTGAGGGTGAGGGTTAGGGTTAGGGTTAGGTTTAGGCATAGGTTTAGGCTGAGGGTGATGGTGAGGTTGAGGGTTAGGGTTATGGTGATGGATATTGTTATTGTTAGGGGGAGGTTTAGGATGAGGGTTCGGGTTAGGGTGAGGGTTAGTATGAGCGTGATGGTAAGAGTAAAGTTGAGGGTTAGGCTGAACGTGAGGGTTACAGTAAGGGTGAGGGTTAGGGTTAGGGTGAGGGTTAGGGTAAGTGTTAAGGTTAGGGTTAGATTGAGGATTAGGGTTAGGGTTAGTGTGAGGTTTAGGGTGAGGATGAGGGTTAGGGTTAGAATTAGGGTTAGGGTGAGGGTTAGCATGAGGGTGAGGTTTAGGGTAAGGGCTAAGTTTAGGGTGAGGGTTAGGGTGAGGTGTAGGGTTAGGTTTAGGGTGAGGGTTAGGTTTAGTGTGAGGGTAATGGTTAGGGTGAGGGTGAGGGTGAGGGTAAGAGTTATGGTGAGGGTTAGGTTGAGGGTGGGGGTTAGGGTTTGATTAGTTTTAGGGTTAGGGTGAGGTTTAGGGTGAGGGTGAGGGTGCAGGTTAGGGTTAGGTTTGTGGTGTGGGTGATAGCATGAGGTTTAGGGTGAGTGTTAGAGTTAGCATTAGGGTTAGGGTGAGGGTTAAGTTTAGGGTTTGGGTGAGGGTGAGGGTGAGAGTTTGGTTTAAGGTGAGGATTAGGGTGAGTTTTAGGGTTAGGTTGAGGGTTAGGGTTAGGGTTAGCGTGAGGGTGACGGTGAGGGTGACGGTTAGGGTTAGAGTTATGGTGAGGGTTCGATTAAGTGTGAGGTTTAGGGTGAGGATGAGGTTAAGGGTTAGTGTGAGGGTTAGGCTGCGTGTGAGGGTTAGGGTTAGGGTTTGGTTTAGGGTGAGGGTTAGTGTGAGGGTTAGGGTTAGGGTTATACTTAGGGTTAGTTTCAGGGTTAGGCTGAGGGTTAGGATTAGGATTAGGGTGAGGGTTAGGTTGAGGGTTAGGGTGAGGGTGAGGGTTAGTATTAGGGTGAGGGTTACGGTTATTATTAGGGTTAGGGTTAGGTTTAGGGTGACCGTGAGGTTTAGGGTGAGGGTTAGAGTTAGGGTTAATGTGAGGGTTAGGATAAGGGGTAGGGTTATGGATAGGTTTAGGGTTAGGATTAATGTGAGGTTAAGGATTAGGGTGAGGGTGAGGTTTAGGGTTAGGTATAGTGATACAGTTAATGTTACGCTGAGGGTGAGGGTGAGGGTGAGAGTTGGGTTTAGGGTTGGGTGAGGGCTATGGTGAGGGTTAGGGTATGGGTGAGGGTTAGTGTGAGGGTGATTGTAAGGATAAAAGTGAGGGTTAGGCTGAGGGTGAGAGTTAAGATAAGGGTGAGGGATAGGGTTAGGGTTAGGGTTAGGTTAAGGGTTAGGGATAGGGTGAGGGTTAGATTGAGGATTAGGTTAGGGTTAGTGTGAGGTTTGGGGTGAGGATGAGGGTTATGATTAGGTTGAGGGTTAGGTTTAGAATTAAGGTTACAGTGAGGGCTAGGGTGAGGGTGAAGTTTAGCTTTAGGGTTAGGGTGAGGTTTAGGGTTAAGGTGAGAGTTAGGGTTATTGTGAGGGTTAGTGTTAGAGTTAGGGTTAGTGTTAGGGTGAGGGGAAGTGTTAGGGTGAGGGTTAGTGTTAGGGATAGGTTATGCTTAGGGTTAAGGTTAGGGTGAGGGTGATTGTGTGGGTTAGGGTTAGGTTTAGGTTTAGGTTTAGGGTTAGGGTTATGCTGAGGGTGAGGTTGAGCTTGAGGATTAGGGTTAGGGTGATGGTTAGGATTAGGTTTAGGGTGAAGGTTAAGATGAGGGTTAGGATGAAGGTGAGGTTTAGGGTTAGGTTTAGGGTGAGGTTTAGGGTTAGGGTTAGGTTGAGGTTGAGGTTTAGGTTTAGAGTTAGGGTTAGGGTTAGGGTGATGGTTAGTGTTAGGGTTAGTGTTAGGTTTAGGGTTAGCGTGAGTGTTAGGGTTAGAGTTAGGGTTAGGGTTATGGTGAGGGTGAGGTTTAGGGTTATGGTGAGGCTTAAGGTTAGTATGAGGTTTAGTGTTAGGGTGAGGGTAAGTGTTAGGGTGAGGGTTAGGATTAGGTTTAGGGTTAGGGTGAGGTTTAGGGTGAGGGTGAGTTTTAAGGTTAGGGATAGGTTTGTGGTGTGGGTAAGTGATAGCATGAGGATAAGGGTGAGGGTTAGAGTTAGCTTTAGGGCTAGGGTGAGGTTGAGGGTGAGGATGCAAGTGAGAGTGAGGGTTAGGGTGAGGATTAGGGTGAGGTTTAGTGTTAGGGTGAGGGTGAGGGTTAGGGTGAGTGTTAGGATTAGGGTTATCCTTAGGGTTAGGGTGAGGGTTAGGCTGAGGTTTAGGCTGAGGGTTAGGCTTAGGATTAGGGTGAGGGTTAGGGTGAGGGTGAAGGTTAGAGTTCTGGTGAGGTTTAGGATTATTATTAGGGTTAGAGTCAGCTTTAGGGTGACGGGGAGGTTTAGGCTGAGGGTTGGGGTGAGGTTTAGCGTTAGGGTTAAGGTGAGTGTTAGGATAAGGGGTAGGGTTAAGTTTATGGTGAGGGTTAGGTTTAGTGTGAGAGTTAGATTTAAGGTTAGGGTTAGGATTAGTGTGAGGGTAAGAATTAGGGTGATGGTTAGGGTGAGGGTGAGGTTTAGTTTTAGGAATAGTGTTAGTGTTTTTGTTAGGCTGAGGGTGAGGGTGAAGGTGAGGGTGAGGGTTAGGGTTAGGTTTAGGGTGAGGGCTAGGGTGAGGGTTAGGGATATGGTGAGTGTTAGGGTGAGGGTTATGGTAAGGGTAAAGGTGAGGGTTAGGCTGAGGGTGAGGTTTAATATAAGCTTGAGTTTTAGTGTTAGGGTGAGGGTTAGGGTAAGGGTTTGGGTTAGGGTTAGGGTGAGGGTTAGACTGATTTTTAGGGTTAGGGTTAATGTGAGGATGAGGGTTAGGGTTAGGGTGAGGGTGAGGGTTACTATTAGGGTTAGGGTGAGGGCTAGGGTTAGGGTGAGGGTTAGAGATAGGGTAAGGGTTAGGGCTAGGTTTAGGATTAGGGTGAGGGTTAGGGTTAGAATTAGGGTTAGGGTGAGGGCTAGGGTGAGGTTTAGGGTTAGGTTTAGGGTTAGGGTGAGGTTTAGGTTTAGGATGAAGGTGAGGTTAAGGTTTAGGGTGAGGGTTAGGCTTAGGGTTAGGGTTAGGGTGAGGATAAGGTTGAGTATTAGGCTGAGTGTTAGGGTGACAGTGAGGGCTGGGGTTAGCGTTAGAGTGAGTGTTAGGGTGAGGGGTAGAGTTAGAGTTAGGGTGTGGATTAGGGTTACTGTGAGGGATAGGTTTAGAGTGAGGATAAAGGTTAGGGTGAGGGTTAGGGATAGGGCGAGGGTTAGCGTTAGGGTTAGGGTGAGGGTTAATTTTAGGTTGGAGGTTAGGATTAGGTTGAGGGTTAGGGTGAGTGTCAGGTTTCGTGTGAGTGACAGGGTTAGCATTAGAGTGAGGGTTATGGTTAGGGTGATGTGTAGAATGAGGGTTAGAGTTAGGGTGAGATTTAAGTTAAGGGTAAGGTTTAGGGTGAGGGTGAGGGTAAGGGTTAGGATTAGGGTGAGGGTTAGTGTTAGGGTTACGGTTAGAGTTAGGGAGTAGGGTGAGGAGTAGGGTTAAAGTTAAGTTTAGGGTTAGTGTGAGGGTTAGGGTTAGGGTGAGGATTAGGTAAGGGTGAGGGTTGGGGTGAGGGTGAGTGTTAGAGTGAGGATGAGGGTTCTGGAGAGTGTGAGGGTTAGGGTTTGGGTGATGGTTAGGGTTAGTGTGAGTGTTAGGGTGACGGTGAGGGTGAGTGTTAGGGTTGGGATTAGAGTTACAATGAGGGGTAGGGTGAGGGGTAGGGTTAGGTTTAGGGTGAGGGTTAGGGTTACTGTGAGGTTTAGGGTTAGGTTTAGGGTTAGGGTTAGGGTGAGGGTTAGGTTGATCGTTAGGTTTTGGGTTACAGTTAGGTTGAGGGTGAGGGTTAGGGTGAGTTTTTGTTTAGGCTTAGTGTTAGGATTAGGGTGAGGTCAAGGGTTAGGGTGAGGGTTAGGGTTAGGGTGAGGGTGAGGCTTAAGATGATGGTGAGGGTTACAGTGAGGGTCAGGGTTAGGGTTAGGGTCTGGGTTAGGGTGAGGATTAGGGTTAGGGTGAGGGTGATGGTTAGGATTAGGGTTAGGATCATTGTAAGTGTTATGGTTAGGTTACATTTGCAATTAGGGTGAGGCTGAGGGTGAAGTTTAGCGTTAGGTTTAGGGTTAGTTTTAGGGTTAGGATTAGTGTTAATGTTAGGGTTAGGGTTAGAGTTACGGTTTGGGTGAGGGTGAGGGTGAGATTTAGGGTTAGGGTTAGTGTGAGGTTTAAGGATAAGGTTAGGATTAGGGATAGGGTGAGGGTGAGGTTTAGAGTTAGAGTTAGGTTGAGGCTGAGGGATATGGTGATTGTTAGGGTTAGTGCTAGTGTTAGGGTTAGCGTTAGGTTTAGGGTGAGGGTTAGGTTGAGGTTTAGGGTTAGGGTTAGGATTAGGTTTAGGGTGAGGGTGAGTGTGAGGGTTAGGATTAGTATTAGGCTTAGGCTTAAGTTAAGGTTGAGGGTGATGGTTGGGGAGAGGATTAGGCTTAGGGTGATGTTTAGCCTTAGGGTTAGGGTGAGAGTTAGGGTTAGGGTTAGGGTTAGGATTAGGGTTAGGGTGAGGGCTAGGGTGAGGGTGAGGGAAAGGGTTAGGGTTAGGCTTAGGCATAGGTTTATGATGAGGGTGATGGTGAGGGTGGGGGTTAGGGTTATAGTGATGGATTAGGTTAGGTTTAGGGTGAGGGTTAGGACGAGCGTGATGGTAAGAGTAACGTTGAGGGTTAGCCTGAAGTTGAGGGTTAGGGTAAGGGTTAGGGTTAGGGTTAGACTGAGGACTTGGGTTAGGGCTAGTGTGAGGTTTAGGGTGAGGATAAGGGTTAGGGTTAGAATTAGGGTTAGGGTGAGGGCTAGCGTGAGGGTGAGCTTTAGGGTTAGGGTTATGTTTAGGGTGAGGAGTAGGGTTAAGTTTAGGATGAGGGTTAGGTTTAGTGTGAGGGTTACGTTTAGGTTGAGGGTGAGGGTGGGGGTAAAGGTTATGGTGAGGCTTAGATTGAGGGTGAGGGTTAGGGTTAGGATTAAGGATAGGGTTAGGTTTAGGCTGAGGGTGAGCCTGAGGGTGAGAGTAAGGTTTAGGGTTAGGGTTATGTTTATGGTTAGGGTGAGGTCTAGTGTGAGGGTGAGGGTTAGGGTGAAGTTGAGGGTTAGGCTGAGGGTCTTGGTTAGGTAATGGTTAGGGTTAGGGTGACGATTAGTTGAGGTTTAGGGTGAGGGTGAGCTTGAGAGTTAGGGTGTGGGTGAGTGTTAGGGTTAGGGTGAGGGTTCGGGTAATGGTGAGGGTTAGGGTGATGTTGAAGGTTAGTGTTAGGGTTATGTGAGGGTTAGGGTTAGGGTTAGGGATAGGGTGAGGGTGACGGTTAGGATTAGGTTTAGGGTTAGGGTGAGGTTTAGTGTGAGGGTGAGGTTTAAGGTTAGGCTTAGGTTTGAGGTGTGGGTAAGTGATAGCATGAGGGTTAGGGTGAGTGTTAGAGTTAGCATTAGGGTTAGGGTGAGGGTTATGGTGAGGGTTAGGGTGAGGGTGAGTGTGAGAGTGAGGGTTAGGGTGAGGATTAGGGTGAGTTTTAGGGTTAGGGAGAGGGTTAGGTTTAGGGTGAGTGTTAGGATGAGGGTTAGGTTTATGGTTATGCTTAGGGTTAGGGTGAGGTTTAGGGTTAGGATTAGGGTGAGGGTTAGTGTGACGATTAGTTGAGGTTTAGGGTGAGGGTGAGCTTGAGCATTAGGGTGTGGGTGAGGGTTAGGGTTAGGGTGAGGGTTCGGGTAATGGTGAGGGTTAGGGTGACGTTGAAGGTTAGGGTTAGGGTTATGTGAGGGTTAGGGTTAGGGTTAGTGATAGGGTGAGGGTGAGGGTTAGAAATAGGTTTTGGTTGAGGGTGAGGGTGAGGGTTAGGGTTAGGGTTAGGGTGAGCCTGAGGGTGAGGGTGAGTGTGAGGGTTAAGGTTAGATTGAGGGTTAAGCTAAAGGTTAGTTTGAGGGTTAGGTTTAGGGTGATGTTTAGGTTGAGGGTGAGGGTTTGGTTGAGGGTTTGGGTTACGGTTAGGGTGAGGGTGAGTTTGAGTGTTAGGTTTAGGGTTAGGCTTCGGCTTAGGATGAGGGTGATTGTGAGGGTTATGGTTAGGGTTATTGTTAGGCTTAGGTTTAAGCTGAGGGTGAAGGTGAGTTTGAGGGTTAGGGTTAGGGTGAGTGTGAGCGTTAGGGTTAGGGTTAGGGATAGGCTGAGGATTAGATGTGGGTGAGGGTTAGGATTAGGATGAGTGTTAGGCTTAGGGTTAGGGTGAGGGTTAGGTATAGGTTGATGTTTAGGGTGAGATTGAGGGTTAGGGTGAGGGTGACGGTGAGCGTGACTATTAGAGTGCAGGTGAGGTTTAGGATTAGGTTTAGGGTCAGGGTGAGGGTTTAGAGATAGGGTTAGGATGATGGTTAGGATGAGAGGCAGGGTTAGGGTTAGGGTGAAGTTCAGGGTTAGTTTAAGGGTTATGGTTAGTGTTTGGGTTAGGGTGAGGTTTAGGGTTAGGTTTAGAGTTAGGGTGAGGGTTAGGGTGAAGATAGGTTTTAGGGTGAGGGTTAGGGTGAGTGTGAGGTTAGGGTTAGGGTGAGGGTTAGTGTTATTGTTAGGGTTAGGTGTGGGGAGCCGGGGCGAATGCAATTAGGCTCCGCCCACTCCCTTCCAGCGTTGAGGTAAACAACTCCATATTAGGCAGTGCTTGGCGGGACGGTGGGTCCTGGGCTTTGCGCATGCGCGAGCCACGTAGAGTCCCCAGCCAATCCCGTGGCACTTGGTGACGGTGAAAGGCAGACGACCAATGATAGGACGACACGTGTCCCTATTCCCTATATAAGCGGCCATTTTTTCTGTGCTCGCTCTCTCGCGCCCAAGCTCTCCTACAACTAAAAGGCTCTCCAATAAAGTGTGATCTGAGAAGACTCCTGGTGTGGTGGTCGTTCTTCCTCGCTGGTAGAGAAGGCGGTCGCAACAAGTGGTGCCGAGACCCGGGACCCGTGCGAGAGGCTGAACAGGAGCCAGAACTCAACACACGGAGAGGAGACGTCGGTAAGTATCCCCCGGTATGCTGTTCACGGTAGATTACTGGTTGCTTGCGTTGCTTCTTCCCTTGTGGTTTGTTTTTTTAGTGGTTCTCTGTGTTTGCCTACATTGTAGCGAACCTGGGAAGGCGTGCCGCTGTTAATAGCAAACAATTGTAAAGCGAAAGTAAAGCCGCGGTAGATCACGTGGTCTTCGCCCCGAGAGATAAGTCACTGGTACATAAGGGTGCGACATGGGAAACGGACAAGACAAGCCCTGCGGCTTAACGGACTTTTATGCACCTCTTCAGGCCTTGTTAAGGCAGCGGGGGCTTAAAGTTTCCAAAGCCACGGTCCAGAAGGTGCTGAGTGATTTTGACAGACAGGCCCCATGGTTCGCAGTTTCGGGAGACCTTACGCTCCCGTGCTGGGATAAGCTGGGTAAGGACCTGGCTAGGGCCCAGGAAGAGGGTCAAGTGACAGATGCGACTCTCCCCCTGTGGCGAATGATTCGCACTTGCCTTGAGGAGGGTGGTTCTGATCTAATACGGGAGGGGCGTAGGGTTTTGATGCAACACCAGGATAGTCTTTCAGAGTCAGCATCGGAAAGGGAGGAAGAAAAAAGGCAAAAAAGAAAAAAGAAAAAAGGACAGAAGGACTCTAGAGAGTCAAAAAGGAGGGACTGCAGCCCTCACAAGCTCAAAAGGAAAAGAGCCTTGACAAAACATCTGAAAGGGAGACTCCAATAAAAAACTCTTTATACCCTTCACTGAAGGAATTTTCTAATCGGTTCTCCGCCCTACATGTGGAAGGGCGGGACCCACAAAGTGACGTTGAAAGTCACTCAGAGGGAGAGGAAAGTCAGCTCGATCCGGGCGATGCTGAAGATCTAGAAAAGGTAGCAGCCGAGTATGAGGCAGGCAGATATGGGGGGTGGCGTGCTCTGACAACAGACCCAAGGCCACGACAAAAGGGAAGCGGCCAGACTGGCCTCTGCCCATCTGCTCCCCCCCATACCCAGAAACGGGGAGGAGCCATTTTATAAAAGGCAATACTTGGTCGCGGTTAGCGGCCGCGTTTCCGGTCTTTGAAAATCCTACCACCAATGAGAGAACTTTTGAACCCGTGTCTTATACTCAACTTAAAGATTTAGTTGAAGCAGTCCGATCCTACGGGGTAACAGCTAATTATACTACAGCCCTGCTCTTGAGATTGACCGTACACGCTATGACACCCACTGATTGGTTTGAGGTAGCCCGGACTTGCCTTAATCACGGGCAATACCTAGATTTCCGATCCATTGCCCAGGATAAAGCCCAGGCCCAGTATAGACAAAACATTCGAGATGGGCACCCCGAATGGAACGTGGACATGCTTTTGGGGCTAGGGCCCTATACTGAAAACCAGACGCGGTACCCTATTGAGGTAAATGCCCTTTTTTACCAATCATGGAGAGCCCTCCCCAAGAAAGGGGAAACGGCGGGTCGCTTAACAAAAATTACCCAAGGCCCTAGTGAGCCATTTTCTGATTTTGTTGCTCGCATGTTGGAGACGGCAGAGCGCATCTTGGGAAACCTAGAGACTGCCATGCCGTTTGTACAACAGATCATTTTTGAGCAGAGTACTAAAGAGTGCCAGCGGGCTATTACCCCAGTAAGAACTCAGAGCTTGGAGGCATGGTTAAAAGCATGCAGGGAGGTTGGCGGTCCCCTAACCAATGCGGGGCTGGCTGCTGCGGTCTTGTCGGCCGCTAAAGCGGCCCGGGATAACAGCAAAAAGGGATGCTTTCGCTGTGGCCAGTTAGGCCACTTTAAGCGACAATGCCCTCAGAAGGAAAAACTTCCCCAGGAAGTGTCCCGACCCGCTAGGACCCCTGGGGTGTGCCCTCGATGTAAAAAAGGGAAGCATTGGGCTAATGAGTGCAGATCAGTCAGAGACATTAATGGCCACCTTATTCCCCAGGCCAACAAAGATGTTAACCCGGATCAGGATCAAAAAAACGGGATGGGGGGCCCCCGTCCCCAGGGCCCAAAAATTTATGGGGCAGCTCAGGATCTGACTCCCAACCCACAAGGAGGGCAACCACAGGCTCAGCAGGGTTGGACCTCTGTGCCACCTCCCGACTGGTATTAACACAACAAATGGGAGTCCAGATCGTGGAGACAGACATGACAGGACCCTTAGATAAAGGCACTGTGGGAATAGTCTTAGGACGTTCCTCCTCTACAATGAAAGGTTTGATCATTTTTCCGGGAGTTATTGACTCGGACTATACGGGGACTATTAAGGTCCTCTGCCATGTCCCCCATGGGGTGGTGTCTATTTCCCCCGGGGACAGAATTGCACAGCTTCTGCTTTTGCCTTCCCTTCATGACAACTTCCCTGCAAAGGAGATAGAGAGGGGAGATAAGGGGCTAGGCTCCACTGGAGTTGACCTAACATGCCTATCTATAACCTTAGACCAGAGACCCATGCTAACTCTCCAGGTGGAAGGGAGAAGATTTGAGGGACTGGTGGATACAGGGGCAGATCGAAGCATCATCCAAAGAGGAGAGTGGCCAAAGCAATGGCCAACTCAGAAATCCTCCCAGACCTTACAAGGGCTGGGCTATGCCGATGCCCCACAGTTAAGTGCAAAGGAATTGACTTGGAGAACAGACGAAGGCCAGGTTGGAAAAATGCAGCCATTTGTGGTAGACGTTCCTGTCAATCTTTGGGGGAGAGATGTGCAGCAGCAGCTAAAGTTGACCTTAACAAATGATTATTCTGAGGCCAGCCAAAACATGATGAAACAACAAGGATTTGTGCCCGCCCTAGGGCTCGGTCGGCGTCTCCAAGGATGCAAGGAGCCGATGGAACCGCTCCCCAAACAGGATCGAAAGGGTTTGGGTTTTTCTTAGGGGCCTCTGAAAATAAAGCTTCCAGCACAGGTGCGGTGCCCATACCTTGGTTAACGCAAAAGGCAGTGTGGGTTCCTCAGTGGCCCCTCTCTCGAGAAAAGTTGGAAGCGGCACAAACTCTTGTCCGGGAACAGCTACAGTTGGGGCATGTTGAGCCTTCAGTGTCATCTTGGAATACCCCAATCTTTGTGATCAAAAAGGCCTCCGGAAAATGGAGATTATTGCATGACCTTAGAGCAGTAAATGCCCAGATGCAAATTATGGGACCCATCCAAAGGGGACTTCCACTGCTCTCGGCATTACCTAGAGAGTGGCCTATCTTGGCTTTAGACATTAAGGATTGCTTTTTTTCCATACCTCTTTATGAGAAGGATAGGGAGCGCTTTGCCTTCACTTTGCCCTCTGTTAATCATGAAACCCCGGATGCTCGCTATCAGTGGAAAGTTCTCCCCCAAGGGATGGCTAACAGCCCAACAATTTGTCAATTGTTCGTGGGGGCTGCATTAACCCCTGTTAAGGAAAAATTTCCAAAGGTGCGGATTGTCCATTATATGGATGATATCTTGTTGGCTGCTCCCTCGGTAGAGACTCTTCATGAGGCATTTGGGCAGGTAACGGAGACCTTAGCTAATAAAGAATTAATTATTGCCCTTGAGAAGGTTCAGCAGACTAGTGTCGTTCAATTTTTGGGAACCATTGTTTCTCCTACTGAGATCAAACCACAAAAACTTTCCATTCGGACTGATCACCTTAAAACACTTAATGATTTTCAACAATTGGCAGGGGATATTAATTGGATAAGGGGGTTTCTTAATCTCCCTCGGTCAGAGCTGTTACCCTTGTTTGCTATTTTGGAGGGCGACCCTGAAGTCACCTCCTCTAGATCCTTGACACCTTTAGCACTAAATTCCCTACAAAAGGTTGAGGCAGCTTTGTCTAGGGCTCAACTTTCACGGGTTGATTTAAACTTACCTATTGATTTATGTATATTGAAAACAAAAAATTATCCCACGGGGGTTCTTTGGCAAAACGGCCCCTTATTGTGGCTCCATGGTAATTCTGTGGGAGCAAAAACTGTTCAATATTTTCCTGAATTAGTGGCAAAACAGGCAATTTTGGGTATGAAGTATTGTTTGATGCACTTTGCAAAAATTCCAGATAAATTAATTATTCCCTACACCCGTGAGCAAGTTGAAATTTTAGCAGCCACAACAGATATGTGGGCAATTCTTGTTTGCTCATTTCCAAATGTAATTGATAATCATTATCCTAAGCATCCTCTGCTTGCCATAGTTAACAAAAATTTAGTGTATTTTCCTGTTGTCACTTCAAAGGAGCCCTTGGTTGATGCTCTGACCATCTTTACGGATGGATCAAAATCCGGACAAGGTGCCTTTTTTGTTCAAGGACACAAACAGCCGGTAGTTTTTAATTTTCGGCCGAATGTCCCACAGGCTGTTGAATGTTTAATTGTGCTTGAAGTTTTTAAAAGATTTGATCAACCTTTTAATTTGTTTTCTGATTCATTATATGTTGTAAATGCCGTTGCCTTTCTTGAAGTTGCTGCTTCAGTTAAGCAGGCCAGTACAATTTCTAATGTTTTGTTACAGATTCAATTCCTTATTTTAAACAGAAAATACCCTTTTTATATTGGACATATTCGTGCCCACTCTATGTTGCCGGGCCCGATGACAAAGTGTAATGATTTGGTGGACCAGGCAACTCGGGCTGTGGCTCTGGTTGCTGCTGATCCTGTAGAATTGGCAAAAGACTTTCATAGATTGTATCATGTACCTGCTAATACCCTTAGGAAAAGATATAATTTGTCCAGGCATGTGGCAAGAGATATTGTTAAGGCCTGTAAATCTTGTGTTACCTTTCTTCATCCTCCCCATGTGGGGGTAAACCCCAGGGGGTTGAGACCAAACGCCCTATGGCAAATGGATGTTACTCATCTGACGGAATTTGGTAAATTGAAATATTTACATGTGTCTGTGGACACCTTTTCTAGTGTCATTCATGCCACACCTCTGGCAGGAGAAAAGGTGTCCCACGTCAGAATACACTGCTTGGAAGCTTGGGCAACTTGGGGAAAGCCCCTTATACTCAAGATGGATAATGGCCCTGCTTATACTTCCCATGGTTTTCGCGCCTTTTGCGCACAAATGCAGGTTGCCCACACCACCGGATTGCCCTACAATCCTCAAGGACAAGGTATAGTGGAAAGAGCTAATCGAAGCATAAAAGAAGTGCTTCAAAAACAAAAAGGGGGAGTTGCTGAGTCTGTGTCCCCCAGGGAAAGACTTTCTCTTGCACTCTTTACCCTCAATTTTCTGATTTTAAATGACAACGATCAGTCTGCCGCAGATCGGCATATGACAAGAGACTCCATGGATACTAAAGATATGGTCATGTGGAAGGATGTTATTAATAACAAATGGTATGGACCGGATCCGGTAATAACGAGATCCAGGGGAGTTGTTTGTGTTTTTCCACAGGATCAAGAAGTACCTCACTGGGTCCCGAGTCGGCTGACGCGGCCGGTCCTACAAGGTCAAGAAAAAATCGAACAAAATGACCAGGCTCCTGCTGTTGGTGATACAATTGATGATCAAGACTCATCTCAGCAGGGAGGAACACAGATGGGGAATTCTGTCGGCGTTCCCGAGGCCGCTGCCGGTTCGACATGATGCGAGACTTTTTCCCCGCCTGTTCGGCACCAATAGGACCATGGACCTTCCGTATCTTTTGTTGGACCCAGAGGAAGCCCCCATTGGGGAAAATAGATCCTTCCACTTGGGGGGGGAGCCTTTGTTTTCAGTTAGTGAAAGACAAGTCGGCTCCCTCCTTTTCCCCATGCATTTTGCTTTTATCTCAGACTGCAGGCTGGTTTGATGTTCCCCATGGCGGCGGCCCCTGTAAACAGTCCAATGCCACTTGGCTTTCCGGCTGGTGGCCGGCAAAGCGTCAGGAAAAGGGTTTGCCTAGCTTTTCAAAGTGGGCCCCCTTTTGCATGGGTCGGCACTCTGGAGACACTTGGCCCTGGACGGGCTGTCAATCCCGTATGGGGGCCTGGGTTACGCAAGACCAAACCTTTTATTTCTCCCCAGGCATTAGCACAAGTTTTAATCAAACCTATAAGGGAAAGAATTATACTGACCAAAACCCTTCACAGGCCTATGTTTCCAATCCATTTGATATTTGGTTGCTGTGTGGCGTAAAAGGCAGTTGTATAAATTTAGAGCCTATGGCAATGATAGGAGGGGGAAAGATTGGAGTGAGTCGGTTTGGGTGGAGCACTTCCAAACCTTGGGCCTTTTGGGATCCAGAGATCGAGAGCCCTACCAGGACCGATAGCGTTGTCGCTTGGTCATCCACCGTGGGTTGTGGGGGGGATGGAGTTCAACCATATTATAATATTAGCTATAAGGCTACCCTAGTCTGTGCTTATCCCCCTTTTGTTTTTATAGTCAGTGACAAAGGTCTGCAGACCTGTACTAATGATTCTTGTTTTTATACTTCATGCTGGAATGCTTCTAAATATGAGTATGCGCTTATTGCTCGCATTCCTCGCTGGGTACCAGTACCTGTTAAAGCTTCCAGTGCCTTGACCCTTTTACACCAAAAAAGAGATTTTGGCATTACTGCTGCCGTGGTGACAGCTATTTCGTTAGCTGCTGTGGGAGCTGCAATGGCAGCTGTTGCCATGGGGCAATCAATACAAACGGCACAAACGCTAAATGACCTTTCTGCCAATACAGCACATGCTTTGGATGTACAACAAGGGATTAATTCACAATTGAGGGGAGGGCTGATGGTGGTTAATCAGAGGATTGATTTAGTCCAAGAACAGGTAGATACGTTGTGGCAGATTGCCCAGCTGGGATGTCAGCGGAAGTATGAGGGGTTATGTGTAACAAGCGTACAGTATAACAACGCTACGCAGGCTGCAAACTTGTCTAAGCAGTTGTCAAGTTATCTTCTAGGTAACTGGTCTGGCGAGTTTGATGATATGCTTGACCAGCTGAGGATTGCCATTGTGACCGTAAACTCTACATGCGTGGACCCTAAATTCGTGGAGGGACTTCAATCTTGGATCTCCTCTGCTGTTTCCTGGTTTAAGGAGTGGGTGGGAGTTGGATTATTTTTGGCCTGCTGCTTGGGGGGATGCGTGGTCTGCCTATGGTTGGTCTGTCGCCTTCGAGCCCAAACCAGAAGGGACAAAGTTGTTATCTCGCAAGCATTAGCCGCTTTGGAGAGTGGATCCTCACCCCAGATCTGGCTGTCGGCCCTGAGAGGCAATTAAGCCTTACCATTTTGCATAGCCTTAGCACCCCAAGGGATCAGGGGATCCCATTGCACCGGGACAGGTATGCAACTTGTAATTTGGGACAGGGTGCGAGGCAAGTGCACTGCACTTGAGGAGGACCATCGCCTCAAGAAGAGCATGTTGGGTTGCAAGTGGGTTGATGCCCAAGATCCCACCTCTGCAAAAAAGGCATCGGACGGGCCTGGTCATCACTGGGGAAGGCGCCCCTCAGGCGAAGGCCAGTGCAAGGTCCTCTAATTAATGTTTTAGACAGAGGCCCAACCTCTACTCTTACCTGTCGCCAAAAAACAAAAAGGGGGAACTGTGGGGAGCCGGGGCGAACGCAATTAGGCTCCGCCCACTCCCTTCCAGCGTTGAGGTAAACAACTCCATATTAGGCAGTGCTTGGCGGGACGGTGGGTCCTGGGCTTTGCGCATGCGCGAGCCACGTAGAGTCCCCAGCCAATCCCGTGGCACTTGGTGACGGTGAAAGGCAGACGACCAATGATAGGACGACACGTGTCCCTATTCCCTATATAAGCGGCCATTTTTTCTGTGCTCGCTCTCTCGCGCCCAAGCTCTCCTACAACTAAAAGGCTCTCCAATAAAGTGTGATCTGAGAAGACTCCTGGTGTGGTGGTCGTTCTTCCTCGCTGGTCGAGAAGGCGGTCACAACAGTTAGGTTTAGGGTTACGGTTACGGTGAGGTTGCGGGTGAGGTGAGGTTTAGTGTCAGGGTTACTGTTAGGGTGAGGGTAAGTGTTTGGGTGAGGGTTAGGCTTAGGGTGAGGTTTAGGGTGAGAGTGAGGGTTAGTTTTAGGGTTAGGTTTAGGGTGAGGTTAAGGGTTAAGGTTAGGGTGAGTGTTAGGGTTAGCATTAGCTTTAGGTTGAGGGCTAGGGTGAGGGTTCAGGTTAGGTTAGGTTGAGGGTTAGGGTTAGGGTGAGGGTTAGGGTGAGAGGAAGAATAAGGGTAAGGGTGAGTGTTAGGGTGAGATTGAGGGTTACGGTAAGAGTGAAGGTTATGGTGATGGTGAGGGTTAGGGTGAGGGTTAGGGTTAGAGTGAGGGTGAGGTTGAGTTTTTGGGTGAGTGTTAGGGTTAGGTTTAGGGTGAGGGTTAGGATTAGGGTAAGGGTGAGGTTTAGGGTGAGGGTTAGGTTTAGGGTTAGTGTTAGGGTGTGGGATAGGCTGAGGGATAGTGTTAGGATTAGGATGAGGTTTAGGGTGAGGGTTAGGGTCAGAGTGAGGGTTAGGTTTAGGGTGAGGGTTAGCGTTAGGATTAGGTTTAGGGTCAGGTTTAGGGTGACTGTGAGGTTTAGGGTGAGGATTAGCTTTAGGGTTAAGGTGAGGGTTAGGGTAAGGGGTAGGGTTACAGTTAGGGTGAGGGTTAGGTTTAGTGTGAGAGTTATGGTTAGGGTTAGGGTTAGGATTAGTGTGAGGGTAAGAATTAGGGTGATGTTTAGGGTGAGGGTGAGGTTTAGGTTTAGGAATATGGATAGGATTAGAGTTACGCTGAGGGTGAGGATGAGGGTGAGGGTGAGAGTTAGGTTTAGGGTTAGGGTTAGGGTGAGGGTTAGGGTTAGGTTTAGTTTGGGGCTGGTGTAAGGGTGAGGTTTAGGGTGAGGCTTGTGGTTAGGGTGAGGGCTAGGTTGAGGGTGAACTTTAGGGTTATGATGAGGGTTAGGGTTATGTTTAGGGTGAGGGTTAGGGTGAGGGTTAACTTTAGTGTAAGGTTTACGGTTAAGGTTAGGGTGAGTGTTAGGGTAAGTGTTATGGTGAGGGTTAGGGTGAGGGTGAGGGTTAGGGTTATGATTAGAGATAGGGTTAGGTTTAGGCTGAGGGTGAGGGTGAGGGTGCAGGTGAGGTTTAGTGTTAGGGTTAGGGTTAGGATGAGCGCTAGTGTGAGGGTGAGGTTTAGGTTGAAGGTGAGGTTGAAGGTGAGGCTGAGGGTTAGGGTGAGGGTGAGGGTTTGGGTAAGGGTTAGTGTTAGGGTGAGGGTGAGGGTTAAGATTAGGGTTAGGGTTAGAGTTATTGTTAGGGTTAGAGTGAGGGTTACAGTTCAGTTTAGGGTGAGGGTGAAGGTGAGGGATATGGTTACGGTTAGGGTGAGGTTTAGGGCTAGGGTTAGGTTAGTGTTAGGAGGAAGTTTAGGGTGAGGGGTAGGGTTAGGGATAGGGTGAGGTTTAGGGTTTTGGTTAGGGTTAAGGTGAGGGTTCAGCTTAGGGTGAGGTTTAGGGTTAAGGTTAGTGTTAGGGTGAGGGTTAGGTTTAGCAATAGGATTAGTGTGAGGGCTAAGGTGAGGGTGAGGGTTAGGGTTAGGGTTAGGTTTAGGGTGAGGTTTAGGCTTAGGCTGAGGGTTAGGGTTAGTGGGAGGGTTGGTGTTAGGGTTAGGCTTAGTGTTAGGTTGAGGATAAGGGTTAGAGTGAGGGTTAGGTTTCAGGTGAGGGTTAGGGTTAGGGTGAGGGTCAGGGTTAGGGTTATGGTTAGGCTGAGGGTTAGGTGAGAGTTAGGGTTAGGGTTAGGGTAAGGGTTAGCTTTAGGGTGAGGGTTAGGTTTAGGATTAGTGTAAGAGTTATGGTTAGGGTTAGGGTGAGGCTTTCGGGTTAGGGTTAGGGTTAGGGTTAGGTTGAAGGTTAAGGTGAGGGTGACGGTTAGGGTTAGTTTTAGGTTTATCGTGTGGGTAAGTGATAGTGTGAGGGTTAGGGTGAGTGTTAGAGTTAGCATTAGGGTTAGAGTGAAGTTTAGGGTGAGGGATATGGTTAGGGTTAAGGTGAGCTTGAGGGTGAGGGTTAGGGTTAGGGTTAGGGTTGGTTTTAGGTTAGGGTGAGGGTTAGGGTTAGTGTTAGCATGAGGGTAAGGGTAAGGGTGAGGGTGACGGTTAGGGTTAGAGTTAGGCTGAGGGTTAGGTTTAGTATGAGGTTTAGGGTGAGGATGAGGTTAAGGCTTATTTTGAGGTTTAGGGTAAGGGTGAGGGTTAGGGTTAGTGTTAGGGTGAGGGTTAAGGATAGGGTTAGGGGTAGGGATAGGGATAGGGTTACGGTTAGGGTGAGGGTTAGGGTAATGGGTATGGTTATGGTTAGGGTGAGGGTTAGGTTTAGTGTAAGTATTAGGGTTATGGTTAGGGTTAGGATTAGTGTGAAGGTAAGAATTAGGGTGACGTTTAGGGTGAGGGTGAGGTTTAGGGTTAGGTTAGGGTTATGGTTAGTGTTACGCTGAGGGTGATGGTGAGGGTGAGGGTGAGTGTGAGTTTTAGGGTTAGGGTTAGGTTGAGGGTTAGGGTGAGGATTAGGGTTAGGGTGAGATTTAGGGTTAGGGTGAGGTTTAGGGTTAGGGTTAATTTGAGGGTGGTATGAGGGTGAGGTTTAGGGTGAGGGAAAGGGTTAGAGTGAGGGCCTGGGTGAGTGTGAGGGTTAGGGTTAGGGTGAGGGTTTGAGTTAGGTTTAGTGTAAGAGTTATGATGAGGGGTAGGGTTAGGTTTAGGGTGAGGTTAGGTTTAGTGTGAGGGTTACTGTTAGGGTTAGGGTGAGGGTGAGGTTAGGGGTTATGGTGAGGGTTAGGGTGAGGGCGAGGGTTAGGGATAGGAATAGGGATAGTGTTAGGGTTAGGCTGAGGGTGCGGGTGAATTTTTTGGTTAAGGTTACTGTTAGGGTGAGGGCTAGGGTGAGAGTGAGGGTTAGGCTGAAGGTGAGTGGGAGGGTGAGGGTCTTGGTTAGGTAATGTTAGGGTTAGGGTGAGGATTAGGTGAGGGTTAGGGTGAGGATGCAGGTTCAGGTGATGGTGAGGGTTAGGATGAGGTTGAGGGTTATTAACCATAACCGGGTTAGGTGAGGGTTAGGGTTAGGGTTAGGGTTAGGGTTAGGAGAGTGTTAGGGTTAGGCTAAAAGTTAGGGTGAGGGTTAGGGTTAGGGGTAGGGTTATGGTTAGGGTGAGTATTAGGGTTAATGTGAGGGTTAGGGTTAGGGTGAGGATAAAGTAAGGTTGAGAGTTAGGGTGAGGGTGAGGTTTAGGGTTACTATTAGAGTGAGGGTGAGGTTTAGGTTTAATGTTAAGGGGAGGGTTAGGGTGACGGTTAGGGTTAGGCTTAGGGTTAAGGAGAGGGTGAGTGTGAGCGTGAGGCTTAGGGTTAGGGTTAGGGTTAGGGTGAACTTTAGGGTTGGGGTGGAGGTTAGTATTAGAGTTAGGGTTCGGGTTAGGGTGAGGGTTTGGGTTAGGCTTAGGTTTACGGAGAGGGTGAGGGTGAGCGTGAGGGTTAGGTTTAGGGTTAGGGTTAGGGTGAACGTTAGGGTTAGGGTGGAGGTTAGTATTAGGGTTAGTGTGAGGTATATGGTGAGGGTTAGGGTTATTGTTAGGGTGTGGGTTAGGCTGAGGGTTAGGGTTAGGATTAGAGTGAGGTGTAGGGTGAGTTTTAGGGTGAGGGTGAGGGTTATGGTTAGGGTTAGCATTAGGATTAGGGTCAGGTTTAGGGTGACTGTGAGGTTTAGGGTGAGGTTTAGGGTGAGGTTTAGGGTTAGGGTTAAGGTGACAGTTAGGGTAACGGGTAGGGTTACAGTTAGGGTGAGGGTTAGGTTTAGTGTGATAGTTAGGGTTAGGGTTAGGGTTAGGATTAGTGTGTGGGTAAGAATTATCTTGGTGGTTAGGGTGAGGGTGAGGTTTAGATTTAGGAATATGGATAGGATTAGTGTTACGCTGAGGGTGAGGATGAGGATGAGGGTGAGGGTTATTTAGGGTTAGGGTGAAGGCTAGGCTGAGGGTTAGGGTTAGGGTGAGGGTTAGGGTTAGGGTGAGGGTTAGGGTTAGGTTTAGTTTGAGGCTGGTGTGAGGGTGAGTTTTAGGGTGAGGCTTGGGGTTAGGGTGAGGGCTAGGTTGAGGGTGAACTTTAGGGTTATTTTGAGGGTTAGGGTTATGTTTAGGGTGGGGGTTAGGGTGAGGGTTAGCTTTAATTTGAGGTTTACGGCTAAGGTTAGGGTGAGGGTGAGGGTAAGGGTTAGGGTGAGGGTTAGGGTGAGGGTGAGGGTGAGGATTATGATTAGAGATAGGATTAGGTTTAGACTGAGGGTTAGGGTGATTATGCGGGTGAGGTTTAGGGTTAGGGTTAGGGTTAGTGTGAGGGCTAGGGTGAGGGTGAGGGTTAAGGTGAAGGTGAGATTGAGGGTGAGGCTGAGACTTAGGGTGAGGGTGAGGATTTGGGTTAGGGTTAGTGTTAGGGTGAGGGTGAGGGTTAAGATTAGGGTTAGGGTTAGTGTTATTGTTAGGGTTACAGTTCAGTTTAGGGTGAGGGTGAAGGTGAGGGATATGGTTACGGTTAGGGTGAGGTTTAGGTTTAGGGTAAGGGTTAGTGTTAGGAGGAAGTTTAAGGTGAGGGGTAGGGTTAGGATTAGGGTGAGGGATAGGGTTAGTGTGAGGGTTAGGGTGAGGGTTAGGGTTAGGGTTAGGTTGAGGGTTAGGGTTTTGGTTAGGGTTAAGGTGAGGGTGAGGGTTAGGGTGAGGTTTAGGGTTAGGGTTAGGGTTAGGGTGAGGGTTAGGGTTAGGGTGGAGTTTAGGATTAGTGTTAGGGTTATGGTTAGGTTGAGGCTTAGTGTTAGGGTTAGGGTTAGTGTTAGGAGGAAGTTTAGGGTGAGGGTTAGTGTTAGGGTGAGGGTTAGTGTTAGCAATAGGGTTAGTGTGAGGGCTAAGGTGAGGGTGAGGTTTAGGGGTAGGGTTAGGTTTAGGGTGAGGCTTAGGCTTAGGCTGAGGGTAGGGTTATTGGGAGGGTTGTTGTTAGGGTTAGGCTTAGTGTTAGGGTGAGCGTAAGGCTTAGGGTGAGGGTTAGGGTTGGGTGAAGGTTAGGGTTAGGGTGAGGGTCAGTGTTAGATTTAGGGGTAGGCTGAGGGTTAGGTGAGGGTTAGGGTTAGGGTTATTGTAAGGGTTTGCGTTAGGGTTAGGGTTAGGGTTAGGATTAGTGTTAGAGTTAGGTTGAGGGTTAGGGTGAGGGTTTCGGGTTAGGGTTAGGGTTAGTTTGAGGGTTACGGTGAGGGTGAGGGTTAGGATTAGGTTTAGGTTTATCGTGTTGGTAAGTGATAGTGTGAGTGTTAGGGTGAGTGTTTGATTTAGCATTAGGGTTAGAGTGAAGTTTAGGGTGAGGGTTAGGGTTAGGTTTAAGGTGATCTTGAGGGTGAGGGTTAGGGTTAGGGTTAGGGTGAGTTTTAGGGTTAGGGTGAGGGTTAGGGTTAGTGTTCGTGTGAGGGTAAGGGTGAGGGTAACTGTTAGGGTTAGAGTAAGGGTGAGGGTTTGGTTTTGTGTGAGGTTTAGGATGAGGATGAGGTTAAGGCTTAGGGTGAGCTTTAGGGTATGGTTGAGTGTTAGGGTTAGGGTTAGCGTGAGGGTGAGGGTTAGGGTGAAGGTTAGGGTTAGGGATAGGGTTAGGTTTAGGGTGAGGGTTAGGGTAAGGGGTAGGGTTATGATTAGGGTGAGGGTTAGGTTTAGTGTGAGTGTTAGGGTTAGGGTTAGGGTTAGGATTAGTGTGAAGGTAAGAATTAGGGTTTCTTTTAGGTTGAGGGTGAGGTTTAGGGTTAGGATTAGGGTTATGGTTAGTGTTATGCTGAGGGTGATGGTGAGTGTGAGGGTGAGTGTGAGTTTTAGGGTTAGGGTTAGGGTGAGGGTTAGGTTTAGGGTGTGGGAGAAGGTTAGGCTGAGGGGTAAGTGTAGGGTTAGGTGAGGGTTAGGGTTAGTGTGAGGGTTAGGTTTAGGGTTAGGTTGAGGGTAAGGATTAGTGTGAGGGTTAAGGTGAGGGTGAGTGTTAGGGTTAGGCGGACGGTAAGTCTTAGGGTGAGGGTTAGATTGATGGTGAGGTTTATGGTTAGCATTAGTGTTAGGGTTATGGTGAGGGTTAGGTTTGGGGTTAGGGTCAGGTCTAGGGTGAGTGTGAGGGTTACGGTTAGGGTTAGGGATAGGGTGAGTATTAGAGTTAGGATTAGGGTTAGGGTGAGCATTAGGCTGAGGGGTAGGGTTAGGGTTAGTCTTAGTCTTAGGGTTAGGCTTAGGGTGAGGGTGGGGTTGAGGATTATGGTTAGGGTGATGGTTAGGGTTAGGGTTAGGGTGAGGTTTAAGATGAGGGTTAGGGAGAGGGAAAGTGTTAAGGTGAGGGTTAGGGTGAGGGTGAGGGTTATGGTTACCATTAGGGTTAGGGTTAGAGTTAGCGTGAGGGTTAGGTTTAGGTTTAGGGTTAGGGTGAGTGTGAGGGTGAGGGTTAGGTTTAGGGTTTGGGTGAGGGTTAGGTTTAGCGTTAGGGTTAGGGTGTGGGTTAGGGTTAGGGTTCGTGTGAGGGTGAGTGTGAGGTTTAGGGTGTGGGTGAGGGTGAGGTTTAGGGTTAGGAATAGGGTGGGGGTGAGTGTGAGTCTGAGGGTTAGGCTGAGGAATAGGGATAGGGTGAAGGTGAGTGTTAGGGTGAGGTTTAGGGGTAGGTTAAGGTGAGGGTTAGAGTTAGGGTGATGGTTTGTATGAGGGTTAGTTTAAGGTTAAGGGTGAGGGTTAGGGTGAGGGTTAGGGTTAGGATTTGGTTAGGGTGAGGGTTAGGGTGAGCGTTAGGGTTAGCGTTAGGGTTAGGGATAGGTTTAGGTTTAGGGTGAGGTTTAGGATGAGGTTTAGGATTAGGGTTAGGGTTAGGGTTAGGGTGAGGGTAGGGTCAGGGTTAGATTTACGGTGAGCGTAAGGGTTAACTTGAGGTTTAGGGTGAGTGTGAGGTTTAGAGTTAGCATTAGGGTTAGGGTGAGGTTTAGGGTGAGTGTTAGGGTTAGGTTTATGGTTAGGGTGAGATGAGGGTTAGGGTCATTGTGAGGTTTATGATTAGGGTGAGAGATAGGTTTAGGGTGAGGGTTAGGCTTTGGTTTAGGGTGTGGGTGAGCGTGAGGGTGACAGTGAGACTTAGGGTGAGGGTGAGGGTGATTGTGAGGGTTAGGCTTAGAGTTAGCTTTAGGCTTAGGGTTAGTGTGAGGGTGAAGGTGAGGGTTAGGGTTAAGAGTAGGGTTAGGTTTAAATTTAGGCTGAGGGTGAGCGTGAGGGAGAGGGTAAAGGTTAGTCTTAGGGTTAGGTTTGTTGTGAGGATTAGCGTGAGGGTAAGGTTAAAGGTTAGGGTGAGGGTGAGGGTTAGGGTTAGTGTTAGGGTGAGGGTTAGGGTTAGGGTGAGGTTAGAGTTAGGGTGAGGTTTATTGTTAGTTTGAGGCTTAGTGTTAGTGTTAGGTTGAGGGTAAAGGTTAGGTTGAGGGTTAGGGATAGGGATAGGTTTAGGGTGAGGTTTCAGGTTATGGTGAGGTTTAGGGTCAGGGTGAGAGTTAGGGTTAGCATTATGGTTAGTGTGAGGGTTAGCGTAAGGTTAGTGTGAGGGTTAGGGTTAGGGTGAGGGTTAGGTTGAGGGTGAGAGTAATGTTAAGTGTGAGGGTTAGGATTATGGTAAGCTTGTGGGTTAGGGTGAGGGTTAGGTTTAGGTTTACAGTAAGGGTGAGGGTTAGGGTGAGTGTTTGGTTTGGGGTTCGGGTTAGGGTGAGGATGAGATTGAGGGTTGGGAATAGGGTTAGGTTGAGGGTTAGGGTTAGGCTGAGGATTAGGGTTAGTGTAATGGCTAGTTTTAGGTTTAGGGTTAGTGTTAGGGTGAGAGTAAGTTTTAGGGTTAGGTTTAGGGTTACGGTGAGGTTGATGGTTAGGTTAAGGGTGAGGGTTAGGGTTAGGGTGAGGGTGAAGGTGAGGGTTAGAATAAGGGTGAAGGTGAGGGTTAGGATAAGGGTTAGGATTAGGGTTATTTTTAGGTTTAGGGTTAGGTTTATGGTTACGTTGAGGGTGAGGGTGAGGGTTAGGGTTAGTGTGAGGTTTAGGGTTAGGGTTAGGTTTAGGGTTAGGGTTAGGATGAGGTTTAGGGTGAGGGGTAGGGTTAAGGTTAGGGTGAGGGTTAGGGTTAGTGTGAAGGTTAGGGATAGGGTTAGGATGAGGGTTAGGTTGAGGGTTAGGGTTTAGATTAGGGTTAGGGTGAGAGTGAGGGTTAGGGTGACGTTAAGGGATAGCTTAGGTTTACGGTTAGGGTGAGGGTAAGGGTTAGGGTTAGGGTTAGGCTTAGGGTGAGGTTTAGGGTGAGGTTGAGGGTTAGGGTTAGTGTTAGGTTGAGGTGAAGGTTTAGGTTGAGGTTTAGGGTGAGGGTGAGTGTTAGGGTTAGCATTAGGGTTAGGGTGAGGTTTAGTGTGAGTGTTTTGGTTAGTTTAGGGTGAGGTTTTGGGTTAGTGTGAGGGTTAGGGTGAGGGCAAGGTAAGGGTAAGGGTGAGGTTTTTGGTGAGGGTGAGGGTTACGGAATGGGAGAGGGTTAGTGTTAGTGCGAGGGTTAGAGTTAGGGTTAGGAAAAGGGTTAGTGTGAGGGCTAACGTGAGGGTGAGGATTAGGGTTAGGGTTAGGTTTAGGTTTAGGCTGAGGGTTAGGATTAGTGTGAGTGTTGGTGTTAGGTTTAGGCTTAGTATTAGGGTGAGGGTAAGGTTTAGGGTGAGGGTTAGGGTTAGGGTGAGGGTTAGGGTTAGGGTGAGGGTGAGGGTTAGGGTTAGGGTGAGGGTAAGGGTTAAGGTTAGGTCTAGGTTTAGGGTAATTGTGGGTTTTGTTGAGGTTTAGGTTTAGGGTTAGTGTACGGGTTAGGGTTAGGGTTAGTGTGAGGATTAGGTTGACGGTTGGCTTGACGGTTAGGGTTAGTGTGAGGGTTAGGGTTAGGCTGAGGGTGAGGGTGAAGTTGAGAGTTAGGGTTAGGATTAGGGTTAGGGAGAGGTTTTGGGTTTGGTTTAGGGTTAGGATGAGGGTTAGGGTGAGGGGAAAGTTTAGGTTTAGAATGAGGTTAGTTTTATTGTGAGGGTTAGCGTTAGGGTTAGGGTCAGGGTGAGGGTGAGGATATGGTTTAGGTTGAGGTTTGAGGTGAGGGGTAGGGTTAGGTTTAGGGTGAGGTTTAGGTTTAGTGAGAGCGTAACAGTTAGGCATAGGGTGAGGGTGGGGGTAAGGGTTATGGTGAGGGTTATGATGGGTTGATGGTTAGGGTTAGGATTAGGGGTAGGGTTAAGGGTAAGGCTGAGCATGAAGGTGAGAGTGCGGGTGAGGTTTACGGGTAGGGTTACGTTTAGGGTGAGTGGTTTAGGGTGCGGGTTAGAGTGAGGGTTAGGGTTAGGGATAGGGTTAGGTTTAGGGTGACTGTTAGCTTGAGGGTTTGGTTTAGGTTTAGGGTTAAGGTTTCTGGTGAGGGTTCGGGTTCAGTTTAGGGTTAGGTTAAGGGTTTCGTGTTTGGGTTACTGTTAGGGTTAAGGTGAGGTTTATGGTGAGGGTGAGGGTTAGGGTTAGGTTTAGGTTTATGGTGTGTTTAAGTGATAGCGTGAGGGTTAGGGTGAGTGTTAGAGTTATTAGTAGGGTTTGGGTGAGGGTGAGGGCGAGGGTTAGGGTTAGGTTTAGCGTGAGGGTGAGGGTGAGGGTGACGGTTAGGGTTATAGTTAGGGTGAGGGTTAGGTTTAGTGTGAGGTTTAGGGTGAGGATGAGGTTAAGGGTTAGGGTGAGGGTTAAGGTAAAGGTGAGGGTTAGGGTTAGGGTTAGTGTTAGGGTGAGGGTTAGGGTGAGGGTTAGGGTTAGGTTTAGGGTTAGGGTGACGGGGAGGGTTAGGGTTAGGGTTAGGGTGAGGGCTAGGGTGCGGGTTAGGGTTAGGGTGAGGGTTAGGCTTATGGTGAGGGTTAGGGTTAGGGTTAGTTTGTGGGTGGTGTGAGAGTGAGGTTTAGGATGATGGTTAGGATTAGGGTGAGGGCTAAGGTGAGGGTTAGGGTTAGCATTAGGGTGAGGGTCAGGGTTAGGTTTAGGTTGAGGTTTGAGGTGAGGGGTAGGGTTAGGTTTAGGGTGAGGTTTAGGTTTAGTGAGAGCGTAACAGTTAGGCATAGGGTGAGGGTGGGGGTAAGGGTTATGGTGAGGGTTATGATGGGTTGGTGGTTAGGGTTAGGATTAGGGTTAGTGTTAAGGGTAAGGCTGAGCATGAAGGTGAGAGTGCGGGTGAGGTTTACGGGTAGGGTTACGTTTAGGGTGAGTGGTTTAGGGTGCGGGTTAGAGTGAGGGTTAGGGTTAGGGATAGCGTTAGGTTTAGGGTGACTGTTAGCTTGAGGGTTTGGTTTAGGTTTAGGGTTAAGGTTTCTGGTGAGGGTTCGAGTTCAGTTTAGGGTTAGGTTAAGGGTTTCGTGTTTGGGTTACTGTTAGGGTTAAGGTGAGGTTTATGGTGAGGGTGAGGGTTAGGGTTAGGTTTAGGTTTATGGTGTGTTTAAGTGATAGCGTGAGGGTTAGGGTGAGTGTTAGAGTTATTAGTAGGGTTTGGGTGAGGGTGAGGGCGAGGGTTAGGGTTAGGTTTAGCGTGAGGGTGAGGGTGAGGGTGACGGTTAGGGTTATAGTTAGGGTGAGGGTTAGGTTTAGGGTGAGGTTTAGGGTGAGGATGAGGTTAAGGGTTAGGGTGAGGGTTAAGGTAAAGGTGAGGGTTAGGGTTAGGGTTAGTGTTAGGGTGAGGGTTAGGGTGAGGGTTAGGGTTAGGTTTAGGGTTAGGGTGATGGGGAGGGTTAGGGTTAGGGTTAGTTTGTGGGTGGTGTGAGAGTGAGGTTTAGGATGATGGTTAGGATTAGGGTGAGGGCTAAGGTGAGGGTTAGGGTTAGCATTAGGGTGAAGGTCAGGGTTAGGTTTAGGTTGAGGTTTGAGGGGAGGGGTAGGGTTAGGTTTAGGGTGAGGTTTAGGTTTAGTGAGAGCGTAAAAGTTAGGCATAGGGTGAGGGTGGGGGTAAGGGTTATGGTGAGGGTTATGATGGGTTGATGGTTAGGGTTAGGATTAGGGGTAGGGTTAAGGGTAAGGCTGAGCATGAAAGTGAGAGTGTGGGTGAGGTTTACTGGTAGGGTTACGTTTAGGGTGAGTGCTAGGGTGAGGGTGAGGGTTAGGGTGAAGGTGAGGGTGAGGGTCTTTGTAGATAATGGTTAGGGTTAGGGTGAGGATTAGGTGAGGGTGAGGGTGAGGGTGAGCTTTAGGGTTAGGGTGTGGGTGAGTGTTAGGTTTAGGGTGAGGGCTCAGGTGATGGTGAGTGTTAGGGTAAGGTTGAGATTTAGGGTTAGGTGAGGGTTAGGTTTAGGGTTAGGGTTAGAGTTAGGATGAGGGTTTGGGTGAGGGGTACTATTAAGGTTAGGGTGAGAATTAGGGTTAATGTGAGGGTTATGGATAGGGTGAGGATAATGTTAGGGTGACGGTTAGGGTGAGAGTGAGGGTTAGGGTTACTGTTAGGGTGAGGGTTAGGGTTAGCTTTAGTGTTAAGTTGAGGGTGAGGGTGAGGGTTAGGGTTAGGCTTAAGATTAAGGTGAGGGTGAGGGTGAGGATGAGGGTTAGCTTGAGGTTTAGGGTTAAGGTGAGGGTTAGGTTTACGATTAGGTTTATTGTTAGGATTAGGTTTAGGGTGAGGGTGAGGATGAGGGTGAGGGTGAGGGTGTGGGATAGGGTTAGGGTTAGGTTTAGGGTGAGCATGAGGGATATGGTTAGGGTGAGGGGTAGGGTTAAGTTTAGGGTGAGGGTTAGGGTTAGTGTGAAGGTTAAGGTTAGGGTTAGGGTGAGGTTTAGGCTGAGAGTTAGGGTGCGGATTAGGGATAGGATAAGTGTGAGGGTTAGGGTGAGGTTTATGGTTAGCTTAGGGTTAGGTTTAGGGTGAGGGTTAGGGTGAGGGTAAGGATTAGGGTGAGGGTTAGGGTTAGGGTGAGGTTTAGGGTGAGGTTGTGGGTTTGGCATTAGGGTTAGAGTGAGTTTCAGGTTTAGGGTGAGGGTTAGGGTGAGGGTGAGTGTTAGGGTTAGCATTAGGGTTAGGGTGAGGTTTAGTGTGAGTGTTTTTGTTAGGTTAGGTTGAGGTTTTGGGTAAGTGTGAGGGTTAGGGTGAGGTTAAGGTAAGGGTAAGGGTCAGGTTTTTGGTGAGGGTGAGAGTTACGGAAAGGGTGAGGGTTAGGGTTAGGGTTAGGGTTAGGGTTAGGGATAGAAAAAGGGTTAGTGTGAGGGATAAGTTGAGGGTGAGGATTTGGGTTAGGGTTAGGTTTAGGTTGAGGGTTAGGTTTAGGCTGAGGGTTAGGGTTAGTGTGAGGGTTTGTGTTAGGGTTAGCCTTAGTGTTAGGGTGAAGGTTAGGGTTGGGTGAGTGTGAGGGTTAGGGTGAAGGTAAGGGTTAGGGTTAGGACTAGGTTTAGGGTTATTGAGGATTTTGGTGATGTTTAGGGTTAGGGTTAGTGTAAGGGTTAGGGTGAGGGTAAGGGTTAGGGTTAGGACTAGGTTTAGGGTTATTGAGGATTTTGGTGATGTTTAGGGTTAGGGTAAGTGTAAGGGTTACGGTTAGGGTTAGTGTTGAGGATTAGGTTGAGGGTTAGCGTGATGGTTAGGGTTAGTGTGAGGGTCAGGGTTAGGCTGAGGGTGAGGGTGAGGGTGAGAGTTAGTGTTAGGGTTAGGGTTAGTTATGATGAGGGTGAGGGTTAGGGTTAGGATTAGGGTTAAGGATAGGTTTTGGGTAGGATTATGGTTAGGATGAGGGTTAGGGTGAGGGGTAAGAGGTTTAGGGTGAGGGTTAGAGTTATTGTAAGCGTCAGCGTTAGTGTTAGGGTTAGGGTGAGGGTGAGTATAAGGTTTAGGGTGAGGGTTAGGGTGAGGGTTAGGGTTTGGGATAGGGTTAGGGATAGGGTGACACTTAGCTTGAGGGTTAGGTTTAGGGATAGGGTTAAGGTTTCGGGTGAGGGTTAGGGTTCAGGTTAGGGTTAGGGTTTCGTATTTTGGTTAGGGTTAAGTTTAGGGTGAGATTTAGGGTGAGGGTGAGGGTGAGGGTTATGTTTAGGTTTATGGTGTGGGTAAGTGATAGCGTGAGGGTTAGGGTGAGTGTTAGAGGTAGCAGTCGGTTTTGGTGAGGGTGAGGGTTAGGCTTAGGGTTAGGGTGAGTTTTAGTGTTAGGGTGAGGGTTAGGGTTAGGGTTAGCATGAGGGTGAGGGTGAGGGTGACGGTTAGGGTTAGAGTTTGGGTGAGGTTTAGGTTTAGTGTGAGGTTTAGGGTGAGGATGAGGTTAAGGGTTAGGGTGAGGGTTAAGGTAAGGGTGAGGGTTAAGGTTAGGGTTAGTGTTAGGGTGAGGGTTAGGGTTAGGGTTAAGGTTAGGGTTAGGGTGAGGGGTAGGGTTAGGATTAGGTTTAAGGTGAGGGCTAGTGTGCGGGTTAGGGTTAGGGTTAGGGAGAGTGTTAGGGTTAGGGTTAGTTTGAGGGTGGTGTGAGGGTGAAGTTTAATTTGAGGGTTAGGATTAGGGTGAGGGCTAGGGTGAGGGTGAGGGTTAGCTTTAGGGTGAGGGTTAGGGTTAGGTTTAGGTTGAGGTTTCGGGTGAGGGGTAGGGTTAGGTTTAGGGTGAGGGTTAGGTTTAGTGTGAGGGTTAAGGTTAGGGATATTGTGAGGGTGAGGGTAAGGGTTATGGTGAGTGTTATGATCAGGTTGAGGGTTAAGATTAGGATTAGGGGTAGGGTTAGTGTAAGGCTGAGCATGAGGGTGAGTGTGCGGGTGAGGTTTAGAGTTAGGGTTACATTTAGGGTGAGGGATAGGTTGAGGGTGAGGCTTAGGGTGAAGGTTATGGTGAGGGTGAGGGTGAGGGTCTTTGTTTGATAATGGTTAAGGTTAGGGTGAGGATTAGGTGAGGGTTAGGGTTAGGGTGAGCTTGAGGGTTAGGGTGTGGGTGAGTGTTAGGGTTAGGGTGAGAGTTCGGGTGATGGTGAGGGTTAGGGTAACATTGACAATTAGGGTTAAGTTTAGATGAGGGTTAGGTTTAGGGTTAGGATTAGAGTTAGGGTGAGGGTTCGCGTGAGGTGTACTGTTAAGATTAGGGTGAGCATTAGGATTAATTTGAGGGTTAGGGATAGGGTGAGGATAAAGTTCGGGTGACGGTTAATGTTAGGGTGAGGGTTAGGGTTACTGTTAGGGTGAGGGTTAGAGTTAGCTTTAGTGTTAAGGTGAGGGTGAGGGTGAGGGTTAGTATTAGGCTTAGGGTTAAGGTTAGGGTGATGGTGAGGATGAGGTTTAGAGTGAGGGTTAGGGTTAGGGTGAGCGTTAGGTTTAGGGTTAGGGTTAGGGTTATTGTTAGGGTCAGATTTAGGGTGAGGGTGAGGATGAGGGTGAGGGTGAGGGTGTGGGTTAGGGTTAGGGTTAGGTTTCGGGTGAGGGTGAGGTTTAGGGTTAGGGTTAATCTTAGGCTTAGGGTGATTGTTAGGGTTAGTGTGAGGCTTAGTGTTAGGGTTAGGGTTACTGTTAGGGTGATTGTAATTTTAGGGTGAGGGTTAGGGTTAGGGTGAGGGTTAGGTTTAGGTTGAGGGTTAGGATTAGGGTTCTGGTTAAGGTGAGAGTGAGGGTGATGCTTGGGGTTAGGGTTAGGTTGAGGTATAGGGTGAGGGTTAATTTTAGGGTAAGGGTTAGGGTTAGGGGGAGAGTTAGCCTTAGTGTTAATTTGAGGGTGGGGTGAGGGTCAGGTTTAGGGTGTGGGTGAGGGTTACGGTGATGGCTAGATTAGGATGATGATTAGGGTTAGGGTGAGGGTTAGGGTTAGGTTTAGGGTGAGGGATACGGTGAGGGTTAGGTTTAAGGTGAGGGTTAGGTTTAGTGTGAGGGTTACAGTTAGGGTTAGGGTGAGGGTGAGGGTAAGGGTTTAGGGTGAGGGTTAGGGTTATGCTGAGGGTTATGTTTAGGATTAGCTTTAGAGTTAGGGTTAGGCTGAGGGTGAGGGTGAGAGTGAGTTTGAGGTTTAGGATTAGGGGTAGGGTTAGGGTGAGGGGTAGTGTGAGGGTGAGTGTTAGGTTAAAGATGAGGGCGAGGTTGAGGGTGAGGGTCTCAGTTAGGTAGAGGTTAGGGTTTGGGTGAGGATTAGGTGAGAGTTAGGGTGAGGGTGAGGGTTAGGGTTAGGGTTAGAGAGAGGGTTAGGTTAGTGGTTAAGGTTAGAATTAGGGTGAGGGTTAGGGTGAAGGGTAGGGTTAGGGTTAGGGTGAGCATAAAGATTAATGTGAGGGTTAGGTTTAGGGTGAGGATAAAGAAAGGGTGAGGGTTAGGGTTACTGTTAGGGTGAGGTTTAGGGTTAGGACTAGTGTTAAGGTGAGTGTAAGGGTGAGGGTTATGGTTAGGCTTAGGTTTAAGATGAGGGTGAGGGTGAGGGCGAGGGTTAGCGTGAGGTTTATGGTTAGTTTGAGGGTTAGGTTCAGGGTTAGGGTTAGGGTTATTGTTAGGGTTAAAGTTAGGGTGAGGGTGAGGATAAGGTTGAGTGTGAGGGTTAGGATTAGGATTGGGGTTAGGGTGAGCCTGAGGGTGAGGGTGAGGGTTAGGGTGAGGGTTAGGCTAAGGCTTACGGTGAGGCTTAGGTTTAGTGTGATGTTTAGGGTGAGGGTGATGTTTAGGGTGAGAGTGAGGGCGAGGTTTTGGTTGAGGGTTTGGGTTAGGTTCAGGGTAGGTTTAGGCTGAGGGTGAGTGTGAGAGTTATAGTTAGGGTGAGTGTGAGTTTTAGGTTTAGAGTTAGGGTGAGGGTTAAGGTGAGGGTTAGGGTTAGGATTACGGTTCGGGTTAGGCTGAGGGTGAGGGTGAGGGTGAGGGTTAGGGTTACTGTGAGGCTTAGGCTTAGGGTGAGGGTGACCGTTAGGGATAGGTTGATGGTTAGGGTGAGGGTGAGTGTTAGGGTGTGGGTTAGGGTGAGTGTTATGGTGCGGGTGAGGTTAAGGGTTAGGTTTAGTGTTAGGATTAGGTTTAGGGTGAGGGTGAGTGTAAGGGTTAGGGTTAGCTTTATTGTTAGGCTTAGGTTTAAGCTGAGGGTGAGGGTGAGTATGAGGCTTAGCATTATGTTGAGTGTGAGCATTACGGTTAGGGTTAGGGTGATTGTTAGGGTAAGTGTTACGGTGAGGGGTAGAGTTAGGGTTAGGATTAGGGTTAGGTTTAGGCTGAGGGTGAGGGTGAGGGTGAGGGTTATGATTAGGGTGAGTGTTAATCTTAGGGTTAGGGTGAGGGTTAGGGATAGGGTGATGGTTAGGGTGGGTGTGAGGGTGAGGCTTAGGGTGAGTGTTAGGGTGCGGGTAAGTTTTAGGGTTAGATTTAGGGTTAGGGTGAGGGTTAGGATGATGGTTACGATGAGGGGCAGGGTTAGGGTTATGGTGAGGTTCAGGGTTAGTTTGAGGGTTAACGTTACGGTTGGGTTTAGGGTGAAGGTTAAGGTGAGGGTTAGAGTTAGGTTTAGGGTTAGGCTGAGGGTTAGGGTGAGGGTAAGTTTTAGGGTGAGGGTTAGGGTGAGTGTGAGGGTTAGGTTTAGGGAGAGGTTTAGGGTTATGGAGAGGATTAGGGTTCGGTTAGGGTTAGGTGAGGGTGATGGTGTGGGTTAGGGTAAGGATTAGGTTTAGGGTTAGGGTTAGGGTTATTGTTAGGGTTAGGGTTAGGTTTACGGTTAAGGTGAGGTTGCGGGTGAGGTGAGGTTTAGCGTTATGGTTAGCGTTAGAGTGAGGGTTTTGGTGAAGGTAAGTGTTGGGGTGAGGGTTAGGGTTAGGGTAAGGTTGAGGGTGAGGTTGAGAGTTAGTGTTAGGGTTAGGGTTAATGTGAGGTTTAGGGTGAGGTTGAGGGTTAGTGTTAGGGTTAGGTTTAGGGTGCGATTAAGGGATAGGTTGAAGGTTAGGGTGAGTGTTAGGGTTATGTTAGGGTAAGGATTAGGGTTAGGGTGAGGTTTAGGGTTAGTGAGGGTTAGTGTTAGGGTTAGGCTTAGTGTTAGGTTGAGGGTAATGTTTAGATTGAGGTTTAGGTTTAGGGTGAGGGTTAGGGTTAGGGTGATGGTTAGGGTAAGGGTGAGGATTAGGGTGAGGTTTAAGGTTAGGGTGATGTTTAGGGTGAGGGTTAGGGTGAGGTTGAGGGTGAGAGTTGGTTTGAGGGTATGGGTTAGAGTTAGGGTGAGGTTGAGGGTGAGGGTGAGAATTAGGCTTAGGGTTAGTGTGAGGGTGAGTGTGAGGGTTAGGGTTAGGGCTAGGCTTAGGCTTTGGGTTAGGCTGAGGGTGGGGGTGAGTGTGAGGGTTAGGGTTAGGGTGAGGGTTAGGGTTAGGGTTAGGGATAGGGTGATGTTTAGGGTGAGGGTTATTGTCAGAGTTAGTGTTAGGGTTTCGCTTAGTGTTAGGGTGAGTGTAAGGTTTAGGTTTAGGGTTAGCATTAGGGTGAGGGTTAGGGTTAGTGTGAGGGTTAGGGTTTTGGTAAGGGTGAGGTTGAGGGTGATGGTGAGGCTTAGGGTTAGGGTTTGTGTGAGGGTGAGTGTGAGTGTTAGGGTTAGGTTTAGGCTTAGGCTGAGGGTTAGGCTGAGGGTGATGGTGAGTGTGTGGGTGAGGATTAGAGTTAGGGTGAGTGTTAGGGTTAAGTTTAGCGTGAGAGTTTGGGTTAGGCTTAAGTTTAGGATGAGGTTTAGGTTGAGCGGTACGGTTACGGTTAGTGTGAGCGTTAGGGTTAGCGTTAGGGTTAGGGATAGGTTTAGGGTTAGGGTGAGGTTTAGGATGAGGTTTAGGGTTACGGTAAGGGTTAGGGTTAGGGTTAGGATGAGGGTTAGGGAGAAGGTTAGGATGAGGGTTAGGGTGAGGGTTCGGTTTAGGGTTCAGGTTAGGGTTATGGTGAGGGTGGGGGTGAGGGTGAGAGTGAAGGTTAGGGTTAGAGTTAGGATGCGGGTGAGGATTAAGTTTAGGGTTAGGGTTAGGGTTAGGTTTAGGCTGAGGATGTGGCTGAGGGTGTGGGTGAGGATTAGGGTTAGGTTGAGTGTTAGGGTTAGTGTTAACGTAAGGGTTTGGTTAGGGTTAAGTTTAGGATGAGAGTTAGTTTGAGGGGTACGGTTACAGTTAGATTGAGCATTAGGGTTAGCTTTAGGGTTAGGGATAGAGTTAGGGTTAGGGTGAGGTTTAGGATGAGGTTTAGGGTTAGGGTGAGGGTTAGGGTGAGGGTTAGGGTGAAGGTTATGTTTATGGTTAGGGTTAGGGTAAGGGATAGGGTCAGTGTGAGGGTTAGGGGTAGGGTTAGGTTTATGCTGAGAGTAAGTGTTAGCGTGAGGTTTAGTGTGAGAGGGTTAGAGTTACATAAGTGTTAGGGTAGGCTTAGGGTGAGCGTTAGGGTTAGGTTTAGGGTTAGGGTGAGGTGAGAGTGAGGGTGATTGTGAGGTTTATTGTTAGGGTGAGGGATAGGTTTTAGGTGAGGGTTAGGTTTAGGGTGAAGGTGAGCGTAAGGGTGACAGTGAGGCTTAGGGTGAGGGAGAGGGTGAGTGTGATGGTTAGGGTTAGGGTTAGGTTGAGGGTTAGAGTTAGTGTGAGGGTTAGGGTGAGGGTAAGGTTAAAGGTTAGGGTGAGGGTTAGGGTTAGGGTTACGGTGAGGATTAGGGGTAGGGTTACGGTTAGGGTTAGGGTGAGGGTAAGGGTTAGGGTGAGGGTAAGGGTGAGTGTTAGGGTGAGGGTTAGGGTTTGGATTAGGTTTAGGGTGAATACAAGGTTTTCAGTGAGGGTTAGGGTTAGGGTGAAGGTGAGGGTTAGGTTTAGGGTTAAGTTGAGGGTTTGGGTGAGGTATAGGTTTAGAGTTAGGCTGAGTGTGAGGGTGAGGGTGAGCGTCACTGATAGGGTTAGGGTTAGGGTGAGGGTTAGGGTGAGGATGAGGGTAACTGTTAGAGTGAGGCTGAGGGTTCGGGAGAGTATGAGGGTTAGGGTTTGGGTGAGGGTTAGGGTTGGGTAAGTGTTAGGATGATGGTGAGGTTGAGGGTTAGGGTTGAGTTTAGGGTCAGAGTGAGGGTTAGGGTGAGGGGTAGTGTTAGGTTTAGGGTGAGGGTTAGGGTTAAGGTGAAGTTTACTGTTACTGTGAGGTTTCATGTTAGGTTTAGGCTTAGTGTTAGGGTAAGAGTAAGGGTTAGGTTGAGGGTTAGGTTTATGGTGAGGTTTAGAGGTAGTATGTGGGTTAGGGCTAGGGTGAGGGCAATGGTGAGGGTTAGGGTTAGGGTGATGTTTAGGGTGAGAGTGAGGATTAGGGTGAGGGTGAAGGTAAGGGTTCAGTTGTGGGTTTGGGTTAGGGTTAGGGTGAGGTTGAGGGTGAAGGTGAGACTTAGGGTTAGGTTTAGGGTGACGGTGAATGTGAGGATTACGGATAGGGTTAGGCTTAGGTTTAGGGTTAGGCTGAGGGTGACTGTGAGCGTGAGGGTTAGGTTTAGGGTGAAGGTTAGAGTTAGGGTGAGGGTTAGGTTGAGGGTGAGGTTTAGGGTTAGGATTACGTTGAGGGTGAGCCTGTGGGTGAGGGTGAGTGTGAGGGTTAGTGTTAGGGTGAGGGTTAGGCTAAGGTTTAGGGTGAGGGTTAGGTTTAGGGTGATGTTTAGGTTGAGGGTTTTGGTTAGGGTTAGGGTGAGATTGAGACTTAGGGTTAGGTTTAGGGTGAGGGTGACTGTGAGGTTTAGGGATAGGGTTAGGCTTAGGTTTAGGGTTAACCTGAGGGTGACTATGAGCCTGAGGTTTAGGGTAATGGTGAGCATTAGGGTTGGGGTTAGGGTGAGGGTATGTGTTCGGGTGAGTGTTAGGGTTTGGGTGAGTGTTAGCGTTAGGTTTAGGGTTAGGGTTAGGTTGGAGGTTAGGGTTAGGGTGAGGGTTAGCGTTAGGATAAGGGTTAGGTTGAGCGTGAGGGTGAGGGTTAGGATTAGGTTTAAGGTGAGCCTGAGGGTGAGGGTGAGGGTGAGGGTTAGGGTTAGGGTGAGGGTTAAGCTAAGGGTTAGGTTGAGGGTTAGGTTTAGGGTGATGTTTCGGTTGAGGGTTTGGGTTAGGGTTAGGGTGAGTGTGAGGGTGAGTGAGAGGGTTAGGATTAGTGTCAGGGTTAGGTTTAGGGTGAGGGTGAGTGTGAGGGTTAGGTTTTGGGTTATTGTTAGGCTTAGCTTTAAGCTGAGGGTGAGGGTGAGTGTGAGGGTTAGGGTTATGTTGTGTGTGAGCATTAGGGTTAGATTTAGGGTGAGGGTGAGGTTGAGGGTTAGGGTGAGGGTTAGGGTTTGGGTTAGGGTGAGGGTTAGATGAGGGTGAGGGTTAGGGTTAGGGTGAGGGTTAGGGTGCGGGTGAGGGTGAGGATTAGCGTTATGGTGAGGGTTAGGTTTCTGGTGCGGATTAGGGTGAGGGTTAGGGTGAGGGTGATGTTTAGGGTAAGCGTGAGGTTGGTTTGAGGGTTTGCATTAGGTTTAGGGTGAGGTTGAGGGTGAGGGTGAGGCTTAGAGTTAGGGTTAGGGTGAGGGTGACTGTGAGGGTTAGGGTTAGGGTTAGGCTTTAGGCTGAGGGTTAGGCTGAGGGTGAGGGTGAGGGTGATGTTTAGAGTTAGGGTGAGGGTTAGGGTTAGGGTTAGGGAAAGGGTTAGGGATAGTGTGAGGGTTAGGTTTAGGGTGAGGTTTAGGCTTACTGTGAGGGTTCATGTTAGGTTTAGACTTAGTGTAAGGGTGAGGGTAAGGGTTAGGTTGAAGGTCAGGTTTCGGGTGAAGTTTAGGGTTAGTATGAGGTTTAGGGCTAAGGTGAGGGTAAGGGTGAGGGTTAGGTTTAGGGTGATGTTTAGGGTGAGGGTTTGGGTTTGGGTTAGGGTGAGTCTGAGGGTGAGTGAGAGGGTTAGGATTAGGGTTAGGGTTAGGTTTAGGGTGTGGGTGAGTGTGAGGGTTAGGGTTAGGGTTATTGTTTGGCTTAGGTTTAAGCTTAGGTTTAAGGTGAGTGTGAGGGTTAGAGTTATGTTGAGTGTGAGCATTACGGTTAGTTTTATGGTGAGGTTGAGGTTGAGGGTTAGGGAGAGGTTTAGGGTTTGGGTTAGGGTGAGGGTTAGATGACGGTGAGGGTTAGGATTAGGGAGAGGGTTAGGGTTAGGGTGAGGGTGAGGGTTATCGTTAGGGTGAGGGTTAGGGTTTTGGTGCCGATTAGGGTGAGTGTTAGGTTTACGGTGATGTTTATGGTGAGGGTGAGGGTTGGTTTGAGGGTTTGCGTTAGGTTTAGGGTGAGGTTGAGGGTGAGGGTGACGCTTAGGGTTAGGGTTAGGGTGAGGGTGATTGTGAGGATTAGGGTTAGGCTTTACGCAGAGGGTTAGGGTGAGAGTGAGGGTGAGGGTGATGATTAGGGTTAGGGTGAGTGTTAGGTTAGGGTTAGGGTGAGGGTTAGGCATAGTGTGATGGTTAAGGTTAGGGTGAGGTTTAGGGTTACTGTAAGGGCTCATGTTAGGTTTAGGCTTAGTGTTAGGGTGAGGGTAAATGTTAGGTTGAGGTTTACTTTAGGGTGAGGTTTAGGGTTAGTATGAGGGTTAGGGCTAGGGTGAGGGTAAGGTTGAGTGTTAGGGTTAGGGTGATGTTTACGGTGAGGGTGAGGATTAGGGTGAGGGAGAAGGTGAGGGTGAGGGTTCAGTTGAATATTTGGGTTAGGGTTAGGGTGAGGTTGAGGCTTAGGGTTAGGTTGAGGGTGAGGGTGAGGGTTAGGGTTAGGGTTAGGGTTAGTATTATCGTTAGGGTTAGGGTTAGAATAACGTTGAGGGTGAGGATTAGGGTTAGGGTTAGGGTGAGGTTTAGGCTTAATGTTAGTGATTGTGTTAGGGTTAGGGATAGGGTGAGAGTTAGGAGGAGGGTTAGGGTTAGGGTTAGGATTAGGTTTAGGGTGAGGGTGGGTGTGAGGTTTAGGGATAGGGTTAGGCTTAGGTTTAGGGTTATGCTGAGGGTGACTGTGAGCTTGAGTGTTAGGGTTATGGTGAGCATTAGGTTTGGGATTAGGGTGAGGGTAAGGGTTGGTGTGAGTGTTAGGGTTTGGGTGAGGGTTAGCGTTAGGTTTAGGGTTAGGGTTAGTTTGGAGGTTAGTGTTAGGGTGAGGGTTAGCGTTAGGGGTAGGTTTAAGTTGAGGGTGAGGGTGAAGGTTAGGATTAGAATTAGGTTTAAGGTGAGCCTGAGGGTGAGGGTGAGGGTGAGGGTTAGGGTTAGGGTGAGGGTTAGGCTAAGGTTTAGGGTGAGTGTTAGGTTTAGGGTGATGTTTAGGTTGAGCGTGAGGGTTAGGGTTAGGGTTAGGGTGAAGTTTCAGTTGATGGTTTGGGTTAGGGTTAGGTTGAGGGTGAGGGTGAGTGAGTGGGTTAGGTTTAGGGTTAGGATTCGGTTTAGGGTGAGGTTGAGTGTGAGTGTTAGGGTTGGTTTATTGTTAGGCTTAGGTTTAAGCTGAGGGTGAGGGTGAGTGTGAGGTTTAGGGTTATGTTGAGTGTGAGAACTAGGGTTAAGATTATGGTGAGGGTGTGGTTGAGGATAAGGGTGAGGGTAGGGTTTGGGTTAGGGTGAGGGTTAGATGAGGGTGAGGGTTAGGGTTAGGGTAAGGGTTAGGGTTAGGGTGAGGGTGAGGGTTAGCGTTAGGGTGAGCGTTCGGTTTATGGTGCGGATTAGGGTGAGTGTTAGGGTTACCGTGATGTTTATGGTGAGGGTGAGGGTTGGTTTGAGGGTTTGCGTTAGGTTTAGGGTGAGGTTGAGGGTGAGGGTGGGGCTTAGGGATAGGGTTAGGGTGAGGGTGACTCTGAGGGTTAGGGTTAGGGTTAGGCTTTAGGCTGAGGGTTAGGCTGAGGGTGAGGGTGAGTGTTAGGGTTAGGGTGAGTTTTAGGGTTAGGGTTAATGATAGGGTGATATTTAGGGTGAGGGTTGGTGTGAGAGTTATTGTTAGGTTTAGGCTTAGTGTTAGAGTGAGTGTAAGGGTTAGCTTGAGGGTTAGGGTTAGGGATAGTGTGAGGGTTGCAATGAGGGTTAGGGTGAGCGTAAGCTTTAGGGTGAGGATTATGGTGAGTGTGAGGGTTAGGGTTAGGGTTAGGGTGAGGGTGAGGTTTAGGGTCATGTAAGGGCTAAGGTTAGGGTTAGGATGAGGGTTAGGGAGAGGGTTAGGATGAGAGTTAGGGTTCGGGTTCGGGTTTGGGTTCAGTTTAGGGTTATGGTGAGGGTTATGGTTAGGTTTAGGGTCAGGGCGAGGGTGAGGTTTAGGGTTATGGTAAGGGCTAGGGTTAGGGTTAGGATGAGGGTTAGGGAGAGGGTTAGGATGAGGGTTAGGTTGAGGGTTCGGTTTAGGGTTCGGGTTAGGGTTAGGGTGAGGGTGGGAGTGAGGGTGAGAGTGAAGGTTAGGGTTAGAGTTAGGATGAGGGTGAAGTTTAGGGTTAGGATTAGGGTTAGGGTTAGGTTTAGGCTGAGGATGAGGCTTAGGGTGTGGGTGAGGATTAGGGTTAGGTTGAAAGTTAGGGTTAGGGTTAGGGTGAGGGTTTGGGTTAGGGTTAAGTTTAGGATGAGAGTTAGTTTGAGCGGTATGGTTATGGTTAAGATGAGCGTTAGGGTTAGCGTTAGGGTTATGGTTAGGGTTAGGGTTAGGGTGAGGCTTAGGGTAAGTGTGAGGGTTGGGGTTAGTGTTAGCTTTATGGTGAAAGTAAGGGTTAGCGTGAGGATCAGGGTGGGTGTGAGGGTAAGAGTTAGCATTAGGCTTAGTGTGAGGTTTAGGGTGAGGGTTAGGGTGAGGTTTAGGGTTAGGGTGAGGTGAAGGTGAGGGTGATTGTTAGGTTTATGGTTAGGATGAGAGATAGGTTTAGCGTGAGGGTTAGGGTTAGGGTTACAGTGAGAGTGAGCATGAGGGTGACAGTGAGGCTTAGGGTGTGGGTGAGGGTGAGTGTGAGGGTTAGGGTTAGGGTTAGGGTTAGTTTGAGGGTGAAATTGAGGGTTAGTTTTAGGAGTAGCGTTAGGTTTAAATTTAGGCTGAGGGTGGGCGTGAGGGTGAGGGTGACGGTTAGGGTTAGGGTTCGGGCTAGGTTGAGGGTTAGGGTTAGTGTGAGGGTTATGGTGAGGGTAAGGCTAAAGGTTAAGGTTAGGGTTACAGTGAGGGTTAGGGTTAGGGTTAGGGTTATTGTTAGTGTTAGGTTAGTGTTACATTTGCGGTGAGGGTGAGGCTGAGGGTGAAGTTTATGGTTAGGTTTAGGGTTAGGGTTATTTTTAGGGTTAAGGTTATGGTGAGGTTTAAGGTGAGGGTTAGGGTTAGGGTTAAGATTAGTGTTATGGTGCGGGTGAGGGTTCAGTTTAGGGTGAGTGTTGGGGTTAGGGTTAGAGTTAGCGTTAGGGTGAGGGTTAGGATTAGGCTTAGGGTTAGGGTATGGGCTAGGGTGAGGGTGAGGGTTAGGGTGAGGGTTAGGTTTAGGGTTAGTGTTAGGTTTAGGGTTGGTGTGAGGGATAGGCTTAGTGTTATGCGGTGCGTGAGGTTGAAGGTGAGGGTTAGGGTTAGGGTGCGGGTGAGGTTTAGGGTTAGTGTTAGCATTAGGGTGAGGGTTAGTGTAAGGGTTAGGGTTAGGGTGAGTGTTACTGTTAGGGTTAGGGTGAGGGTGAGTGTAAGGGTAAGGGTTTGTCTTAGGCTTAAGCTTAGGTTTAAGATGAGCCTAAGGGTGAGGGTGAGGGTTAGGGTTAGGGTGAGGGTTATGGACAAGGTGAGGGTTAGCGTTAGGGTTAGGGTTACTGGTAGGATTAAGTTTAGGTTTAAAGTTACTGTGACGGTGAGGGTTAGGGATAGGGATAGTGTGAGGTTTAGGTTTAGGGATAGGGTTAGAGTTAGGGTTAGGGTAAGGGTGAGGTTTGGGGTTAGATTTAGGGTTAGTGTTAGGGTTAGGGTTAGGGTGAGGGTTAGTGTGAGTTTTAGGGTTAGGCTTAGGCTTAGGCTTAGGCTTAGGCTTAGGCCTAGCATGAGGGAGAGTTTTAGGGTTAGGGTTAGTGTGAGGGTTATGGTTAGGGTGAAATTGAGTGTGAGGGTTAGGGTTAGTCTTAGGCTTAGGCTTAGGCTGAGCTTATGGGTGAGGGTGAGGGTTAGGGTTAGGGTCAGGGTTAGGGTGAGGTTTAGTGTGAGGTTTAGGTTTAAGTTTAGTGTTAGGGTTATGGTTGGGGTTAGGGATAGTCTTAGTGTTAAGCGGAGGGTGAGGGTGAGGGTGAGATTTAGGGTAAGGGTTAGGGTTTGGGTGTTAGGATTTGTGTGAGGGTTAGGATGAGGTTCAGGGTTAGGATTAGGGTTAGGGTGAGGGCTAGTGTGAGGGTGAGGATTAGGGTTAGCATTAGGGTGAAGTTAGGGTTAGGGTTAGGGTTAGGGTTACATTGAGGATGAGTTTTAGGGTTAGGGTGAGGGTTAGGGTTAGGGTTAGGGTGATGGTGAGGGTTAGAATTAGGGATATGGTTAGGGTTATTGTTAGTGTTATGGTTAGGGTTAAGCTTATGTTGAGGGTGAGGCTGAGGGTGAGCGTTAGGGTTAGGGTTAGGGTAACATTTAGGGTTAGGCTTAGGGTTAGGGTTAGGAGAAGTGTTTGGTTTAAGGTGAGGGTGAGGGTTAGGGTGAGGGTTAGGGTTAGGGTTAGTGTTATCGTTAGGGTTAGGGTTAGAATAACAGTGAGGGTGAGGATTAGGGTTAGGGTTAGGATGATGTTAAGGGTTAGTGTTAGTGTTAGGGTTAGGGTTAGGGTTTGGGTGAGAGTTAGGAGGAGGGTTAGGGTTAGGATTAGGGTTAGGGTGAGAGTGAGGGTGTGGTTTAGGGTTAGGATTGGGGTTAGGCTTAGGGTTAGGCTGAGGGTGAGGTTGAGGGTGACGTTTAGGGTTAAGATGAGGCTGAGGGTGAGGGTTAGGGTTAGGCTTAGTGTTAGAGTTAGAGTTAGGGTGAGGGTGAGGGTTAAGATTAGGGTTAGGATTAGGGTTAGGGTGAGTTGAGGTTTAGGGTTAGTGTTAGGGTTAGGCTTAAGTTTAGGCTGAGGGTGAGGGTTAAGGTGAGGGTTAGGATTAGGTTTAGGTTTAAGGTATGGGCTAGGGTCAGGGTGAGGGTTAGGGTCAGGTTTAGGGTGAGGGTTAGTGTGAGGCTTAGGTTTAGGGTTAGTGTTAGGGTTAGGGTTGGGATTAGGGATAGTCTTAATGTTAGGCGGAGGGTGAGGTTGAGGGTGAGGGTTAGGGTTAGGGTGAGGTTTAGGATTAATGTGAGGGTTCATGTTAGGTTTAGGCTTAGAGTTAGGGTGAGAGTAAGGGTTAGGTTGAGGGTTAGGTTAGGGTGAGGTTTAGGGTTAGTATGAGGGTTAGGGCTAGGTTGAGGGTAAGGGTGAGGGTTATGGTTATGGTGATGTTTAGGGTGAGGGTGAGGGTTAGGGTGACGGTGAGGGTGAGGGTTCAGTTCAGGGTTTGGGTTAGGGTTAGGGTGAGCTTGAGACTTAGTTTTAGGTTTAGGGTGAGGTTGAGGTTTAGGGTTAGGGTTTGGGTGAGGGTTCAGTTGTGGGTTTGGGTTAGGGTTAGGGTGAGGTTGAGACTTAGCGTTAGGTTTAGGGTGAGGGTGAGGGTTAGGGTAAAGCTTAGGGTTAGTGTTATCGTTAGGGTTAGGGTTAGAATAACGGTGAGGGTGAGGATTAGGGTTAGGGTTAGGGTGAGGTTTACGGTTAAGGTTAGTGATAGTGTTAGGGTTAGGGTTAGGGTGAGAGTTAGGAGGAGGGTTAGGGTTAGGGTTAGGGTTACGATTAGGGTTAGGGTGAAGGTGAGTGTGAGGTTTAGGGATAGGGTTAGGATTAGGTTTAGGGTTAGGCTGAGGGTGACTGTGAGCTTGAGTGTTAGGGTTATGGTGAGCATTAAGTTTGCGGTTAGGGTGAGGGTAAGGGTTGGGGTGAGTGTTAGGTTTTGGGTGAGGGTTAGCGTTAGGTTTAGGGTTAGGTTTAGGTATGAGGTTAGTGTTAGGGTGAGGGTTAGCGTTAGGGGTATGGTTAGGTTGAGGGTGAGGGTTAGGGTTAGGGTGAGGGTGAAGGTTCGGTTGAGGGTTTGGGTTAGGTTTAGGTTGAGGGTGTGGGTGAGTGAGAGGGTTAGGTTTAGGGTTAGGAATCGGTTTAGGGTGAGGTTGAGTGTGAGTGTTAGGGTTAGGTTTATTGTTAGGCTTAGGTTTAAGCTGAGGGTGAGGGTGAGTGTGAGGTTTAGGGTTATGTTGACTGTGAGCATTAGGTTTAGGGTGAGGGTGTGGTTGAGGGTTACGGTGAGGGTTAGGGTGAGGGTTAGGGTGAGGGTTAGATGAGGGTGAGAGTTAGGGTTAGGGTGAGTGTTAGGGTTAGGGTTAGGGTGAGGGTTAGGGAGAGTGTGAGGGTTAGGGTTAGGCTGAGGTTTAGGGATAGTGTGAGGGTTTATGTTATGTTTAGCCTTAGTGTTAGGGTGAGGGTAAGAGTTAGGTTGAGGATTAGGTTAGGGTGAGGTTTAGGGTTAGTATGAGGGTTAGGGCTAGGGTGAGGGTAAGGGTGAGGGTTAGGGTTAGGGTGATGTTTAGTGTGAGGGTGAGCGTTAGGGTGACGGTGAGTGTGAGGTTTCAGTTGAGGGTTTGGGTTAGGGTTAGGGTGAGCTTGAGACTTAGGGATAGGTTTAGGGTGAGGGTGAGGTTTAGGGTTAGGGTGAGGGTTTGTGTTATCGTTAGGGTTAGAGTTAGAATCAGGGTGAGCGTGAGGATTAGGTTAGGGTTAGGGTGAGTTTTAGGATAATGTTAGTGATATTATTAGGGTTAGAGTTAGGGTGAGAGTTAGGAGGAGGGTTAGGGTTAGGGATAGGTTTACGATTAGGGTTAGGCTGAGGGTGACTGTGAGGTTTAGGGATAGGGTTAGGCTTAGGTTTAGGGTTAGGCTGAGGGTGACTGTGAGCTTGAGGGTTAGGGTTATGGTGAGAATTAGGTTTGGGGTAAGGGTGAGCGTAAGGGTTGGTGTGAGTGTTAGGGTTTGGATCAGGGTTAGGTTTCGGTTTAGGGTTAGGGTTCGTTTGGAGGTTAGTGTTAGGGTGAGGGTTAGCGTTAGGGGTAGGGTTAGGTTGAGGGTGAGGGTGAGGCTTAGGGTTAGGATTAGGATTATGGTGAGCCTGAGAGTGAGGGTGAGGGTGAGGGTTAGGTTTAGGGTGAGGGTTAAGCTAAGGGTTAGGGTGAGTGTTAGGTTTAGGGTGATGTTTAGGTTGAGGGTGAGGGTTAGGGTTAGGGTGAGTGTGAAGTTTCGGTTGAGAGTTTGGGTTAGGGTTAGGTTGAGGGTGAGGGTAAGTGAGAGTGTTAGGTTTAGGGTTAGTATTAGGTTTAGGGTGAGGGTGACTGTGAGGGTTAGGGTTAGGTTTATTGTTAGGCTTAGATTTAAGCTGAGGGTGGGGGTGAGTGTGAGGTTTAGGGTTATGTTGAGTGTGAGCATTAGGGTTAGGTTTAGGTTGAGGGTGTGGTTGACGGTTAGGGTGGGGTTAGGGTTTGGTTTAGGGTGAGGGTTAGATGAGGGTTAGGGTTAGGGTTAGGGTGAGGGTTAGGGTTAGGGTGAGGGTGAGGTTTAGCGTTAGGGTGAGGGTTCGGGTTATGGTGCAGATTAGGGTGAGTGTTAGCGTTACGGTGATGTTTATGTTGAGGGTGAGGGTTAGTTTGATTGTTTGTGTTAGGTTTAGGGTGAGGTTGAGGGTGAGGGTGAGTCTTAGGGTTAGGGTTAGGGTGAGGGTGACTCTGAGTGTTAGGGTTAGGGTTATGCTTTAGGCTGAGTTTTAGGCTGAGAGTGAGGGTGAGGGTTAGGGTTAGGGTGAGTGTTAGAATTAGGCTTAATGATAGGGTGATATTTAAGTTGAGGGTTAGTGTGAGAGTTAGTGGTAGGGTTAGGCTTAGTGTTAGAGTGAGTGTAAGTGTTAGGTTGAGGGTTAGGGTTAGGGATATGTTGAGGGTTTGGATGAGGGTTAGGCTGAGGGTAAGTTTTAGGATGAGGGTTATGGTGAGTGTGAGAGTTAGGGTTAGGGTTAGGTTTAGGGTGAGGGTGAGGTTTAGGGTTATGGTAAGGGTTAGGTTTAGGGTAAGGATGAGGGTTTGGGAGAGGGTTAAGTTGAGGGTTAGGGTGAGGGTTCGGGTTAGGGTTCGGTTGAGGGTGGGAGTGAGGTTGAGAGTGAAGGTTAGGGTTAGAGTTAGGATGAGGATTAGTTTCAGATTAGGGTTAGGGTTAAGTTAAGGCTGAGGATGAGTCTGAGGATTTGGGTGAGGATTACGGTTAGGTTGAGTTTTATGGTTAGGGTTAGGGTGAGGGTTTTTGTTAGGGTTAACTTTAGGATGAGTGTTAGTTTGAGGGGTACGGTATGGTTAAGATGAGCGTTAGGGTTAACGTTAGGGATAGGGATAGGTTTAGGGTTAGGGTGAGGTTTAGGGTGAGGGATAGGGTTAGGGTTATAGTTAGGGTCAGGGTTCGGGTGAAGGTTATGGTTAGGGTTAGGGTTAGGGTGAGGTTTAGGGTCAGGGTGAGGGTTAGGGTTAGTGTTAGGTTTATGGTGAGAGTAAGGTTTAACATGAGGTTTAAGATGAGTGTGAGGTTTACAGTTAGCATTAGGGTTAGGGTGAGGTTTAGGGTGAGGGTAGGGTTAGGTTTATGGTTAGGGTGAGGTGAGGGTGAGGGTGATTGTGAGGTTTATGGTTAGGGTGAGAGATAGGTTTAAGGTGAAGGTGAGGGTTAGGGTGAGGGTGAGCATGAGGGTGACAGTGAGGCTTAGGGTGTGGGTGAGGGTGAGTGTGAGGGTTAGGGTTAGGGTTAGGTTTAGGGTTAGTGTGAGGGTGAAGTTGAGGGTTAGTGTTTGGAGTAGCGTTAGGTTTAAATTTAGACTGAGGGTGAGCATGAGGGTGAGGGTGACGGTTAGGGTTAGGGTTTGGTTGAGGGTTAGGGTTATTGTGAGGGTTATGGTGAGGGTAAGTCTAAAGGTTAAGGTTAGGGTTACAGTGAGGGTTAGGTTTAGGGTTAGGGTTATCGTTAGTGTTAGGTTAGTGTTAATTTTGCGGTGAGGGTGAGGCTGAGGGTGAGGTTTATGGTTAGGTTTAGGGTTAGGGTTAGGGTTAGGGTTAGGATTAGGCTTAGGGTTAAGTTATGGGCTAGGGTGAAGGTGAGGGTTAGGGTGAGGTTTAGGTTTCGGGTTAGTGTTAAGTTTAGGGTTGGGGTTAGGGATAGGCTTAGTGTTAGGCAGAGGGTGAAGGTGAGGGTGAGGGTTAGGGTTAGGGAGAGTGTTACTGTTAGGGTTAGGGTGAGGGTGAGTGTGAGGGTAAGGTTTAGTCTTTGGCTTAGGCTTAGGTTTAGGCTGAGCCTAAGGGTGAGGGTGAGGGTTAGGGTTAGGGTGAGGGTTATGGACAGTGTGAGGGTTAGCGTTAGGGTTAGGGTTATTGGTAGGATTAGGGTTAGGTTGAAATTTACTGTGAGGGTGAGGGTTAGGGTTAGGGTTAGGGTGAAGTTTAGGTTTAGGGATAGGGTTAGAGTTAGGGTTAGGGTAAGGGTGAGGTTTAGGGTTAGAGTTAGGTTTAGTGTTAGGGTTAGGGTTAGGGTGAGGATGAGTGTGAGGGTGACAGTGAGGCTTAGGGTGTGGGTGAGGGTGAGTGTGAGGGTTAGGCTTAGGTTTAGGGTTACGGTTAGTGTGAGGGTGAAGTTGAGGGTTAGTGTTAGGAGTAGCGTTAGGTTTAAAGTTAGGCTGAGGGTGAGCATGAGGGTGAGAGTTACGGATAGGGTTAGGGTTAGGTTGAGGGTTAGGTTTATTGTGACGGTTATGGTGAGGGTAAGACTAAAGGTTAAGGTTAGGGTTACAGTGAGGGTTAGGGTTAGGGTTAAGGTTATTGTTAGTGTTAGGTTAGTGTTAAGTTTACAGTGAGGGTGAGGCTGAGGGTGAGGTTTATGGTTAGGTTTAGGGTTAGATTTAGTGTTAGTGTTAGGGTTAGGGTTAGGATTAGGCTTAGGGTTAGGGTATGGGCTAGGGTGAGGTTGAGGGTTAGGATGAGGGTTAGGTTTCGGGTTAGTGTTAAGTTTAGGGTTGGGGTTAGGGATAGGATTAGTGATAGGCGGAGGGTGAGGGTGAGGGTTAGGGTGAGGGTGAGGGTGCGGGTGAGGGTTATTGTTAGGTTGCGGGTGAGGTTTAGGGTTAGTGTTAGCATTAGGGTGAGGGTTAGGGTTAGGGTGAGTGTTACTCTTAGGATTAGGATGAGGGTGAGTGTGAGGTTAAGGGTTAGTCTTAGGCTTAGGCTTAGGTTTAGGCTGAGCCTAAGTGTGAGGTTTAGGGTTAGGATTAGGTTTAGGGTTATGGACAGGGTGAAGGTTAGCGTTAGGGTTAGGGTTAAGGATTAGGGTTAGGTTGAATGTTACTGTGAGGGTGAGCGTTAGGGTTAGGGATAGGGTGAGGCTTAGCTTTAGGAATAGGGTTAGAGTTAGTGTTAGGGTAAGGGTGAGGTTTAGGGTTAGAGTTATGGTTAGTGTTAGGGTTAGGGTGAGGGTTAGGGTGAGGGTTAGGGTTAGACTTAGTCTTAGGCTTAGGCTTAGGCCGAGCATGAGGGTGAGTTTTACGGTTAGGGTTAGTGTGAGGGTTAGGGTTAGGGTTAGTGTTATGGTTAGGGTTAGGGTGAAGGTGAGTGTGACGGTTAGGGTTAGTCTTAGGCTTAGGCTTTGCCTTAGGCCGAGCTTAAGGTTGAGGGTGTGAGTTAGGGTAAGGGTGAGGGTTAGGGTGTTAGGGTTTGGGTGAGGGTTAGGATGAGGTTTATGGTTAGGATTAGGGTTACGGTGAGGGCTACAGTGAGGGTGAGGGTTAGGGTTAGCATTAGGGTGAAGTTAGGGTTAGGGTTAGGGTTACATTGAGGGTGAGGTTTAGGGTTAGGTTGAGGGTTAAGGTTAGGGTTAGGGTGATGGTGAGGGTTAGGATTAAGGATATAGTTAGGGTTATTGTTAGTGTTATGTTTAGCGTTAATCTTATTTTGAGGGTGAGGCTGAGGGTGAGGGTTAGGCTTATTGTTAGGGTGACGTTTAGGGTTAGGGTTAGGGTTAAGGTTAGGAGGAGGGTTTGGGTTACGGTGAAGGTGAGGGTTAGGGTTAGGGTTAGGGTTAGTGTTATGGTTAGGGTTAGGGTTAGAATAACCATGAGGGTGAGGATTAGGGTTAGGGTTAGGGTTAGGGTTAGGGTTAGGGTTATGGTGAGAGTTAGGAGGAGGGTTAGGGTTAGGGTTAGGGTTAGGATTAGGGTTAGGGTGAGTGTGAGGGTGTGGTTTAGGGTTAGGGTTGAGGTTAGGCGTAGGGTTAGGCTGAGGGTGGGGTTGAGGGTGAGGGTTAGGGTTAGGGTGAAGCTGAGGGTGAGGGTTAGTGTTAGTGTTATCATTAGGGTTAGGGTTAGAATAACGGTGAGGGTGAGGAGTATCGTTAGGTTTAGTATGAGGTTAAGGGTTAGTGTTCCTATTAGTGTTAGGGTTAGGGTTATGGTGAGAGTTAGGAGGAGGGTTAGGGTTAGGGTTAGGGTTAGGTTTAGGGTTACGGTGAGGGTGAGGGTGTGGTTTAGGGTTAGATTTGGAGTTAGGCTTAGAGTTAGGCTGAGGGTGAGGTTGAGGGTGAGGGTTAGGGTTAGGGTGAGGCTGAGGGTGAGGGTTAGGGTTAGGCTTAGTGTTAGAGATAGGGTTAGGGTGAGGGTGAGTGTTAAGTTTAGGGTTAGGATTAGGGTTAGGGTGAGTGTGATATTTAGGGTTAGGGTTAGGCTTAGGCTTAGGTTAAGGTTGAGGGTGAGGGTCAGGGTGAGGGTTAGGGTTAGGGTGAGGGTTGGGTTTAGGGTTAGAGAGGGTCAGGGTGAGGGTTAGGATTAGGCTTAGGGTTAAGTTATGGGCTAGGGTGAGGGTGAGGTTTAGGGTCATGGTTAGGGTGAGGGTTAGTGTGAGGGTTTGGTTTAGGGTTAGTGTTAGGGTTAGGTTTGGGTTTAGGGATAGTCTTAGTGTTAGGTGGAGGGTGAGGGTGAGGGTGAGGGTTAGGGTTAGGGTGAGGATGAGGTTTAGGGTTAGAGTTAGCATTAGGGTGAGGGTTAGTTTTAGGGTTAGGGTTAGTGTTACAGTTAAGGTTAGGGTGAGGGTGAGTGTGAGGGTTAGGGTTATGTTTAGACTTAGGGTGAGGCTGAGGGTTAGGGTGAGGGTTAGGCTTAGACTTAGGGTTAGATGATAGGCTAGGGTGAGCGTGAGGGTTAGTGTTAGGGTTAGGGTGAGGGTTAAGGTGAGTGTGAGGTTTACGGTTAGACTTAGTCTTAGGCTTACGCTTAGGCCGAGCATGAGTGTGAGGGAGAGGGTTAGGGTTAGGATGAGGATTAGGGCTTTAGGGTTAGGGTGTGTTTTAGGATGAGGGTGAGTGTTAGGTTTAGCGTTAGGTTGAGGTTTAGGGTTAGGGTTAGGGTTACTTTGAGGGTGAGGGTTACGATTAGTGTGAGGGTTAGTTTTAGGGTTAGGGTGAGGGTGAGGGTTAGGATTAGGTTTAGGGTTAGGGTTATTGTTAGTTTTATGGTTAGGGTTAAGTTTACAGTGAGGGTGAGGCTGAGGGTGAGGGTTAGGATTAGGGTTAGGTTTAGGGTGTGGGTTAGGCTGAGGGTTAGCGTTAGGCTGAGGGTGAGTTTGGGGATGAGGATTAGCTTTTGAGTGATGGTTAGGGTTATGGTTAGGTTTAGGGTTAGGATGAGGGTTAGGGTTGGGATTAGGGTTAGGGTGAGGGCTAGGATGAGGGTGAGTGTTAGGGTTAGGGTGAGGGTTAGGGTTAGGGTTAGGGTGAGGTTTAGGGATAGTGTGAGGGTTAGGGTTAGGGTGAGGTTTAGGGTTACTGTGAGGTTTCATGTTAGGTTTAGGCTTAGTGTTATGGTGAGGGTAAGGGTTAGGTTGAGTGTTAGGTTAGGGTGAGGTTTAGAATTAGTTTGAGGGTTAGGGCTAATGTGAGGGTAAGTGTGAGTGTTAGGGTTAGGGTGATGTTTAGCGTGAGGGTGAGTGTTATGGTGAGTGTGAGGGTGAGGGTTCAGTTGAGGGTTTGGGTTAGGGATAGGATGAGGTTGAGACTTAGTGTTAGGTTGAAGGTTAAGATGAGCGTTAGGGTTAGGATTAGGGTTAGGGTGAGGGCTCGGATGAGGTTGATGTTTAGGGTTAAGGTTAGGCTTAGGCTTAGGGTTAGGCTGAGGCTGAAGGTGAGGGTGAGGGTTAGAGTTAGGGTGATGGTTAGGGTTAAAGTTAGGGTGAGGGTTAAGGTGAGGGGGACAGTAAGGGTTAAGGTGAGGGTTAGGCTGAGGGCGAGTGTTATGGTAATGTTGAACGTTAGGGTTAGGGTGACGGTTAGGGTGAGGGTTTGGTTTTGGTTTAGGGTTAGGGTTAGGGTTAGCGTTAGGGTGCGGGTTAGTGTGAGGGTTAGGGTTAGGGTTAGGGTTACGGTTAGGGTTAGGGTGAGGGTGATTGTGAGGGTTAGGGTTAGTCTTAGGCTTATGCTTAGACTAAGGCCCAGCTTGATGGTGAGGGTGGGGGTTACGGTTAGGGTGAAGGTTAGGGTTAGGGTAATAGTGTTAGAGCGAGGTTGAGGGTTAGGGTTAGGCTTAGGGTGAGTTTTAAGTTTAGGGTGATGGTTAGGGTTAGTGTGAGGGTTAGTGTTCGGGTTAAGTTTAGTTTTAGTTTGAGGGTAAGTGTTAGGGTGAGGTTTAGGGTTAGGGTGACATTTAGGTTTAGAGTTAGTGTTAGGGTGCGGGTTAGGGTTAGGGTTAGGGTTAGGTTTAGGGTGAGGTTTAGGCTGGGGGTGAGTGTTAGGGTTAAGGTTAGGATTAGGATTAGGGTTAAGGTGAGGGTGATTGTGAGGTTTAGGTTTAGGGTTAGGTTTAGGATTAGAGTTATGGTGAGGGTGAGCTGAGGGTTAGGGTTAGGGTGAGGGTTGGGGTTAGGGTTATAGTGAGGGTTAGGGTGAGGGTTAGGATTAGGCTTAGGGTTAGGGTATGGGCTAGGGTGGGGGTGATGGTTAGGCTCATGGTTAGAGTGAGGGTTAGGGTGAGGTTTAGGTTTAGGGTTAGTTTTAGGGTTAGGGTTGGAGTTAGGTATATTCTTAGTGTTAGGCGGAGGGTGAGGGTTAGGGTGAGGTTTAAGGTTAGGGTTTGGGAGAGGTTTATGGTTAGTGTTAGTGTAAGGGTGAGGGTTAGTGTGAGGGTTAGGGTTAGGGTGAGTGTTACTTTTAGGGTTAGGGTGAGGGTGAGTGGTAGGGTAAGGTTTAGTCTTAGTCTTTGTCTTAGGCTTAGACCGAGCCTAAGGGTGAGGGTGAGGGTTAGGGTGAGGTTTAGGTTTAGGGTGAGGGTTATGGAGAGGGTGAGGGTTAGGGTTAGCGTTGGGGTTATTGTTAGGATTAGGTTTAGGTGTAAAGTTACTATGAGGGTGAGGGTTTGGGTTACGGTTAGGGTTAGAGTGAGAGTTAGGGTTAGGGTGAGGGTTAAGGTTAGGGTGAGGTTTAGGGTTACTGTGAGGGTTCATGTTAGGTTTAGGCTTAGTGTTAGGGTGAGGGAAAGGGTTAGGTTGAGGGTTAGGTTTAGGGTAGGTTTAGGGTTAGTATGAGGTTTAGGGATATGGTGAGGTTAAGGGTGAGGGTTAGGGTTAGGGTGATGTTTAGGGTGAGGGTGAGGGTTAGGGTGAGATTGAGGGTGAGGGTTCAGTTGAAGGTTTGTGTTAGGGTTAGGGTGAGGTTGAGGGTGAGGATGAGACTTAGGGTTAGGTTTAGGGTGATGGTTAGTGTGAGGATTAGGGATAGGGTTAGGCTTAGGTTTAGGTTTAGGCTGAGGGTGACTGTGAGCATGAGGGTTAGGGTTAGGGTGAGGGTTATTGTTAGGTTGAGTGTTAGGTTTAGGGTGAGGTTTAGGGTTAGGTTGGAGTTTAATTTTAGGGTGAGGGTTAGCGTTAGGGGTAGGGTTATGTTGAGGGTGAGGGTGAGGGTTATTGTTAGGATTAGGTTTAGGGTGAGCCTGTTGGTGAGGGTGAGGATGAGGGTTAGGGTTAGGGTGAGGGTTAGGCTAAGGGTTAGGGTGAGGGTTAGGTTTAGGGTGATGTTTAGGTTGAGGGTTTGGGTTAGGGTTAGGGGGAGTGTGAGGGTGAGTGAGAGGGTTAGGATTAGGTTAGGGTTAGTTTTAGGATGAGGGTGAGTGTGAGGTTTAGGGTTAGGGTTATTGTTAGGCTTAGGTTTAAGCTGAGGGAGAGGGTGAGTGTGAGGGTTAGGGTTAGGTTTTGTGTGAGCATTAGGATTAGGTTTAGGTTGAGGGTGAGGTTGAGGGTTAGGGTGAGGTTTAGGATGTGGGTTAGGCTGAGGGTTAGATGAGGGTGAGGGTTAGGATTAGGGTGAGGGTTAGGGTTCTGGTGAGGGTGAGGGTTGGCGTTAGGGTGAGGGTTAGGGTTTTGGTACGGATTAGGGTGAGGGTTAGGGTAAGGGTGATGTTTAGGGTGAGGGTGAGGGTTGGTTTGAGGGTTTGCTTTAGGTTTAGGGTGAGGTTGAGTGTGAGGGTGAGGCTTAGGTTTAGGGTTAGGGTGAGGGTGACTGTGAGGGTTAGGGTTAGGGTTAGGCTTTAGGCTGAGGGTTAGGCTGAGGGTGAGGGTGAGGGTGATGATTAGGGTTAGGGTGAGGTTTAGGGTTAGCTTTAGGTTGAGGGTTAGGATTAGTGTGAGGGTTAGGATTAAGGTGAGGTTTAGGGTTACTGTGAGGTTTCATGTTAGGTTTAGGCTTAGTGTTAGGGTGAGGGTAAGGGTTAGGTTGAGGGTTAGGTTAGCTGAGGTTTAGGGTTAGTATGAGGGTTAGGGATAGGATGACGGTAAGGGTGAGAGTTAGGGTTAGGGTGATGTTTAGGGTGAGGGTGAGGATTAGGGTGAGGGTGAGTGTCAAGGTTCAGTAGAGGTTTTGGGTTAGGGTTAGGGTAAGGTTGAGACTTGGGGTTAGGTTTAGGGTGAGGGTGAGTGTTCGGTTTAGGTATATGTTTAGGTTGAGGGTGAGGGTTATGTTGAGTGTGAGCATTAGGGTTAGGTTTAGGGTGAGGCTGTGGTTGAGGGTTAGTGTGAGGGTTAGGGTTTGGGTTAGAGTGAGGGTTAGATGAGGATGAGGGTTAGGTTTACGGTTAGGGTTAGGGTTAGGGTGAGGGTGAGGGTTAGCTTTAGTATGAGGCTTAGGGTTAGGGTTATGGTGCGGATTAGGGTGAGTGTTAGGGTTACGGTGATATTTATGATATTTATTTATTTATGATATTTATGATATTTATGAGGGTGAGGGTTGGTTTAAGGGTTTGTGTTAGGTTTAGGGTGAGGTTTAGGGTGAGGGTGAGGCTTTGGGTTAGGATTAGGGTGAGGGTGACTCTGAGGGTTATGGTTAGGGTTAGGCTTTAGGCTGAGGGTTAGGCTGAGGGTGAGGGTGAGGGTTAGGGTTAGGGTGAGGGTTAGGGTTAGGGTTAATGGTAGGGAGATATTTAGGGTGAGGTTTAGTGTGAGAGTTAGTGTTAGGGTTAGGCTTAGTGTTAGATTGAGTGTAAGGGTTCGGTTGAGGGTTAGGTTTACGGGTAGGGTGAGGGTTGGGATGAGGGTTAGGGTGAGTGTAAGGTTTAGGGTGAGGGTTATGGTGAGTGTGAGGGTGAGGGTTAGGGTTAGGGTTAGGGTGAGGTTGAGGTTTAGGGTTATGATAAGGGTTAGGTTTAGGTTTAGGATGAGGGTTAGGGAGAGGTTTAGGATGAGGGTTAGGGTGAGGATTCGGGTTATGGTTCGGGTTAGGGTTAGTGTGAGGGTGGGGTTGAGGGTGAGATTGAAGTTTAGTGTTAGAGTTAGGATGAGGGTGAGGATTAGTTTTAGGATTAGTGTTAGGGTTAGGTTTAGGCTGAGGATGAGGCTGAGGGTGTGGGTGAGGATTAGGTTTAGGATGAGCGTTAGGGTTAGTGTTAGGGTTAGGGATAGGGTTATGGTAGAGTGAGGTTTAGGATGAGGGTTAGGGTTAGGGTTAGGGTCAGGTTTCGGGTGAAGGTTATGGTTATAGTTAGGGTTAGGGTGAGGGTTAGGGTCAGGGTGAGGGTTAGGGGTAGGGGTAGCTTTATGTTGAGAGTAAGGGTTAGCGTGAGGTTTAAAGTGAGTGTGAGGGTTAGAGTTAGCATTAGGGTTAGGGTGAGATTTAGGGTGAGGGTTAGGGTTAGATTTAGGGTTAGGGTTACGGTGAGGGTGAGCGTGAGGGTGACAGTGAGGCTTAGGTTGTGGGTGAGGGTGAGTGTGAGGCTTAGTGTGAGGGTTAGGGTTAGGGTTAGTGTTACTTTTTGGGTTAGGGTGAGGTTGATTGTGAGGGTAAGGGTTAATCTTAGTATTAGGTTAGGCTTAGTCCGAGCCTAAGTGTGAGGGTGATAGTTAGGGTTAGGGTGAGGTTTAGGGTTAGAGTGAGGGTTATGGACAGGGTGAGGGTTAGGGTTAGGGTTAGGGTGATTGTTAGGATTAGGGTTAAATTTAAAGTTACTGTGAGGGTGATGGTTAGGGTTAGGGTTAGGTGAGGTTTAGGTTTAGGTTTAGGGTTAGAGTTAGGGTTAAGGCAATGGTGAGGTTTCGGGTTAGAGATAGGGTTATTGTTAGGGTTAGGGTTAGGGTGAGGGTTAGGGTTAGGCTTAGGATTAGGCTTAGGCTTAGGCCGAGCATGAGGGTGAGGGTTAGGGTTAGGGTTAGTGTGAGTGTTATGGTTAGGGTTAGGGTGAGGGTTAGACTGAGGTTTAGGGTTAGGGTAGGCGTAGGGTTAGGGTTAGGGTTAGGGTTAAGATAAAGTTTAGATTTAGGGTTATGGTGAGGATTAGGGTTAGGATTTGGGTTAAGGTGAGAGTAAGGGTGAGAATTAGGGTTAGGGTTAGGGTTAAGGTTAGTGTAAGTTTTAGGTTTACAGTTAGGGTTAGGGCTAATGTTAGGGTTACAGTGTAGGTTAGGTTTAGGTTTAGGGTTAGGGTTATTGTCAGTGTTATTGTTAGGGTTAAGTTTGCGGTGAGGGTGAGGCTGAGGGTTAGGTTTATGGTTAGGTTTACTGTTAGGTTTAGTGTTAGGGTTAGGGTTAGGGTGAGGTTTAAGGTGATGATTAGGGTTAGGGTTAGGATTAGAGTTATGGTGTTGGTGAGGGTGAGGGTTAGGGTTAGGGTGAGGGTTGGGGTTAGGGTTAGAATGAGGGTTAGGGTGAGTGTTAGGATTAGGTTTATAGTTAGTGTATGGGCTAGGGTGAGGGTGAGGGTTAGGGTGAGGGTTAGGGTGAGGGTTAGGTTTAGGGTTAGGGTTAGGTTTGGGGTTAGGGATAGTCTTAGTGTTAGGCAGAGGGTGAGGGTGAGGGTGAGGGTGAGGGTTAGGTTTAGAGTTAGAGTATGGGCTACGGTGAGGGTGAGGGTTAGTGTTAGGTTTAGCGTTGGGTTTAGGGTGAGTGTGAGGGTTATGGTTAGTCTTAGGCTTAGTCTTAGTCTTAGGCCGAGCATGAGTGTGAGGGAGAGGGTTAGGGTTAGGATGAGGTTTAGGGTTTTAGGGTGAGGGTGAGGGTTAGGATGAGGTTTAGGGTTAGGATTAGGGTTAGGGTGAGGCCTAGAGTGAGGGTGAGGGTTAGGGTTAGCGTTAGGATGAAGTTTAGGGTTAGGGTTAGGGTTACATTGAGGGTGAGGGTTAGGGTTAGGGTTACGGTTAGGGTGGGGTTGAGGGTGAGGATTAGGTTTAGGGTTAGGGTTATTGTTAGTTTTATGGTTAGGGTTAAGTTTACAGTGAAGGTGAGGCTGAGGGTGAACGTTATGGTTAGGGTTAGGTTGAGGTTTAGGGTTAGGCTTAGGGTTAGGGTGAGGGTGAGGGTTTGGATTAAGGTTAGGGTCACGGTGAGTGTGAGGGTTAGGGTTAGGGTTAGGCTGAGGTTTAGGGTTAGGGTTAGGGTTAGGGTGAGGGTGAGTTTTAGGGTTAGAATTAGGGTTAGAGGAAGGGTTAGGGTTTGGTTTAGGATTAGGTTTACAGTGAGGGTGAGGGTGTGGATTAGGTTTAGGATTAGGCTTAACCTTATGATTAGGCTAAGGGTGATAGTGGGGATGAGGATTAGCTTTTGATTGATGGTTAGGTTTATGGTTAGGTTGAGGGTTAGGATGAGGGTTAGGGTTAGGATTAGGGTTAGGGTGAGGGCTAGGATGAGGGTGATGTTTAGGGTTAGACTTAGGCTTAGGGTTAGGCTGAGGCTGAAGGTGACGGTGAGGGTTAGGGTTAGGGTGATAGAGTTACAGTTAGGGTGAGCTTTAGGATGTGGATTAGGGTAAGGGTGAGGGTTAGGGTGAGGGGGACAGTAAGAGTAAGGGTGAGGGTTAGGCTGAGGGTGAGTGTTATGGTAATGGTGAAGGTTAGGGTTAGGGTGAGGGTTAGGGTGAGGTTTAGGGTTAGGTTTAGGGTGAGGGTGAGGCTTACATTGAGGATTAGTGTAAGGGTTAGTATGAGGTTTAGGGTGAGGATGAGAGTTAGGATTAGGGTGAGGCCTAGGGTGAGGGTGAGGTTTAGGGTTAGGGTTAGGGTGAGGTTTAGGGTTAGTGTGAGGGTTAGGATGAAGGTTAGGCTGAGTGTTATTGTTAGGGTTAGGGTGAGGATTAGGGCGAGGGTGAGGTTTAAGGTGAGGGTTAGGGTTAGGATGATGACTAGGGTTAGGGTTAGGGTGAGGTTTATGATTAGGGTGATACTTAGGGTGAGGGTGAGTTTTAGTGTGAGGGTGATGGTGGAGGTGTAGTTGAGGGTTAGGGTTAGGGTGAGGGTTAGTGTGATGGTGACGGTGAGGGTTAGGATGAAGTTGAGGGTTTGGGATAGGATTAGTGTGCGGGTTAGGATTAGGGTTAGGGTTAGGGTGAGGGGTAGGGTGAGGAGTAGGGTTAGGGTTAGGGTGAGGGATAGGGTTAATGTGAGGATTACGGTTACGGTTAGGGTTAGTGTGAGGATAAGGATAAGCGTGAGGGTTAGGGTGAGAGTGAGGTTTAAGGGTTAGCGTTAGGGTTAGGGAGAGGGTTAGTGTGAAAGTTAAGGTGAGGGTTAGGGTTAGTATGAGGGTGAGGGTTAGAGTTAGGTTTAGATTGCGGGGTAGGTTTAGGGTGAGGTTTAGGTTCTGGTTAGGTTTCAGGTTCGGGTTCGGGTTCGGGTGAGTTTTAGGGTGTGGTTGACGGTTAGGGTTAGGGTGAGGGTTAGGGTTACAGTGAGGATTAGTGTTAGGGTTAGGGTTAGGGTTATAGTGAGGGTAAGGGTTAGGATGAGGTTTAGGGTGAGGATGAGTTTTAGGAATAGCGTTAGTGTTAGGGTGAGGGTTAGGGTGAGGGTTAGGATCCAGGTTAGGTTAGGTGAGGGTGAGGGTTATCGTTAGGTTTAGGGTTAGGTTTAGGGTGAGGGTAAGGTTTAGGGTGAGCGTTAGGGTGAGGGTGAGGGTTAGGGTTAAATTGAGGGTTAGGGTGAGCGTTAGGGTGAGATTTCAGTTGAGGGTTTGGGTTAGGGTTAGGGTGAGGTTGAGGGTGAGGGTGAGACTTAGAGTTAGATTTAGGATGAGGATGAGGTTTAGGTTGAGGTTTAGTGTTTCTGTTAGGGTTAGGGTGAGGGTGAGGGTTAGGGTGATGGTAAGGGTTAGAGTGAGGTTTTCAGGGAAGGTGAGGGTTAGGGATAGCATTAGGGTTAAGGATAGGTTTAGGGTGAGGGTTAGGGTTAGTGTTAGGGTTACGGTGAGGGTGAGGGTTAGGGTTAGGGTTAGGGTGAGGGTTAGGGTTAGGGTTAGGGTGACGGTGAGGGTAAGGGATAGGGTGAGGACTAGGATTAATGTTAGGGTTATGGTAAGGTTTAGGTTTAGGGTGAGGGTGAGAGTGAGAGTTAGGTTTAAGATTAGGCTTAGATGTAGGGTTCAGCTTAGGGTGAGGGTGAGGGTGAGTGTCAGAGTTAGGTTTAGGGTGAGGGTTAGGGTTAGTGTTAGGGTTATGGTGAGGGTGAGAGTTAGGGTTAGGGTGACGGTGAGGGTAAAGGTCAGGGTGAGGGCTAGGTTAAGGTTTAGGGTTAGGTTCATGTTTAGGTTTAGGGTGAGTGTGAGTTTGAGGGTTTGGTTTAGGATGAGGCTTAGGTGTAGGGTTCGGCTTAGGGTGAGGGTGAGGGTGAGTGTGAGAGGTAGGTTTAGGGTGAGGGTTAGGGTTATGGTTATTTTTAGGGTGAGGGTGAAGGTGAGGGTTAGTGTTTGGGTGAGGGTTAGGGTTAGGGTTAAATTTAGGGTGAGGGTTTGGGTTAGTGTTAGTGTTAGGATGAGGATTAGGCTGAGGGTTAGGTTTAGGTTTAGGGTGAGGGTAAGTGTTAGGGTGAGGGTGAGGATTAGGTTTAGGATTAGGGATAGGTTTAGGGTGAGGGTTAGGGATAGGGTTAGGATTAGGGTGAAGGTTTTGTTTAGGGTTAGGTTTAGAGTTAGGGTGAAGGTGAGGGTGAGGGTTAGCGTTTGGATTAGGGTTAGGGTTAGGCTGAGGTTGATGTTGAGCGTGAGGGTTAGGGTTAATGTGAGGGTTAGAGTTAGGGTTATCTTTAAGGTTAGGGTGAGGGTTAGGGTTAGGGTTAGGATGAGGGTAAGGGTTAGGGTAAGGGTTAGGGTGAGGGTGAGGGTTAGGGTTAGGCTTAGGGTTAGGGTGAGGTTTAGGGTGAGGGTTAGTGTTAGGGTTAGAGTTAGGGTTAGGGTGAGGGATAGGGTGAGGGTAAGGGTTAGGGTGAAGTTTTGGATGAGGGTGAGGGATAGGTTAAGGTCAGGGGAAGGGTTAGGGTCGAGGTTTCGGGTGAGGTTGAGGGTTAATGTTAGCATTAGGGTTATGGTGAGTGTGAGGGTTAGGGTGAGAGTTAGGGTTATGGTTAGGGATATGGTGAGGATTAGTGTTAGGGTTAGGTTTCCGGTGAGGGGTAGGTTGAGGGGTAGGGTTAGGGTTACAGTTAGGGTGAGGGTTAGGGTGAGGGTGACAGTAAGGGTAAAGGAGAGGGTTAGGATGAGGATTAGGGTTAGGGTTAATGTGAGGGTGAGGATTAGATTGAGGATTAGTGTTAAGTTTAGAGTGAGGTTTAGGGTGAGGATGAGGGTTAGGGTTAGGGTGAGGGCTAGGGTGAGGGTGAGGGTTAGGGATAGGGTTCGGTTGAGGTTTAGGGTTAAGGGGAAGGTTAGGGTTAGTGTGAGGGTTAGTGTTAGGACTAGGTTTACTTTTAAGGTGAGTGTAAATGTTAGGGTGAGGGTTAGCATTAGGGTGAGGTTTACAGATAGGGTTAGTGTTAGTGTTAGGTTCAGGGTTATTGTTAGGGTTAGGGTTAGGGTTACAGTTACGGTGAGAGTGAGGGTGAGGGTTAGGGTTTATGTGAGGGTTAGTGTTAGGGTGAGGGCTAAGGTTAGGTTTAGGGTTAGGGTGAGGTTTAGATTTAGTGTGAGGGTGAGGCTGAGGGCCAGAGTGAGTTTAGGGTGAGGGTTAGGTTTATGGATAGGGTTAGGGTGAGAATGAGGGTTAGGGTGAGGGTGATGGTGAGGGTGAGGGTGAGGATTAGGTTTAGGGTGAGGGATAGGGTTATGGTTACAGTTAGGGTGAGTGTGAGGGTGTGGGTTATGGTGAGCGTGATGTTGAAGTTGAGGGTGCGGGTGAGGGTTAGGATTTGGGTGAAGGTTAAGTTTAGGGTTTGGGTTAATGTTAGGTTGAGGGTTAGGGTTAGGGTTAGGATGAGGGTTATCCTGAGGGTTAGGTTTAGGGTTAGGGTGCGGATAAGGGTTAGGGTGAGGGTGAGGGTTAGGATTAGGATTAAGGTTAGTTTTAGGGTGAGGGTTAGGGAGAGGGTTTTGGTTAGGGTTAGGTTTAGAGTTAGGGTGAGGTTGAAAATTAGGTTTTGGTTTTGGATTAGGTTTATGGTTAGGCTGAGTGTGAGGTTGAGGGTGAGGGTGACGGTTAGGGTGAATGTTAGGGTTAGGGTTAGTGTTAGGATGAGGGTTAGGCTGAGGGTTAGGTTAGGTTTCAGGTAAGGCTAAGGGTTCAGGTGAGAGTGAGGGTTAGGGCTAGGTTTAGGGTTAGGGTGACGTTTAGGGTGAGGTTTAGTTTTAGGGTTAGCGTTAGGGTTAGATTGAGCGTGAGGGTGTGGGTAAGGGTAAGGGTGAGGTTTAGGATGATGGTGAGGGATAGGGTTAAGGTGAGGGTAAGGGTTACGGCGAGGCATAGAGTGAGGCTGAGTGTTAATGTAGCATTAGGGGTACGGTGAGGGTGAGGGTTAGGGTGAAGGTTAGGGTTAGGGTTAGGGATAAGGTGAGGATTAGGGTTAGGGTTAGGTTTAGGATTACGGTGAGGCTTAGGGGTTAGGGTTAGGGTGAGGTTGAGGGTGTGGGTAAGGGTTAGGTTGAGGGTTATGGTGAGGTTGAGGTTTAGTGTTAGCATTAAGGTTAGGGTCAGGGTTTGGGTTAGGGTTAGGATTAGGGTTAGGGTGAGGGTGAGGGTTAGGATGAGGGTGAGTTTTAGGGTGTATGTGACGGTTAGGGTTAGGGTGAGGGTTAAGGTGATGGTGAGGGTTAGGGTGAGGGTGAGGGTTAGGGTTAGGGTGAGGGTTAAGGTTAGGGTGATGTTTAGGGTGAGGGTGAGGTTTAGGGTGAGGATTAGTGTAAGGGGGAGGATTAGGGTTAGGGTTAGGGTGAGGGTTAGGTTTATGTTTAGGGTGAGGGTGAGGGTTAGGATGAGGGTGAGAGTGAGGGTGAGGGTGGAGGTTTAGGTGAGGATTAGGGTTAGGGTTAATGTTAGGGTGAGGGTGAGGGTTAGAGTTAGGGTTAGGGACAGGGTTAGGGTTAGGATGAGGTTTAGGGTTAGGGTTAGGGTGAGGGTGAGGGTGAGGGTTACGGTTACGGTGAGCTTTAGTGTTATGGTTAGGGTGAGTTTATGTGTGAGGATTAGTGTTAAGGTTAGGGTTATGTTTAGGGTAAGGGTTAGGGTGAGGTTTAGGGTGAGAGTGAGGGTTAGGGTTAGCGTTAGGGTTAGGGTGAGGGTTAGAGTTAGGGTTAGGCTGAGGGTTAGAGTTAGGTTGATGTTTAGGCTGATGGTGAGGTTTCGGCTGAGGATTAGGGTTAGGGTGAGTATTACGGTTAGGGTGAGTGTGAGGGTTAGGATTAGGGTTATGTTTAGTGTGAAGGTAAGGGTTAGGGTGAGGGTTATGGTGAGGTTGAGGTTTAAGGTTAGCATTAGGGTTAGGTTTAAGATTAGGGTTAGGTTTATTATTAGGGTTAGGGTGAGGGTGAGGGCTAATGTTAGCATTAGGGTTAGGGTTACGGTTAGGGTGAGGGTGAGGGATTTGTTTAGGAAAGGATTAGGGTTAGGGTTAGGGTGAGGATTAGGGTGAGGGTGAGGTTTAAGTTGAGGATTAGGGTTAGGGTGAGGATTAGGGTTAACTTTTGTGTTTGGGTTAGGGTTAGGGTGATGTTTAGGGTGAGGGTGATGGTTAGGGTGGGGGTGAGGCTGAGAGTGAGGGTGAGGGTGTAGGTGAGTGTTAGGGTGGGGCTGATGGTTGGGGTGACGGTGAGGGTTAGGGTAAAGGTGAGGGTGAGGGTTCGATTAGGGTTAGGGTGAGGGTTAGGGTTAGGGTTAGGTTTACTGTGAGGATAGGGGTTAGGGTGAGGGTTAGGGTGAGAGTGAGGATTTGGGTTAGCATTAGGGTTAGGGGTAGGTTTAGGATGAGGGTTAAGGTGAGGTTTAGGGTTAATATGAGTTTGAGGGTTAGAGTTAGGTTTAGGGTGAGGGTTAGGGTTAGGGTTAGGGTTAGAGTGAAGGTTAGTGTGAGGGTTAGTGTGAGCATGAGGGTGAGGTTGAGGGTGAGGGTGAGGGTTAGGTTTTAGGAGAGGGTCAGGTTTACGGTTAGGGTTAAGGTTAGGGTGACAGTTAGGGTTAGGGTTAGGGTTAGGATGTGGGTTAGACTGAGGGTTAAGTTTAGGTTTAGTGTGAGGGTAAGGTTTAGAGTGAGGGTAAGGGTTACAGTGAGGGTGCGGGTTATTTTTTGGATTAGGGTTAGGGTTAGGTTGAGGGTTTAGGGTTAGTGTTTGGATTAGGGTTAGGGTTAGGGTTAGGCTTAGGGTGAGGTGGTTGAGGGTGAGTTTGAGGGTTAGGGTTAATGTGAGGGTTAGGGTTAGGATTAGCGTTAAGGTTATTGTGAGGGTTAGGTTTAGGGTTAGGGTTAGGATGAGGGTTAGGCTGAGTGTTAGGTTTAGGGTTCGGGTGAGGGTAAGGGTTAGGTTGAGGTTTAGGGTGAGGGTGAGGGTTAGGTTAAGGCTTAGGGTTAGGGTGAGGGTTAGGGTTAGGGTTAGAGTGAGAGTGAGGTTTAGGGTTAGGGTGAGGGTGAGGGTTAGTGATAGGGTTGGGGTTAGGGTCAGGGTCAAGGTTACGGTTAGCGTTAGAGTTAGGGTGACGATGAGTGTGAGAGTTAAGGTTAGGTTTAGGTTTAGGGTTAGGATTAGGCTGAGGGTGAGGGTGAGGGTGAGTTTTAGGTTTAGGATGAGGGTTAGAGTTAGGGTTAGGGTTAAGGTTGGGTTGAGGGTTAGGGTTAGGGTTAGGAAGTGGGTTTGGCTGAGAGTTAGGTTTATGGTTAAGGTGAGGTTTAGGGTTAGTGTGAGGGTTAGGATGATGGTTAGGCTGATTGTTAGGGTTAGTGTAAGGGTGAGGGTAAGGGTTTGGGTGAGGGTGAGGGTTAGGTTTAGGGTTAGGTTTAGGGTTAGGGTGAGGGTAAGGGATAGGGTTAGGATTAGGGTGAGGGTTACGGTGAGGTTTAGGGTTAGGGTTAGCGTTAGGGTGAGGTGTATTTGAGGGTTAGGTTTAGGGTGAGGTTTAGGTTGACGGTGATGGTAAGGGTTAGGGTGAAGTTTAGGGTTTGGGATAGGGTTATTGTCAGAGTTAGGCTTAGGGTTAGGGTTAGTGTGAAGTTTAAGTTGAGGGGTAGGGTTAGGGTTAGGGTGAGGTATAATGTTAATGTGAGGATTAGGGTTAGGGTTAGTGTGAGGGTAAGGATAAGAGTGAGGGTTAGGGTGAGAGTGAGGTTTAGGGTTAGCGTTAGGGTTAGGGTGAGGGTTAGTGTGAAGGTTAAGGTGAGGGTTTGGGTTAGTATGAGGGTGAGGGTTAGAGTTAGGTTTAGTTTGAGGGTTAGGGTTTGGGTGAGGTTTAGGGTCAGGTTAGGGTGAGGGTTCGGGTTCGGGTTCGGGTGAGTTTTAGAGTGTGGGTGACGGTTTAGGTTAGGGTGAGGGTTAGGGTTACGGTGATGATTAGGGTTAGGGTTAGGGTTATAGTGAGTGTAAGGGTTAGGATGAGTTTTAGGGTGAGGGTGAGGTTTAGGGATAGCATTAGAGTTAGGGTGAGGTTTAGGGTTAGGGTTAGGGTTAGGGTGAGGGATAGGGTGAGGTGTAGGGTTAGGGTTAGTGTGAGGGTTAGGGTTAATGTGAGGATTAGGGTTAGGGTTAGGGTTAGTGTCAGGATAAGGATAAGTGTGAGGGTTAGGATGAGATTGAGGTTTAGTGTTAGCGTTAGGGTTACGGTGAGATTTAGTGTGAGGGTTAAGGCGAGGTTTAGTGTTAGTATGAGGGTGAGGGTTATAGTTATGTTTACAGTGAGGGTTAGGTTTAGGGTGAGGTTTAGGGTCGGGTTAGGTTTCTGTTTCGGGTTCGGGTGAGTTTTAGGGTGTGGGTGAGTGTTAGGGTTAGTGTGAGGGTTAGGGTACTGGTGAGGATTAGGGTTAGGGTTAGGGTTATAGTCAGGGTAAGGGTTAGGGTGAGGTTTAGGGTGAGGGTGAGGTTTAGGGATAGCGTTAGAGTTAGGTTGAGGTTTAGGGTAAGGGTTAGGATCCAGGTTAGGTTAGGTGAGGGTGAGGGTTATCGTTAGGTTTAGGGTTAGGTTTAGGGTGAGGGTAAGGTTTAAGGTGATCGTTAGGGTGAGGGTGAGGGTTAGGGTTAAGTTGCGTGTTAGGGTGAGCGTTAGGATGAGGGTTTAGTTGAGGGTTTGGGTTAGGGTTAGGGTGAGGTTGAGGGAGAGGGTGAGACTTAGGGTTAGGTTTAGGGTGAGGATGGGGTTTAGGTTTAGTGTTAGGGTGAGGGTTAGGGTGAAGGATAGGGTGAGGGTAAGGGTTAGAGGGAGGTTTAGGGGAAGGGTGAGGGTTAGGGATAGCATTAAGGTTAAGGATAGGTTTAGGGTGAGGGTTAGGGTTAGTGTTAGGGTTACGGTGAGGGTGAGGGTTAGGGTTAGGGTTAGGGTTATGGTGAGGGTTAGGTTTAGGGTTAGGGTGACGGTGAGGGTAAAGGTTAGGGTGAGTACTAGGGTTAGGGTTAGGGTTAGGGTAAGGTTTAGGTTTAGGGTGAGGGTGAGAGTGAGAGTTACGTTTAGGATTAGGCTTAGGTGTAGGGTTAGGCTTAGGGTGAAGGTGAGGGTGAGTGTCAGAGTTAGGTTTAGTGTGAGGGTTAGGGTTATGGTTATTTTTAGGGTGAGGGTGAGGGTGAGGGTTAGGGTGAGGGTGAGGTTGAGGTTGAGGGTGAGGTGGAGGGTTAAGGTTTGTGTGAGGGATAGGGTTAGTTAAGGTTAGGGTGAGGGTTAGGGTTATGGTTAGTGTTAGGATGAGGGTTAGGTTTAGGTTTAGTGTGAGGGTAAGGTTTACGGTGAGCGTAGGTTAGGGTTAGAGTTAGGATTAGGTTTTGGGTTAGGGTGAAGGTCAGGGATAGGGCTTGGATTAGAATGAGGGTTTTGTTTAGGGTTAGGTTTAGAGTTAAGGTGAGGGTGAGGGTGAGGGTTAGCGTTTGGATTAGGGTTAGGGTTAGGGTGAAGCTGATGTTGATGTTGAGTATGAGGGTTAAGGTTAATTTGAGGTTTAGCGTTAAGGTTAGGGTGAGGGTTAGGTTTAGGTTTAGGATGAGGATAAGGGTTAGGGTGAGGGCTAGGGTGAGGGTGAGAGTTAGGGATAGGGTTAGGTTGAGGTTTAGTGTTAAGGTGATGGTTAGGGTTAGTGTGAGGGTTAGTGTTAGGACTAGGGTTAGTTTTAGGGTGAGGGTTAGTGTTAGGGTGAGTTAGAGCGTTAGGGTGAGGGTTATGGTTAGGGTTAGAGTTAGTGTTAGCTTTAGGGTTATTGTTTGGGTTAGGGTTAAGCTTTCGTTGATGGTGAGGGTGAGGGTAAATGTTAGGGTGAGGGTTACCATTAGGGTGAGGGTTAGGGTTATGGTTAGGGTTAGTGTTAGGTTTAGGGTTATTGTTAGGGTTAGGGTTAGGGTTAATGTTACGGTGAGGGTGAGGTTGAGGGTAAAGTTTAGGGTTAGGTTGAGGTTTAGGTTTAGGGTTAGGGTTAGAGTTAGGGTTAGGGTGAGGGTGAGGTTTAGGTTTAGAGTTAGTGTTGGGGGAGGGTTAGGGTGAGGGTGAGGGTTAGGTTTAGGGTTAGGGTTAGTGTTAGGATTAGGGTTAGGGTGAGGTTGAGTGTGAGGGTTAAGGTTAGGGTTAGTCTGAATGTGAAGGTGAGGGTTAGGTTTAGGATTAGGGTGAGGTGTAGGATGAGGTTAAGGTTAGGATTAGGGTTAGGATGAGGGCAATTGTGAGGGTGAGGGTTAGGGTTAGCATTATGGTGAGGTTTAGGATTACTGTTAGGTTTAGGGTGAGGGTTAGGGTTAGGGTTACAGTGAGGGTAGGTTTAGGGTTAGGGTGAGGGTTAGTGTTAGGGTTAGGGTGAGGGTGAGGTTTAGGGTTAGAGTGAGGTTTAGTGTTAGGGTTAGGGTTAGGGTGAGGGTTAGAGTTCGGGTTAGGCTTAGGCTTAGGCCGATTGTGGTGGTGAGGGTTAGGGTTAGGGTTAGGGTGAGGGTTAGGGTTAGGTTTACGGTGAGGGTTAGGATGAGGTTTGTGGTTCTGGTTCTGGTTAGGGTTACTTTTAGGGTTATGATTAGGGTGAGGTTTAGGGTTAGGGTTAGGTTGAGGGTTTGAGTTAGGGTTAGGGTTTAGTTTAGGATTCGGGTTAGGGTTAGGGTTATTGTTAGTGTTATGGTTAGTGTTAAGTTTGCGGTGAGGATGAGGCTCAGGGTGAGGGTTATGGTTAGTGTTAGGGTTTGGGTTAGGGTTAGTATTATTGTTAGGGTTAGGGTTAGAGTTACGGTCATGGTGAGAGTGAGGGTGAGGCTTAGGGTGAGGTTCAGGGTCCGGTTTAGGGTTAGGGTTAGGGTTAGGTTTAGGGTGCTGGTGAGGTTTAGGGTTAGAGTTAGGGTGAGGGGGAGGGTTAGGGTGAGGGTTAGGGTTAGGTTTAGTGTTACCATTAGGGTGAGGGTGAGGGTTAGGTTGAGGTTTAGGGATAAGGTTAGGGTTAGGATTAGGATTAGGGTGAGGGTGAGGGTTAGGGTTAGGCTTAGGATTAGGGTTAGGCTGAGGGTGAGGCTGGGGGTGAGGATTAGGGTTAGGGTGATGGTTAGGGTTAGGGTTAGCGTTAGAGTTAACCTGAGGGTGAGGTTGCGGGTAGTGTTTGGGTTAGGGTTAAGCTGAGGTTTAGGGTTAGGTTTAGACATAGGATTAGGGTGAGGGTGAGGTTTAGGTTTAAAGTTAGGGTTAATGTTAAGGTAAGGCTTAGGGTTAGAATGAGGCTGAGCTTGGGCATGAGGATTAGGGTTAGGGTTAGGGTTAGGGTTAGAGTTAGGGTTAGGGTTAGGGTTAGGGTTAGGCTAAGGGTTAATAGTGTTATGGTTAGTGTTAGGTTTAAGTTTGCAGTGAGGGTGAGGCTGAGGGTGAGGTTTATGGTTAGGGTTAGGGTTATGGTTAGTGTTGTTGTTAGGTTTAAGGTTAGAGTTACAGTTAGGGTGAGGGTGAGGGTTAGGCTTAGGTGAGATTTAGGGTGAGGTTTAGGGTTGGGGTTAGGTTGAGGGTGAGGATTATGTTTAGAGTTAGGGTTAGTGGGAGGGTTAGGGTGAAGGTTAGGGTTAGGTTGATTTTTAGGGATAGGGTTAGGGTTAGGATTAGGGTTAGGATGAGGGTGAGTGTGAGTGTTAGGGTTAGGGTTAGGCTTAGGTTTAGGGTTAGGCTGAGGGTGAGGGTGAGAGTGAGCTTTTGAGTTACAGTGAGGGTGAGGATTAGAGTTAGGGTGAGGGTTAGCATGAGGGTTAGAGTTACAGTGAGGGTGAAGGTTAGGGTTAGGGTGAGGGTTAGGGTTAGGATTAGGTTTAGGGTGAGGGTGAGGGTTAGGATTAGGGTTAGAGTTAAGTTTATTGTTAGTGTTATGGTTAAGGTTACTTTTGGAGTGAGGGTGATGCTGAGGGTGAGGGTTAGGGTTAGGATTAGGGTTAGGGTTAGGATTAGGGTTAGGGTGAGGGTGAGTTTGTGGGTGAAGGTTAGGGTTAGGGTGATGGTTAGTGTTACGGTTAGCTTGAAGTTAGGATGAGGGTTAGGGATAGATTGAGTGTTAGGGTGAGGGTGAAGGTAAGGGTAAATTGAGGGTTAGGCTGTGGGTGAGGGTTAAGATAAGGGTGAGTGTTAAGTTTAGGGTGAGGTTTAGGGTAAGTGTGAGGGTTAGGGGTTAGGGTGAGGGTGAGGGTTAGATTGAGGATTAGCGTTAGGGTTAGTGTGATGTTTAGGGTGAGGATAAGGGTTTAGGTTTAGGTGAGGATAAGAGTTAGAATTAGGGTTAGGGTGAGGGCTAGGGTGAGGCTGGGGGTTAGGGTTAGGGTTAGGGTTAGGGAGCGGTTTAGGGTTAGGATGAATATTAGGGTTAGTGTGAGGGTTAGTGTTAGGGTTATGGTTAGTGTTAGGGTGGGGGTAAGTGTTAGGGTGATGGTTAAGGTTAGGGTGAGGGTTACAGTTAGGTTGAGGGTTAGGGTTCATGTTAGGGTTATTTTAAATTTTAGGTTTAGGGTTACGTTGAGGGTGAGGGTGAGGGTGAGGGTTAGGGTTATTGTGAGGTTTAGGGTTAGGATTTGGGTTAGAGTTAGGGTTAGGGTTAGAGTGAGGTTTAGGGTTAGAGTTAGGCTTAGGGTGAGGGTTACGTTGACGGTTCGGGTTAGGGTTAGTTTTAGTTTAGGGTTAGGGTGAGGGTTAGTTTGAGGGTTAGGTTTAGAGTTAGGGTTAGGTTTAGGATTTGGGTTAGGGTGAGGGTGAGTGTGTGGGTTAGGGTTAGGTTTAGGGTAAGGCTTAGGGTTAGGGTGAGGGTGAGTTTGAAGGTGAGGGTTAGGTTTAGGGTGAGTGTTAGGATTACGGTTAGAGTGAGGGTAAGGGTGAGGGTTAGGGTTAGGATTAGGGTTAGGCTGAGGGCTAGGGTGAGGGTGAGGTTTAGGTTTATGGTTAGGGGGAGGTTTAAGGTTAGAGTTAGGTTGAGGATGAGGTTTAATTTTAGAGTTAGTGTTAGGGTGAGTGTGAGTGTTAGGGTTAGTGTTAGGGTTAATGTTAGGGTTATTGTTAGGGTTAGGTTGAGGGTTAGTGTTATGGTTAGGATTAGGATTAGGGTTACTGTGAGGGTGAGTGTGAGGGTTAGGGTGAGGGTTAGGTTGGGCTTAGGGTTAGGCTGAGGGTGATGTTGAGGGTTAGGTTTAGGGTTAGGGTGAGGGTGAGGTTTAGGTTAGAGTTAGTGTTAGTGTGAGGGTTAGTGTGAGAGTGAGTGTTAGGGTTAGGTTGTGGGTGAGGGTTAGGATTAGGTTGATGCTAAGGGTTATGGTCAGGGTGAGGGTTAGGATGAGGGTTAGGGTTACTGTGAGGGTTAGGGTGAGGGTGACAGTAAGGGTAAAGGTGAGGGTTAGGCTGAGAGTGAGGTTTACTGTAAGGGTGAGGGTTAAGTCTAGGGTGAGGGTTAGGTTTAGGGTTAGGGTTAGGGTGTGGTTTAGATTGAGGATTCGTTTTTGGGGTTAGTGTGAGATTTAGGGTGAGGATGAGGGTTAGGGTTGGGTTGAGCGCTAGGGTGAGGATGAGGGTTAGGGTTAGGGTTAGGGTGAGTGTTAGGTTTTGGGTGATCATTAGGGTTAATGTGAGGGTTAGTGTTAGGGTTAGGGTTGGTGTTGGGTTGAGGGTAAGTGTTAGGGTGAGGTTTAGGGTTAGGGTGAGATTTATGGTTAGAATGAGGGTTAGGGTTAAGTTTAGGGTTATTTTTAGGGTTATTGTTAGGGTTAGGATGAGGGTCAGGTTTAGGATTAGGGTTAGGGTGAGGGCTAGTGTGAGGGTGAGAATTAGGGTTAGGGTTAGGTAGAGGTTTAGGGTTAAGGTGATGGTTAGAGGGTTAGTGTGAGGGTTAGTGTTAGGACTAGGGTTAGTTTTAGGGTGAGGGTTAGTGTTAGGGTGAGTTATAGCGTTAGGGTAAGGGTTATGGTTATGGTTAGGGTTAGTGTTAGCTTTAGGGTTATTATTTGGGTTAGGGTTAAGCTTACATTGAGGGTGAGGGTGAGGGTAAGTATTATGGTGAGGGTTACCGTTAGGGTGAGGGTTATGGTTAGGGTTAGGGTTAAGTGTTAGGTTTAGGGTTATTTTTAGGGTTAGGGTTAGGGTAAAGGTTACGGTGAGGGTGAGGGTGAAGGTAAGGTTTAGGTTTAGGTTGAGGTTTAGGTTTAAGGTTAGGGTTAGAGTTTCGGTTAGGGTGAGGGTGAGGTTTAGGTTTAGAGTTAGTGTTAGGGGGAGGGTTAGGGTGAGGGTTAGGGTTAGGGTTAGGGTTAGGGTTAGTGTTAGGATTAGGGTTTGGGTGAGGTTGAGTGTGAGGGTTAGGGTTAGGGTTAGTCTGAGGGTGAGGGTAAGGGTTAGGTTTAGGACTCGGGTGAGGTTTAGGATGAGGTTAAGGTTAGGATTAGGGTTAGGATGAGGGCAAGTGTGAGGGTGAGGGTTAGGGTTAGCATTATGGTGAGGTTTAGGATTAGGGTTAGGTTTATGGTTAGGGTGAGGGTTAGGGTTAGGGTTACAGTGAGGGTGAGGTTTAGGGTTAGGGTGAGGGTTAGTGTTAGGGTTAGGGTGAGGGTGAGATTTAGGGTTAGAGTTAGGGTTAGTGTTAGGGTTAGGGTTAGGGTGAGTGTTAGGGTGAGGGTTAGGGTGAGGTTTAGAGTTCGGGTTAGGCTTAGGCTTAGGCTTAGGCCGAGCGTGGGAGTGATGGTTAGGGTTAGGGTTAGAGTGAGGGTTAGGGTTCGGTTTAGGGTGGCTGTTAGGATGAGGTTTGTTGTTATGGTTAGGGTTAGGGTTAGTTTTAGGGTTATGATCAGGGTTAGGTTTAGGGTTAGGGTTAGGGTTAGGGTTTGGGTTAGGGTTAGGGTTAAGTTTAGGAGTAGGGTTAGGGTTAGGGTTATTGTTAGTGTTATGTTTAGTGTTAAGTTTGCGTTGAGGGTGAGGCTCAGGGTGAGGGTTATGGTTAGTGTTAGGGTTTGGGTTAGGGTTAGTTTTATTGTTAGGGTTAGGGTTAGAGTTACGGTCATGGTGAGAGTGAGGGTGAGGTTTAGGGTGAGGTTTAGGGTGAGGTTTAGGGTTAGGGTTAGTGTTAGGGTTAGGGTGCTGTAGAGGTTTAGGGTTAGAGTTAGGGTGAGTGGGAGGGTTAGGGTGAGGTTTAGGGTTAGGTTTAGTGTTACCATTAGGGTGAGGGTGAGGGTTAGGTTGAGGTTTATGGATAGGTTTAGGGTTAGGATTAGGGTGAGGGTGAAGGTGAGGGTTAGGATTAGGCTTAGGCTTAGGGTTAGGCTGAGGGTGAGGCTGGGGGTGAGTATTAGTGTTAATGTGATGGTTACGGTTAGGGTTAGTGTTATTGTTAGGGTTAGGGTTACAGTTAACATGAGGGTGAGGGTGCACGTAGGGTTAGGGTTAGGGTTAAGCTGAGGGTTAGGTTTAGAGATAGGGTTAGTGTGAGTGTGAGGTTTAGGGTTAAAGTTAGGGTTAATGTTAGGGTTAGGCTTAGGGTTAGAATGAGGCTGAGCTTGGGCGTGAGGTTTAGGTTTAGGGTTAGGGTTAGGGTTAGAGTTAGGCTAAGGGTTAATGTTAGTGTTATGGTTAGTGTTAGGTTTAAGTTTGCAGTGAGGGTGAGGCTGAGGGTGAGGTTTATGGTTAGGGTTAGGGTTATGGTTAGTGTTATTGTTAGGGTTAGGGTTAGAGTTACGGTGAGGGTGAGGGTGAGGGTGAAGGTAAGGCTTAGGTGAGATGGGTGAGGTTTTGGGTTAGGGTTAGGTTGAGGGTGAGGATTATGTTTACAGTTAGGTTTAGTGGGAGGGTTATGGTGAGGGTTACGTTTAGGTTGATTTTTAGGGATAGGGTTAGGGTTAGGATTAGGGTTAGGGTGAGGGTGAGGGTTAAGGTTAGGATTAGGGTTAGAGTTAGGGTTAGGGTTAGGGTGAGGTTTAGGGTTAGAGTTAGGCTTAGGGTGAGGGTTAGTGTGAGGGTTAGGGTTAGGGTTAGTGTTAGGTTAGGGTTAGGGTGAGGGTTAGTGTGAGGGTTAGGGTTAGGTTTTGGTTGAGGTATAGGTATAGGGTTAGGGTTAGAGTTAGATTTAGGTTGATCGTGAGGTTTAGGGTTAGAGTTAGGGTTAGTGTTCGGGTTAGGTTTAAGGTGAGGGTTAGTGTGAGAGTTAGAGTTCGGGTTAGGCTTAGGCGGATTTTGAGGGTGAGGGTTAGGGTTAGGGTGAGGGTTAGCGTTAGGTTTAGGGTGAGGGTTTGGATGAGGTTTTTGGTTATGGTTAGGGTTAGTGTTACTTTTAGGGTTAGGGTTAGGGTTAGGTTTATGGTTAGGGTTAAGATGAGGGTTAGGTTTAGGGTTATGCTTAGGGTTAATGTTAGGGTTATTGTTAGTGTTATGGTTAGTGTTAAGTTTGCATTGAGGGTGAGGCTAAGGTTGACGGTGATGGTTAGTGTTAGGGTAAGGGTTAGGGTTAAGGTTAGTGTTATTGTTAGGGTTAGGGTTAGAGTTACGGTCACGGTGAGAGTGAGGGTGAGGGTGAGGGTTAGGGTGAGGTTTAGGGTTAGGTTTAGGTTTAAGGTTAGGGTTAGGGTGCTGGTGAGGTTTAGGTTTAGAGTTAGGGTTAAGGGGAGGGTTAGGGTGAGGGTTAGGTTTAGGTTTAGTGTTAGCATTAGGGTGAGGGTGAGGGTTAGGTTGAGGTTCAGGGATAGGGTTAGGGTTAGGTTTAGGTTAGGGTCAGTGCGAATGTGAGGGTTAGTGTTAGGGTTAGGCTTAGGCTTAGGCTTAGGCTTTGGCTAAGGGTGAGGATGGGAGTGATTATTAGGCTTAGGGTGATGGTTAGGCTTAGGTTAGTGTTATTGTTAGGGTTAGGGTTAGAGTTACGGTGAGGGTGAGGGTGCGGGTGAGGTTTAGGGTTAGAGTTAAGGTAAGGTTTAGGGTTAGGTTAAGAGATAGAGTTAGGGTGAGGGTGAGGTTTAGGGTTAGAGTTAGTGTTAGTGTTAGGGTTAGGCTTAGGGCTAGGCTGAGCCTGAGGGTGGGGGTGAGGATTAGGGTTAGGGTTAGGGTTAGATTTAGGGTTAGGGTTAGGGTTAGGTTTTGGGTTATTTTTAGAGTTATGGTTAGGGTTAAGTTTGCAGTGAGAGTGAGGCTGAAGGTGAGGTTTATGGTTCGGGTTAGGGATAGGATTAGGGTTAGGGTAAGGGTGAGTGTGAGGGTTAGGGTTAGGGGTAGGCTTAGGCTTAGGGTTAGGCTGAGGGTGAGGGTGGGGGTGAGGGTTAGTGTTATGTTGAGGGTGAGGATTAGGGTTTGGGTGTTGGTTAGGATGAGGGTTAGTGTTATGGTGAGGGTAAGGTTTAGAGTTAGGGTGAGGGTTTGGGTTAGGATTAGGGTGAGGGTGAGGGTGATAGTTAGGGTTAGGGTTAGGGTTAGGGTTATTGTTAGTGTTATGGTTAAGGTTACATTTGCAGTGAGGGTGAGGCTGAGGGTGAGGTTTAGGGTGAGGATTAGGGTTAGGGTGAGGTTGAGGGTTAGGGTTAGGGTTCGGGTGAGGTTTAGGGTTAGGGTGAGGGTTAGGGTTAGTGTGAGGGTTAGTGTTAGGGTTATGGTTAGGGTTAGGGTCAGGGTTAGTGTTAGGGTTAGGGTTAGGGTGAGGGTTAGTTTGAGGTTTAGGGTTAGGCTTAGGTTTAGGATTAGGTTTGGGTGAGGGTGAGTGTGAGGGTTAGGGTTACGCTTTGGCTTAGGCTGAGGGTGAGGGTAGGGGTGAGGATTAGTGTTTGGTGATAGTTAGGTTTAGAATTAGAGTGACGGTTAGGATGAGGTTTAGGGTTACGATTAGGGTGATGGCTACGGTGAGGGTGAGGGTTAGTGTTAGGGTTAGGGTTAGGCTGAGGTTTAGGCTGAGGGTGAGATTGAGGGTGAGGGTTAGGATTAGGTTTATGGTTAGGGTTACGGTTAGATTGAAGGTTAGAATGAGGTTTAGGGATAGGGTGAGTGTTAGGGTGAGGGTGATGGTAAGGGGAAAGTTGAGGGTTAGGCTGTGGGTGAGGGTTAAGATAAGGGTGAGGGTTAGGGTTAGGGTGAGGGTTAGGGTAAGTGTGAGGGTTAGGGGATAGGGTGAGGATGAAGGTTAGGTTTAATGTGAGGTTTAGGGTGAGCATGAGGGTTAGGGTTAAGTGAGGCTAAGGGTTAGAATTAGAATTAGGGTGTGGGCTAGGGTGAGGGTGAGGTTTAGGTTAGGGTTAGGGTTAAGGTGAGGTTTAGGATTAGGGTGAGTGTTAGGGTTAGTGTGAGGGTTAGTGTTAGGGTTAGGGTTAGTGTTAGGGTGAGGGTAAGTGTTAGGATGATGGTTAGGGTTAGGGTGAGGGTTACAGTTCGGGTAAGGTTTAGGTTTAGTGTTAAGGTTATTTTTAATTTTAGGTTTAGGGTTACATATAGGGTGAGTGTCAGGGTGTGGGTTAGGGTTAGGGTTAGGGTGAGCTTTAGGGTTAGGATTAGTGTTAGAGTAAGGGTTAGGATTAGGGTGAGGTTTAGGTTTAGAGTTAGGCTTAGGATGAGGGTTAGTGTGAGGTTTAGGGTTAGGGTTAGTGTTATGTTACGGTTAGAGTGAGTGTTAGTGTGAGGGTTAGGGTTAGAGTTAGGGTTACGGTTAGGATTAGGGTTAGGGTGAGGGTGAGTGTGGGGGTTAGAGTTAGGTTTAAGGTTAGTCTTAGGGTTAGGCTGATGGTGATGTTGAGGGTGAGGGTTAGGTTTAGGGTGAGGGTTAGGATTAGGGTTAGGGTGAGGGTTAGCATGAGGGTTAGGGATAGGATGAGGGTTAGGGTGATTGCTGGGGTGAGGGTAATATTTTGGGTTAGGGTTAGGGTGAGGTGTAGGGTTAGGTTGAGGGTGAGGTTTAATTTTAGAGTTAGGGTTAGGGTGAGGGTTAGGGTTAGGGTAAGTGTTTGGGTTAGGTTAGGTTTAGTGTTAGTGTTAGGTTGAGGGTCAGGGTTATGGTTAGGTTTAGGTTTAGGGTGAGGGTGAGGGTGAGTGTGAGGGTTAGGGTTATGGTTAGGCTTAGTGTTAGGCTGAGGGTGTGGGTGAGGGTTAGGGTTTGGGAGATGTTTAGTGTTAGAGTTAGTGTTAGTGTGAGGGTTAGTGTTATGGTTAGGTTGTGGGTGAGGGTTAGGGTTAGGGTGATGCTTAGGGTTACGGTCAGGGTGAGGTTTAGGGTTAGTGTGAGGGTTAGGGTGACGGTGACAGTAAGGTTAAAGGTGAGGGTTAGGCTGAGAGTGAGGATTACAGTAAGGGTGAGGGTTAGGGTTTCGTTGAGGGATAGGTTTAGGGTTAGGGTGAGGGTGTGGTTTAAATTGAGGATTAGTGTTAGGGTTAATGTGAGGTTTAGGGTGAGCAAGAGGGTTTGGGTTTGGTTGAGGGCCAGAGTGAGGGTGAGGTTTAGGATTAGGGTTAGCGTGAGTGTTAGCCTTAGGGTGATCATTAGGGTTAGTGTGAGTGTTAGTGTTAGGGTTAGAGTTAGTGTTAGGGTGAGGGTAAGTGTTAGGTTGAGGTTTAGGGTTAGGGTGAGGTTTATGTTTAGAATGAGTGTTAGGGTTAGGTTTAGGATAATTTTTAGGGTTAGGGTTAGGGTTAGGATGAGGGTCAGGGTTAGGTTTAGGGTTAGGCTGAGGCTGAGAGTGAGGTTGAGGGTTAGGTTTAGCATGATGGTTAGGGTTATGGTTAGGGTAAGGGTTAGGATGAGGTTTAGGGTTACGGTGAGGGTTAGGATGAGGTTTAGGGTTAGGATTAGGGTTAGGATGAGGGTAAGGGTGAGGTTGAGGTTTTGGGTTGGCATTATGGCAAGGTTTAGGATTAGGGTTAGTTTTAGGGTTAGGGTGAGTGTTTGGGTTAGTGTTACCGTGAGGTTGAGGTTTGCGGTTAGGGTGAGAGTTAGGGTTAGGGTTAGGGTGAGGGTGAGGGCTTGGGTTAGGTTTAGGGTTACAGTGAGGATGAGGGTTAGGGTGAGTGTTAGGGTTAGGTTTATTTTTAGGGTTAGGGTTAGAGTTATGGTAAGGGTGAGGGTGAGGGTGAGGTTTAGGGTTAGGGTGATGGTGAGGTTTCGGGTTAGAGTTAGGGTTAGGGGAAGAGTTAGGGTGAGGGTAAGGGTTAGGTTTAGTATTAGGGTTAGGGTTAATGTTAGGAGTAGGGTTAGAGTTATGGTGAGGGTAAGGGTTAGGCTTAGGCTTAGGGTTTGGGTATAGGCTGGTTTTACGGTGAGGATTAGGGTTAGGGTTAGTGTGACGGGTAGGGTGAGGGTTAAGTTTAGTGTTAGGGTTAGGGTTGGGGATAGGGTGAGTTTTAGTGTGAGGTTGAGGGTTAGTGTTAGAGTTTGGATTAGGGTTAGGGTTAAGGTGATGGTGAGTGTGAGGTTTAGGATTAGGGTTAGGGTTAGGTTTAGAGTTAGGGTGAGGGTGAGGGTGAGTGTTACGGTTATGGTGAGTGTTGGGGTTAGGGTTAGAATGAGGATTAGGGTGAGGGTTAGTCTTAGGCATAGGGTTTGGGTATAGGCTAGGTTGAGGGTGAGGGTTAGGGTTAGGGTTAGGGTGAGAGGTAGGGTGAGGGTTAGGGTTAGTGTTAGGGTTGGGGTTGGGGATAGGGTGATATATAGTGTGGGGTTGAGGGTTAGTGTTAGGGTTAGGATTAGGGTTAGGGTTAAGGTGAGGGTGAGTGTGAGGTTTAGGGTTAGGGTAATCATTAGAGTTAGGGTGAGGGTGAGGGTGAGGGTTACAGTTAGGGTGAGTGTTTGGGTTAGGTTTAGAGTGAGGGTTAGGGTGAGTGTTCGGCTTAGGCTTAGGGTTTGGGTATGGGCTAGGGTGAGGGTGAGGGTTAGGGTTAGGTTTAGGGTGAGCGGTAGGGTTAGTGTTAGGGTTAGTGTTAGGGTTAGGGTTGCAGTTAGGGTTAGGCTTAATGTTAGGCGGAGGCTGAGGGTGAGGGTGAGGTTTAGGGTTAGGATGAGGGTGAGGATTAGGGTAAGAATTAGGGTTAGGGGGAGGGTTAGTGTGAAGGTTAGGGTTAGGTTTAGTGTTACGGTTAGGGTTAGGGTGATGTTGAGTGTATGGGTCAGGATTAGTCTTAGGCTGAGGCGGAGGCTTAGGCAGAGCGTGAGGGTGAGGGTGAGTGTTAGGGTTAGGGTTTTAGGGTTAGGGTGAGTGTTAGGATGAGGTTTAGAGTTAGCATTAGGGTTAGGGGGAGGGCTAGAGTTAGGGTGAGGTTTAGGGTTAGCGTTAGGGTAGGGTTTAGGGTTAGGGTTAGGGTTATGGTGAGGGTGAAGGTTAGGGTTAGGGTTAGGGTTAGGGTGAGGCTGAGGGTTAGGATTAGGATTAGGGTGAGGGTTTGTTTTAGGGTTAGAGTTACTGTGAGGGTCAGGGTTTGGGTTAGGTTTAAGGTTAGTGTTATAAGTTAAGTTTATGCTTAGAATTACATTAAGTGTGAGGGTGAGGGTGAGGGTTAGGATCAGGGTTAGGGTGAGGTTTAGTGTTAGGATTATGGTTGGAGTGAGGGTGAGGTTTAGGGTTAGAGTTAGGATTAGGGGGAGGGTTAGGTTGAGTGTTAGGGTTAGGGTTAGTGTTAGGGTTAGGGTGAGGTTTAGGTTGAGGTTTAATGTTAGGGTTAGGGTTAGGTTTAGGATTAGGGTGAAAGTCAGGGTGAGTTTGAGGGTTAGGGTTAGGGTTTGGCGTTTGGCTTAGGCTTAGGGTTAGGCTGAGGTATGGGTGGGGATGAGGATTAGGTTTAGAATGATGGTTAGCGTTATGGTTAGGTTAAGGGTTAGGATAAGTGTTAGTGTTAGGATTAGGGTTAGGGTGAGGGCTAGGGTGAGGGTGAGGGTTAGGGTTAGGCTTAGGCTTAGGCTTAAGTTTAGGCTGAGGCTGAGGCTGAGGGTGAGGGTTAGGGTTAGGTTGATGGTTGAGGTTGCCGTTAGGGTGAGGGTTAGGATGAGGATTTATGTTATGGTGAGGGTTAGGGTGAGGGTGAGGTTGAGATTTAGATTCAGGATTAGTGTTAAGGTTAGTGTGAGGTTAAGGGTGAGGGTGAGGTTTAGGGTTAGGTTGAGGGCTAGGTTGAGAATGAGAGTTAGGGTTAGGGTGAGGTTTAGGGTTAGGGTGATGGTTAGGGTTAGTGTGACGGTTAGTGTTATGGTTAGGGTTAGTGTTAGGGTGAGGGAAAGTGTTAGGGTGATGGTTAGGGTTAGGGTGAAGGTTATGGTTAGGATGAGGGTTACGGTTAGGGTTAGGTTTATTGTTAGGGTTAGGGTTAGGGTTAGGGTTATGTTGAGAGTGAGTGTGAGAGTGAGGGTTAGGGTTAGGATGAGGTTTAGGTTTCAGATTAGGGTTAGAGTTAGGGTTAGGGTGAGGGTGAGGTTTAGGGTTAGAGTAAGGGTTAGTGTTAGTGTTACGATTAGGGTGAGGGTAAGTTTGAGGGTTAAGGTTAGGGTTAGGTTTAGGCTTAGGGTTAGGCTCAGGGTGAGGGTGGGGATGAGGAATAGGTTTAACGTGATGGTTAGGGTTAGGGTTAGGTTTAGGGTTAGAGTTAGGGTTACGGTTAGGGTTAGGGTTAGGTTGAGGGTGAGGGTTAGATTGAGGGTTAGGGTTATGTTGAGCGTTATGGTTAGGGTGAGGGTTAGGTTTAGTGTTAGGGTTATTGTTAGGGTTAGGGTTAGGGTTACAGTGAAGTTGAGGGTGAGGGTTAGGTTTAGAGTTAGGGTGAGGTTTAGTTTTAGGGTTAGGGTTAGAGTTAGGTTTAGGGTGATGGTGAGGTTTAGGTTTAGTGTTAGGGTTATTGTTAGGGTTAGGGTTAAGGTGAGGGTTAGGGTGAGGGTTAGGGTGAGGGTAAGGGTTAGGTTTAGGGTGAGTGTTAGGATGAGGTTTAGGTTTAGGTTTAGGGTTAGTGTTAGGTTTAGTGTTAGGGTTAGGATTAGGTTTAGGGTTAGGGTTAGGGTTTTCGTGAGTGTTACGGTTAGGGTTAGGGTTAGGCTTAGGCTTAAGGTTAGGTTTAGGATTATTGTTAATGTTATGGTTAGTGTTAATTTTGCGGTGAGGGTGAGGCACAGGGTGAGGTTTATGGTTATTGTTAGGGTTAGGGTTAGGGTTACTGTTATTGTTAGGGTTAGGGTTAGAGTTAAGGTCACTGTGAGAGTAAGGTTGAGGGTGAGGGTTAGGGTGAGGTTTACGGTGAGGTTTAGGGTTAGGGTTAGTTTTAGGGTGCTGGTGTAGTTTAGGGTTAGAGTTCAGGTTAGGGGGATGGTTTAGGGTGAGGGTTAGGTTTAGGTTTAGTGTTAGCATTACGGAGAGGGTTAGGGTTAGGTTGAGGTTTAGGGATAGGTTTAGGGTTCGGATTAGGGTTAGGGTGAGAGTGAGGGTGAGGGTTAGGGTTAGGGTTAGGATTAGATTTAGGGTGAGGGTGAGGGTTAGTGTGAGGGTTAGGTTTAGGCTTAGACTTAGTGTTAGGCTGAGGGTGAGGGTGATGGTGAGGCTTAGGGTGAGGGTGAGGTTTAGGGTTAGAGTTAGTGTTAGTGTGAGGGTTAATGTTAGGGTTAGGTTGAGGGTGAGGGTTAGGATTAGGGTGATGCTTAGGGTTACGGTCAGGGTCAGGTTAGGATGAGGGTAGGGTTAGTATGAGGGTTAGGGTGAGGTTGACAGGACAGTAAGTGTAAAGTTGAGGGTTATCTGAGAATGAGGATTACGGTAACGGTGAGGGTTAGTGTTAGGGTGAGTGTTGGGTTTAGGTTTAGGGTGAGGGTGTGGTTTAGATTGAGGATTAGTCTTAGGGTTAGTGTGAGGTTTAGGGTGAGGATGAGGGTTAGGGTTAGGTTGAGGGCTAGGTTGAGGGTGAAGGTTAGGCTTAGGGTTAGCGTGAGTGTTAACCTTAGGGTGATCATTAGGGTTAGTGTGAGTGTTAGTGTTAGGTTTAGGGTTAGTGCTATGGTGAGGGTTAGGTTTAGGGTTAGGGTTAGGGTTAGGGTTAGGTTTAGGGTTGTTTTTAGGGTTAGGGTTAGGGTTAGGATGAGGGTCAGGGTTAGGATTAGGGTTAGGGTGAGGGCTAGGTTGAGGGTGAGGATTAGGGTTAGGGTTAGGCTTAGGCTTAGGTTTAGACTGAGGATTAGGGTGAGGTTGAGGGTTAGGGTTAGCATGATGGTTAGGGTCATGGTTAGGGTGAGGGTTAGGATAAGGGTTAGGGTTAGGGTGAGGATTATGGTGAGGGTGACAGTAAGTGTCATGGTGAGGGTTAGGGTGAGGATTAGGGTAAGGGTTAGGGTGAGGGTGAGGTTAAGATTGAGGATTAGTGTGAAGGTTAGAGTGAGTTTTAGGGTGATAATGAGGGTTAGGGTTAGTGTGAGAGCTAGGGTGAGGGTGAGGGTTAGGGATAGGGATATGTTGAGTTTTAGGGTTAAGGTGATGGTTAGGGTGAGTTTGAGGGTTAGTGTTAAGACTAGGGTTAGTTTTAGGGTTAGGGTGAGTTATAGCGTTAGGGTGAGGGTTATGTTTAGGGTTAGGGTTAGTGTTAGGTTTAGGGTAATTGTTAGCGTTAGGGTTAGCGTTAAGGTTACGGTGAAGGTGAGGGTGAGGGTAAGGGTTAGGGTTAGGGTGAGGCTTAGGTTTAGGGTTAGGGTTAGAGTTAGGGTTAGGTTGAGGGTGAGGTTTAGGTTTAGAGTTAGGGTTAGGGTGAGGGTTAGGGTGATTGTAAGGGTTAGGGTTAGGGTTAGGTTTAGTGTTAGGATTAGGGTTAGGGTGAGTTTGAGTGTGAGGGTTAGCGTTAGGGTTAGGCTGAGTTTGAGGTTGAGTGTTAGGGTTAGGGTGAGGGATTGGGTTAGGGTTAGGATTAAGGTGAGGGTTAGGATGAGGTTTAGTGTAAGGATTAGGGTTAGGATGAGGGCAAGGGTTAGGGGGAGGGTTAGGGTTAGAATTATGGCGAGATTTAGGATTAGGGTTAGGTTTAGGATTAGGGTGAGTGTTAGGGTTGAGGTTAGTGTTAGGGTGAGGGTGAGGGTTAGGATTAGGTTTAGGGTTAGGGTTATTGTTAGTGTTATGATTAATGTTAAATTTAAGGTGAGGCTGAGGCTGAGGGTGAGGTTTAGGTTTAGGGTTATGGTGAGGTTTAGGGTTAGTGTTAAGGTTAGGTTTAGGGTGAGGGCTTGGGTTAGGGTTAGGGTTAGGGTGAGGGTGAGGGTTAGGGTTAGGGTTTGGGTTAGGGTTATTCTAGGGTTTGGGTAACGGTTAAGCTGAGGGTGAGGGTGAGGGTTAGGTTAGGGTTAAGGTGAGGTTTAGATTTAGGGTTAGGTTTAGAGTTAGGTTTAGGGTGATGGTGAGGTTTAGGGTTAGAGTTAGGGTTAGTGTTAGGGTTAAGGTTAGTGTGAGGGTTAGGGTGAGGGTTAGAGTTAGGGTTAGGGTTAGGTTTAGGAGGAGGGTTAGGACTATGTTTAGGGTGAGGTTTAGGATGAGGTTTAGGGTTAGGTTGAGGGTTAGGGTTAGTTTTACGGTTAGGATTAGGGTTAGGGTTAGGGTGAGGGTTAGGGTTAGGGTAAGGGTTAGGGTTTGGCTTAGGGTTAGGGTTAGGGTTATTGTTAGTGTTATGGTTAGTGTTAAGTTTGAGGCGAGGGTGAGGCTAAGGGTGAGGGTTATGGTTAGTGTTAGTGTTTGGGTTAGGTTTAGTATTATTTTTAGGGTTAGGGTTAGAGTTTCGTTCATGGTGAGTGTGAGGGTGAAGGTTAGGGTGAGGTTTAGGGTGAGGTTTAGTGTTAGGGTTAGGGTTAGGTTTAGGGTACTGGTGAGGTTTAGGTTTAGAGTTAGGGTGATGGGAGGGTTAGGGTGAGGGTTAAGGTTAGGTTTAATGTTAGTATTAGGGTGAGGGTGAGGGTTAGGTTGTGGTTTAGGGATAGGGTTAGGGTTAGGATTAGGGTAATGTGAGGGTGAGGGTGAGGGTTATGGTTAGGCTTAGGCTTAGGGTGAAGCTGAGGGTGAGGCTGGGGGTGAGGATTAGGGTTAGTGTGATTGTTAGGGTTAGCGTTAGTGTTATTTTTAGGGTTAGGGTTAGAGTTACTGTGACGGTGAGGGTGCAGGTACGGTTAGGGTTAGGGTTAGGCTGAGGTTTAGGGTTAGGTTTAGAGATAGTGTAAGGGTGAGGGTGAGGTTTAGGGTTAAAGATAGGGTTAATGTTAGGGTTAGGCTTAGGGTTTGGATGAGGGTGAGGGTGGGTGTGAGGACTAGGGTTAGGTTTAGGGTTAGAGTTAGGGTTAGGGTTAGGGTAAGGGTTAATGTTAGTGTTACGGTTAGGTTTAAGTTTGCAGTGAGAGTGAGGCTTAGGGTAAGGTTTATGGTTAGGGTTAGGGTTATGGTTAGTGTCATTGTTAAGGTTAGGTTTAGAGTTTCGGTGAGGTTGAGGGTGAGGGTTAGGGTTACGGTGAGATTTAGGGTAAGGTTTAGTGTTAGTGTTAGGTTGAGGGTGAGGATTAGGTTTAGAGTTAGGGTTATTGGGAGGGTTAAGGTTAGGGTTAGGGTTAGGTTGATTTTTAGGGATAGGGTTAGGTTTAGGATTAGGGTTAGGTTGAGGGTGTGTGTGAGGGTTATGGTTAGGGTTAGGCTTAGGCTTAGGGTTAGGCTGAGGGTGATGTTGGGTGTGAGGGTTAGTTTTACAGTGAGGGTGAGGATTAGGGTTAGGGTGAGGGGTAGGATGAGGGTTAGGGTTACAGTGAGGGTGAGGATTAGGGTTAGGGTGTGTTTTAGGGTTAGGATTAGGGTTATGGTGAGGTTGAGGATTAGGATTGGGGTTAGGGTTAGGTTTATTGTTAGTGTTATGGTTAAGGTTACTTTTGGAGTGAGGGTGAGGCTGAGGGTGAGGGTTAGGGTTAGGATTAGGGTTAGGGTGAGGTGGAGGGGTAGGATTGGGGTTAGGGTTAGGTTTATTGTTAGTGTTATGGTTAAGGTTACTTTTGGAGTGAGTGTGAGGCTGAGGGTGAGGGTTAGAGTTAGGATTAGGGATAGGGTGAGGTGGAGGGTTAGGATTGGGGTTAGGGTTAGGTTTATTGTTAGTGTTATGGTTAAGGTTACTTTTGGAGTGAGCATGAGGCTGAGGGTGAGGGTTAGGGTTAGGATTAGGGTTAGGGTTAGGATTAGGGTTAGGGTGAGGGTGAGATTGAGTGTGAGGGTTAGGGTTAGGGTGATGGTTAGTGTTTTGGTTAGCTTGAAGTTTAGGATGAGGTTTAGGGATAGACTGAGTGTTAAGGTGAGAGTGAAGGTAAGGGTAAATTTGAGGGTTAGGCTGTAGGTGAGGTTTAAGATAAGGGTGAGGGTTAGGGTTAGAGTGAGGGTTAGGGTAAGTGTGACGGTTAGGGGTTAGGGGGAGGGGGAGGGTTAGATTGAGGATTAGGGTTAGGGTTAGTGTGAGGTTTAGGGTAAGGATAAGGGTTGAGGGTTAGGTAATGGTAAGAGTTAGAATTAGGGTTAGGGTGAGGGCTAGGGTGAGGTTGATGGTTAGGGTTAGGGTTAGGGTTAGGGTGAGGTTTAGGGTTAGTGTGAGGGTTAGTGTTAGGGTTACCATTAGTGTTAGGGTGATGGTTAGGGTTAGGGTGAGGGTTACAGTTAGGTTGAGGGTTAGGGTTCGTGTAAGGGTTATTTTTAATTTTAGATTTAGGGTTACGTTGAGGATGACGGTGAGGGTGAGGGTTAGGGTTAGGGTTAGGGTGAGGTTTAGGTTTAGGGTTAGAGTTAGAGTTAGGGTTAGGGGTAGGGTGAGGTTTAGGGTTCGATAGGCTTAGTGTGAGGGTTAGGTTGACGGTTAGGTTTAGGATGAGTGCTAGGATTAGGGTTAGGGTGAAGGTTAGGTTGAGGGTTAGTGTTAGGATTAGGGTTAGGCTGAGGGCTAGGGTGAGGGTGAGGTTTAGGGTTAGGTTTAGGGTGAGGTTTATGGTTAGGGTTAGTTTGAGGGTGAGGTTTAATTTTAGAGTTAGGGTTAGGGTGAGTGTTAGGGTTAGGGTTAGTGTTAGGGTTAATGTTAGGGTTAGTGTTAGGGTTAGGGTGAGGGTTAGGGTTATGGTTAGGATTAGGATTAGGGTTACTGTGAGGTTGAGTGTGAGGGTTAGGGTTAGGCTTAGGGTTAGGCTGAGGTTGAGGGTGAGGTTGAGGGTTAGGGTTAGGGTGAGGGTTAGTGTGAGAGTGAGTGTTAGGGTTAGATTGTGGGTGAGGGTTAGGATTAGGGTGATGCTTGCTTAGGGTTATGGTCACGGTGAGGGTTAGGATGAGGGTTAGGGTTAGTGTGCGGGTTAGGGTGAGGGTGACAGTAAAGGTAATGTTGAGGGTTAGGCTGAGAATTAGGATTACAGTAAGTGTGAGGGTTAGGGTTAGGGTGAGGTTTAGGGTTAGGGTTAGGGTGTGGTTTAGATTGAGGATTAGTTTTTGGGGTTAGTGTGAGGTATAGAGTGAGGATGAGGATTAGGATTAGGTTGAGGTGTAGGGTGAGGATAAGGGTTAGGTTTAGGGTTAGGGTGAGTGTTAGGGTTAGGGTGATCGTTAGGGTTAGTGTGAGGGTTAGTTTTAGGCTTAGGGTTAGTGTTAGGGTGAGGGTAATTTTTAGGGTGAGGTTTAAGGTTAGGGTGAGTGTTATGGTAAGAATGAGGGTTAGGGTTAAGTTTAGGGTTATTTTTAGGGTTAGGGTTAGGGTTAGGATGAGGGTCAGTGTTAGGATTAGAGTTAGGGTGAGGTCTAGGGTGAGGGTGAGGTTTAGGGTAGAGTTAGGCATAGGCTTAGGGTTAGGCTGAGGCTGAGGGTGAGGTTGAGGGTTAGGGTTAGCATGATGGTTAGGGTCATGGTTAGGGTGAGGGTTAGGATGAGGATTAGTGTTAGGGTGAGGGTTAGGGTAAGGGTGACAGTAAGGGTCAAGTTGAGGGTTAAGGTGAGTATTAGGTTTAGGGTTAGGGTGAGGGTGAGAATTAGATTGAGGATTAGTGTTAAGGTTAGTGTGAGGGTTAGTGTTAGGACTAGGGTTAGTTTTAGGGTGAGGGTTAGCGTTAGGGTGAGGGTTATGGTTATGGTTAAGGTTAGTGTTAGGTTTACGGTTTTTGTTAGGTTTAGGGTTAGGGTTAATGTTGCGGTGAGGGTGAGGGTAAGGGCAAGGTTTAGGGTTAGGGTGAGGTTTAGGTTTAGGGTTAGGGTTAGGGTTATTGTTAGTGTTATGGTTAGTGTTAAGTTTGCGGTGAGGGTGACGCTCTGGGTGAGGTTTATGGTTAGTATTACGGTTAGGGTTAGGGTTAGGGTTAGTATTATTGTTAGGGTTAGGGTTAGAGTTATGGTCATGTTGAGAGTGAGGGTCAGGGTTAGGGTGAGTTTTAGTGTGAGGTTTAGTGTTAGGGTTAGGGTTAGGGTTAGGGTGCTGGTGAGGTTTAGGGTTAGAATTCGGGGGAGGGGGAGGGGGAGGGGGAGGGTTAGGGATAGATTTAGGGTTACGATTAGGGTTAGGGTGAGGGTGAGGGTGAGGGTTAGGGTTAGGCTTAGGCTTACAGTTAGGCTGAGGTTGAGGCTGGGGGTGAGGATTAGGTTTAGGGTGATGGTTAGGGTTAGGGTTAGTGTTATGGTTAGGGTTAGGTTTAGAGTTACCATGAGGGTGAGTGTGTGGGTAGGGTTAGGGTTAGGGTTAGGCTGAGGTTTAGGGTTAGGTTTAGAGATAGGGTTAGGGTGAGGGTGAGGTTTAGGGTTAAAGTTAGGGTTAGGGTTAGGCTTAGGGTTAGGCTGAGGGTGAGGGTGGGGTGAGGATTAGGGATAGGGTTAGGGTTAGAGTTAGGGTTAGGGTTAGGGTAAGGGTTAATATTAGTGTTATGGATAGGTTTAAGTTTGCAGTGAGGGTGAGGCTGAGGGTGAGATTTATGGTTAGGGTTAGGGTTATGGTTAGTGTTATTGTGAGGGTTAGGTTTAGAGTTACGGTGAGGGTGAGGGTGAGGGTGCGGGTTAGGCTTACGGTGAGATTTAGGGTGAGGTTTAGGTTTAGGGTTAGGTTGAGGGTGAGGGTTAAGTTTAGAGTTAGGGTTAGTGGGTGGGTTAGGGTGAGGGCTAGGGTGAGGGTTAGGGTTAGGCTTAGGTTTAGGCTGAGGGTGAGGGTGATGGTGAGGGTTAGGGTTAGGGTGAGGGTGAGGTTTAGGTTTAGAGTTAGGGTTGGGGGTGGGTTAGGTTGAGGGTTAGTGTTAGGGTTAGTGTTAGTGTTAGGATTAGGGTTAGGGTTAGGATGAGGTTGAGTGTGAGGGTTAGGGTTCGGGTTAGGCTTAGGCTTAGGGTTAGGCTGAGGATGAGGTTGAGGGTTAGGGTTAGGGTCAGGTTAGGGTTAGGATTAGGGTGAGGGATTGGATAAGGTCTAGGGTTAGGATTAGGGTTAGGATGAGGGCAAGGTTGAGTGTGAGGGTTAGGGTTAACATTATGGCAAGGTTTAGGATTAGGGTTAGGTTTAGGGTTAGGGTGAGTGTTAGGGTTAGGGTTATGGTGAGGTTGAGGTTTAGGATTAGGGTGAAGGTTAGGGTTAGGTTTAGGGTGAGGGTGATGGTTAGGATTAGGGTTAGGATTAGGGTTATTAGTGTTATGGTTAAGTTTTCGGTGACTGTGAGGCTGAGGGTGAGGGTTAAGGTTAGGGTTAGGGTTAGGGTGAGGGCTTGGGTTAGGTTTAGGGTTACGGTGAGGATGAGCGTTAAGGTTAGTGTTAGGGTTAGGGTTATTGTTAGGGTTAGGGTTAGAGTTATGATGAGGGTGAGGGTGAGGCTGAGGTTTAGGGTTAGGGTGAGGGTGAGGTTTAGGGTTAGAGTAAGGGTTAGGGAGATAGTTAGGGTGAGGGTTAGGGTTAGGTTTAGTGTTAGGGTTAGGGTTAGGGTGAGGGTTGGGTTGAGGTTTAGAGTTAGGGTTAGGGTTAGGTTTAGGATTAGGGTTATGGTGAGGGTGAGTGTGAGGGTTAGGGTTAGGGTTAGGCTTAGACTTAGGGTTAGGCTGTGGGTGAGAGTGGGGATGAGGATTAGGTTTTGTGTGATGGTTAGGGTTAGGGTTAGGTTTAGGGTTATGATTAAGGTTAGGGTTAGGTTTAGGGTTAGGGTGAGGGCTAGGGTGAGGGTGAGGGTTAGTGTGAGCGTTTGGCTTAGGCTTTAGGGTTAGGCTGATGGTGAGGTTGAGGGTCAGGGTTAGGGTTAGGGTGATGCTTAGGATTATGATCAGGGTGAAGGTTAGGAAGAGGGTTATGGTTAGGGTGAGGGATTTGGGTGAGGGTGACAGTAAGGGAAAATCTGAGGGTTAGGCTGAGAGTGAGGATTAAGGTAAGGTCTAGGGTTAGGGTTAGGGTTAGGGTGAGGGTGAGGTTAAGATTGATGATTAGGTTTAGGGTTAGTGTGAGGTTTAGAGTGAGGATGAGGGTTAGGGTTAGGGTGAGGGCTAGGTTGAGGGTGAGCGTTAGGGTTAGGCTTAGGGTGAGGTTTAATGTTAGGGTGATGGTTAGGGTTAGTGTGAGTGTTAGTGTTAGGGTTAGGGTTAGTGTTAGGGTGAGGGTAAGTGTTACTTTGAGGGTTAGGTTTAAGGTGAGGGTTATGGTTAGAATGAGGGTTAGGGTTAGGGTTAGGGTTATTGTTAGGTTAGGGTTAGTGTTACATTTACGGTGAGGGTGAGAGTTCGGGTTAGGTTTAGGGTGTGGTTTATGTTTAGGGTTAGGGTTAGAGTTAGGTTTAGGGTGTGGGTGACTTTTAGGGTTAGAGTTAGCATTAGTGATAGTGTTAGGGTTAGGGTGAGTGTCAGTGTGAAGGTTAGGGTTATGCTTAAGCTTAGGGTTAGGGTTAGGCTTAGACCGAGCATGAGTGTGAGGGTTAGGGTTAGGGTTAGGGTGAGGTTTAGGTTTAGGGTTACGGTGAGGGTTAGGGTTAGGGTTAGTGATAGTGTTAGGGGTAGGGTTAGGGTGAGGGTGACAGTAAGGGTAAAGGTGAGGGTTAGGTTTAGGATCAGGTTTAGATTAAAGGTGAGTGTGAGGGTTACGGTTAGGGGTAGGGTTAGGCTTAGGGATAGGGTGAGAGTTAGGGTTAGGGTTAGGGTTAGTGTTGCTGTTAGGGGTAGGGTTAGGGTGAGGGTTAGGTTGAAGGTGAAGATTAGGGTTAGGATTAGGATTAGGATTAAATTGAGGGTGAGTGTGAGGGTTAGGGTTAGGGTTAGGGTTAGGGTGAGCTTGAGGGTTAGGGTTAGGGTTAGGGTGAGGGTTGGGGTTAGGGTTAGTGTTAGTGTTAGGGTTAGGGTGAGGGTTAGGGTTAGGGTTAGGGTTAGTGTTAGGGTTGGGGTTAAGGTGAGGGTTAGGGTTAGGGTTAGTGTTAGGCTTGGGGTTAGGGTGAGGGTTAGGATGAGGGTGAGGGTTAGGGTTAGGTTTAGTGTTAGTGTTAGGGTTAGGGTGAGGGTTAGTTTTAGGGTTAGGGTTAGTGTTAGGATTGGGGTTAGTGTGAGGGTTAGGGTTAGGGTTAGTGTTAGGCTTGGGGTTAGGGTGAGGGTTAGGATGAGGGTGAGGGTTAGGGTTAGGTTTAGGATTACGATTAGGGGTAGTGTTAGGGTGAGTGCTTGGGTTAGGCTTAGTGTTAGGATTAGTCTTAGCATTAAGCTGAGAGTGAGGTTGAGGTTTAGGGTTAGGGTTCAGGTTAGGGTTAGCATTTGGGTGATAGTTATGGTTCGGGTTATGTTTAGGGTTAGGGTGAAGGTTTTGAGTTAAGTTATCAGTTAAGGATTAGGGGGAAAGTTAGGATGAGGATTAGGTTTAGGATTAGTGTTAGGGCGAGGGCTAGGGTGTGGGTGAGGGTTAGGGTTATTTTTAGGGTGAGGTTAAGTGTTAGTGTTAGGGTAAGGGTGAGGGTTAGGATGAGGGTTAGGGTTATGGTGAGGGAGAGGGTTAGGGTTAGGGTTAGAGTTAGGTTGAGGATGAGGGTTAGGGTGAGGGTGAGGGTTAGGATTAGGGTTAGGGTTAGGATTATTGTTAGTGTTATGGTTCTGGTTACCTTGGCAGTGATGGTGAGGCTGAGGGTGAGGGTTAGGGATAGGATTAGGGTTAGGTTAAGTTTCGAGTTAGGATTAGTGTTATTGTTAGGGTATAGGGTTAGAGTTAAGGTGAAGGTAAGGGTGAGGGTAAGCGTTAGGGTTAGGGTTAGGGTTAGGGTGAGGTTTAGTGTCAGGGTTAGGATTAGGGTTAGGGTGAAGGTGAGTATGAGGGTTAGGGTTAGGGTTAGGATTAGGCTTCGGTTTAGGCTGAGGGCGATTGTGAGTGTGAGGGTTGGTGTTAGTTTGAGGTTTAGGGTTAGTATTACATTGAGTGTCAGGGTTAGCATTAGTTTGAGGGTTACTATTAGGTTTAGGATTAGGGTGAGGTTTAGGGATAGGGTTAGGGTTTGGGTTAGAATGAGGTTTAGGGTTACAATTAGGGTTACGGTGAGGGCTAGGGTGAGGGTGAGATTTAGTGTTAGGGTTAGGGTGAGGTTTAGGTTTAGGCGTAGGGTTAGGGGGAGGGTTAAGTTTCCGGTTACATTGAGGGTGAGGGTTAGGTTTGAGGTGAGGGTTATGTTGAGGACTAAAGTGAGGGTGAGAGTTAGGGTTAGTGTTAGGGTGAGGGTTAGGTTGAGGTTTAGGTTTAGGGTTAGGGTTAGGGTTAGGATTAGGGTTATGCTGAGGGTGAGTGTGAGGGTTACTGTTTGGGTTAAGCTTAGGCTTAGGGTTAGGCTGAGGGTGATGGTGGGGATGAGGATTAGGTTTAGATTGATGGTTCTGGTAATGGTTAGGTTGAGTGTTAGGATGAGGGTTAGGGTTAGGCTTAGGCTTAGAGTTAGGCTGAGGCTGAAGTCGAGGGTGAGGGTTAGGGTTAGGGTGATGGTTAGGGTTACGGTTAGTGTGAGGGTTAGAATGAGGGTTAGGCTTAGGCTTAGGGTTTGGGTATGGGCTAGGTTGAGGTTGAGGGTTAGGCTTAGGGTTAGTGTGAGGGGTATGGTGAGAGTTAGGGTTAGTTTTAGGGTTAGGGTTGGGGATAGGGTGAGTTTTAGTGTGGGGTTGAGGGTTAGTGTTAGTTTGGATTAGGGTTATGGTTAAGGTGAGGGTGAGTGTGAGGGTTAGGGTTAGGGTTAAGGTTAGGTTTAGAGTTAGGGTGAGGGTGAGGGTGAGGGTTAAGGTTATGGTGAGTGTTGGGGTTAGGGTTAGAGTGAGGGTTAGGATGAGGGTTAGGCTTAGGCTTAGGGTTTGGGTATGGGCTAGGTTGAGGGTGAGGGTTAGGTTTGGGGAGAGGGGTAGGTTGAGGGGTAGGGTTAGTGTTAGAGTTAGGGTTGGGGTTAGGCTTAGGCTTAATGTTAGGCAGATGTGGAGGGTGTGGGTGAGGTTTAGGGTTAGGGTGAGGGTGAGGTTTAGGGTTAGAGTTAGCATTAGGGTAAGGGTTAGTGTGAGGGTTAGGGTTAGGGTTAGTGTTACTGTTAGGGTTAGGATGAGGGTGAGTGTGAGGGTCACGGTTAGTCTTAGACTGAGGCGGAGGCTTAGGCAGAGCGTGAGGGTGAGGGTGAGGGTTAGGCTTAGGGTTTTAGGGTTACGGTGAGTGTTAGGATGAGGTTTAGGTTTAGCATTAGAGTTAGGGTGAGGGCTAGATTTAGGGTGAGGGTTAGGTTTAGCGTTAGGGTGAGATTTAGGGTTAGGGTTAGGGTAAGGGTTAAGGTGAGGCTGAGGGTTAGTATTAGGGTTAGAGATATGATGAGGGTCAGGGTTTGGGTTAGGGTTAGCGTTAGGGTAAGAGTTAGGGTTCGGGTTTAGTTTAGGGTTGGATGAGGTTTAGGGTTCAGGTTACAGTGAGGGTGAGGGTTAGGGTTAGGTTGAGGGTTAGGGTTTGGATTAGGGTTAGGGTGAGGTTTAGGGTTAGGGTTAGGGTGAGGTTTAGGATGAGGATTAGGGTTAGGATTAGGTTTAGGGTGAGGGCTAGGGTGAGGGTGAGGGTTAGGGTTATTGTTAGGGTGAGGTTTAGGTTTAGGTTTAGGGTTAGGGTTAGGGTTAGGATGAGGGTTAGGGTTATGGTGAGGGTGAGGGTTAGGGTTAGGGTGAGGGTTAGGGTGAGGATGAGGGTTAGGGTGAGTGTGAGGGTTATGGTGAAGGTTAGGGTTAGGGTTAGAGTGAGGGTTAGGGTTAGGATTAGGGTTAGCGTGAAGGCTAGGGTGAGGGTTAGGGTTAATGTTAGGGTGAGGGTTAGGATGAGGGTTAGGGTTACGGTGAGGTTAGGGTTAGGGTTAGAGTGAGGATTAGGTTTAGGATTAGGGTTAGGGTGAGGGTGATTGTTAGGATTAGGGTTAGGGTTAGGAGTATTAGTGTTATAGTTCTGGTGACTTTTGCAGTGATGGTGAGGCTGAGGGTGATGGTTATGGATAGGATTAGGGTTAGGTTTAGGTTTCGAGTTAAGATTAGTGTTATTGTTAAGGTTAGGGTTAGAGTTAAGGAGAGGGTGAGGGTGAGGGTAAGGGTGAGGGTTAGGGTTATGGTTAGGGTGAGATTTAGTGTCAGGTTTAGGATTAGGGTTAGGGTGAGTGTGAGGTTTAGGGTTAGAGTTAGGGTTAGGGGGAGGGTTAGTGTGAAGGTTAGGGTTAGGGTTAGTGTTATGGTTAGGGTTAGGGTGAGGGTGTGTGAGTGTCAGGGTTAGTCTTAGGCTGAGGCGGAGGCTTAGGCGGAGCATGAGGGTGAGGGTGAGTGTTAGTGTTAGTGTTTTAGAGTTAGGGTGAGTGTTAGGATGATGTTTAGGGTTAGCATTAGTACTAGGGGGAGGGCTAGAGTTAGGGTGAGGGTTAGGGTTAGCGTTAGTGTGATGTTTAGGGTTAAGGTTAGGGTTAGGGTGAAGGTTAGGGTTTAAGGTGAGGCTGAGGGTTAGGATTAGGATTAGGGTGAGGGTTTGTGTTAGGGTTAATGTTACGATGAGGTTCAGGGTTTGGGTTAGGTTTAGGGTTAGTGTTATATTTAAGGTTAGGGTTAGAGTTACAGTAAGGGTGAGGGTGAGGGTGAGGGTTAGGATCAGGGTTAGGGTGAGGTTTAGTTTTAGGATTATGGTTATGGTGAGGGTGAGGTTTAGGGTTAGAGTTAGGTTTAGGGGGAGGGTTAGGTTGAGTGTTAGGGTTAGGGTGAGGGTTAGGTTGAGGTTTAATGTTAGGGTTAGGGTTAGGTTTAGGATTAGGTTGACGGTAGAGTGAGTGTGAGGGTTAGGGTTAGGGTTTGGCTTAGGCTTAAGTTTAGGCTGAGGGTTTGGGTGTGTATGAGGATTAGGTTTAGAATGATGGTTAGGGTTATGGTAGGTTAAGGGTTAGGATGAGGGTTAGGGTTAGGATTAGGGTGAAGGTGAGGGTTAGGGTTAGGTTTAGGCTTAGGCTTAGGCTTAGGGTTAGGCTGAGGCTGAGGGTGAGGGTGAGGGTAAGTGTTAGGGTGACTGTAAGTGTAAAGGTGAGGGTTAGGCTGAGGGTGAGGGTTATGGTAAGGTGAGGGTTAGGGTTAGGGTGAGGTTGAGGGTTAGATTCAGGATTAGTTTTATGGTTAGTGTGAGGTTAAGGGTGAGGATGAGGGTTATGGTTAGGTTGAGGGATAGGTTGAGGGTGAGAGTTAGGGTTAGGGTGAGGTTTAGGGTTAGGGTGGTGATTAGGGTTAGTGTGAGGTTTAGTGTAATGGTTAGGGTTAGTGTTAGGGTGAGGGTAAGTGTTAGAGTGAGGGTTAGGGTTAGGATGAAGGCTATGGTTATGATGAGGGTTAGGGTTAGGTTTAGGGTTATTGTTAGGGTTAGGGTTAGGGTTATGTTGAGGGTGAGGGTGAGCGTTAGGGTTAGGATGAGGTTTAGGTTTCAGGTTAGGGTTAGAGTTAGGGTTAGGGTGAGGGTGAGGTTTAGGGTTAGAGTTAGGGTTAGTGTTAGTGTTAGGGTTAGGTTTAGGTTTAGAATTAGGTTTAGGGTTAGGATTAGGGTTAGGGTTATGGTGAGGGTTACGGTGAGGGTTAGGGTTACGTTTAGGGTTAGGGTGTGGGGGAGGTTTAGGGTTAGGGTTAGGGTGAGGGTGAGGGTTAGATTGAGGGTTAGGGTTATGTTGAGGGTTATGGTTAGGCTGAGGGTTAGGTTTAGTGTTAGGGTTATTGTTAGGGTTAGGGTTAGGGTTACAGTGAGGTTGAGGATGAGGGTTAGGTTTAGGGTTAGGGTGAGGTTTAGTTTTAGTGTTAGGGTTAGAGTTAGGGTTAGGGTGATGGTGAGGTTTAGGTTTAGAGTTAGGGTTAGTGTTAGTGTTAGGTAAAGGTGATGGTTAGGGTGAGGTTTAGAGTTCGGGTTAGGCTTAAGCTTAGGCTTAGGCTTAGGCCGAGAGTGAGGGTTAGGGTTAGGGTTAGGTTTAGGATGAGTCCTAGGATGAGGTTTATGGTTAGGGTTAAGGTTAGGTTTAGGTTTAGTGTTAGGGTTAGGGTTAGGGATAGGGTGTGGGTTAGGGTTAGGGTTAGGTTTAGGGTGAGGGTTAGGGTTAGGGTTAGGCTTAGGCTTAGGCTTAGGCTTAGTGTTATGTTTAGTGTTATTGTTAGTGTTATGGTTAGTGTTACGTTTGCGGTGAGGGTGAGGCACAGGGTGAGGTTTATGTTTATTGTTAGTGTTAGGGTTAGGTTTACTGTTATTGCTAGGGTTAGGGTTAGAGTTACGGTCACTGTGAGAGTGAGGGTGAGGGTGAGGATTAGGGTGAGGTTTCCGGTGAGGTTTAGGGTTAGGGTTAGGGTTAGGGTGAGAATGAGGGTGAGGGTTAGTGTTAGGGTTAGGCTTAGGCTGAGGGTGAGGTTGGGGGTGAGGGTTAGGGTTAGGGTGATCCTTAGGTTTAGGGTTAGTGTTATTGTTAGGGTTAGGGTTAGAGTTACAGTGAGGTGGAGGGTGGGGGTGAGGGTTAGGATTAGGGTCAGGGTGAGATTTAGGATTAGGTTTAGAGATAGGGTTAGGGTGAGGGTGAGGTTTAGGGTTAGAGTTAGGGTTAATGTTAGGGATAGGCTTAGGGTTAGGCTGAGGATGTGGGTGGGGTTGAGATTAGGGTTAAGGTTAGGGTTCGGGTTAGGGTTAGAGTTAGGGTTAGGGTAAGGTTTAGTGTTAGGATTAGGATTAAGGTTGAGGGTGAGTGTGAGGGTTAGAGTTAGGGTTAGGGTTAGGATTAGGGTTAGGGTATGTGCTAGCATGAGGGTTAGGGTTAGGTTTAGGTTTAGGGTGACGTTTAGCGTTAGTTTTAGTGTCAGAGTTAGGGTTAGGGTGAGGGTTTGGGTTATGGTTAGAGTTACGGTGAGGGTGAGGTTTAGGGTTAGGTTTAGGGTTAGGGTTATTCTTAGGGTTAGGGTTAGTGTTAAGGTTAAGGTAAGGGTGAGGTTTAGGGTGATGTTGAGGGTTAGGGTTAGGGTTAGGATGAGATTTTCAGTTAGGGTTAGGGTTAGGGTCAGGGTGAGGTTTAGGGTAAGAGTTAGGCTTAGGGTTAGGGTTAGTGTGAGTGTTAGGGTTAGGGTTAGTGTTACAGTTAGGGTTATGGTGAGGGCTAGTGTGTGGGTGCGGGTTAAGGTTAGCGTTAGGCTTTGGCTTTGGGTTAAGATGAGGGTGAGGGTGAGGGTGAGATTTAGGGTTAGAGTTAGTGTTAGGGTGAGATTTAGGGTTAGGGTTAGGGTGAGGGTCATGGTTATGGTAAGGGTGAGGCTTAGGTTTAGGGTGAGGGTTATGGTTAGGATGAAGGTTAGGGTGAGGATTAGGGTTAGAGTTAGGATTATTGTAAGTGTTATTGTTCTGGCTACCTTTGCAGAGACGGTGAGACTGAGGGTGAGGGTTAGGTATGGGATTAGGGTTAGGGTTTGGGTTAGGCTTAGTGTTAGGCTGAGGGTGAGATTGAGGTGAGGGTTATGGTTAGGGTGAGGATCGGGGTTAGGGTTAGGGTGAGGGTGAGGTTTAGGTTGAGGATTAGTTTTTGGGTTAGTGTGAGGTTTAGGTGAGGATGAGTGTTAGGGTTAGGTTGAGGGCTAGGGTGAAGGTGAGGGTTAGCTTTAGGGATAGGGTGAGGTTTAGGTTTAGGGTGATTGTTAGCGTTAGTGTGAGGGTTAGTGTTAGGGTTAGTGTTAATGTTAGAGTGAGGGTAAGTGTTAGGGTAAGGTTTAGGTTTATGGTGAGGTTTAGGATTAGGGTTAGGGTTAGGGTTAGGGTGAGTGTGAGGGTTAGGATAAGGATTAGGGTTAGGGTTAGAGTTAGGGTGAGGTTGAGGGTGAGGGTTACGGTTAGGGTGAGTTTTGGTGTTAGGGTTAGAGTGAGGGTTATTGTGATGGTTAGGCTTATGCTTAGGGTTTGTGTATGGGCTAGGGTGAGTGTGAGGGTTAGGGTTAGGTTTGGGGTGAGGTGTAGGGTGAGGATGAGGTTTAGTGTTTGGGTTAGAGTTGGGGTTAGGGTTAGACTTAATGTTAGGCAGAGGGTGAGGGTCAGGGTGAGATTTAGGGTTAGGGTGAGGGTGAGGTTTAGGGTTATAGTTAGGGTGAGGGTTAGTGTGAGGGTTAGGGTTAGGGTTAGTGTTAGGGTTAGGGTTAGGGTGAGGGTGAGTGTGAGGGTCAGGGTTAGTCTTAGGCTGAGGCGGAGGCTTAGGCAGAGCATGAGGGTGAGGGTGAGTGTTAGTGTTAGTGTTTTAGGGTTAGGGTGAGTGTTAGGATGAGGTTTAGGTTAGCATTAGGGTTAGGGGGAGGACTAGAGTTAGGGTGAGTGTTAGGTTTAGGTTTAGGGTGAGGTTTATGGTTAAGGTTAAGGTGAGGCTGAGGGTTAGGATTAGGATTAGGGTGAGGGTTTATGTTAGGTTTAGAGTTAGGGTGAGGTTCAGGGTTTGGGTTAGGTTTAGGGTTAGAATTATAGTTAAGGTTAGGGTTAGAGTTACAGTAAGAGTGAGGGTTAGGGTGAGGGTTAGGATCAGGGTTAGGGTGAGGTTTAAGGTTAGGATTATGGTTAGGGTGAGGGTGAGGTTTAGGTTTAAAGTTAAAGTGAGGGGAGGGTTAGGTTGAGTGTTATGGTTAGGGTTAGTGTTAGGGTTAGGGTGAGGGTTAGGTTGAGGTTTAATGTTAGGGTTAGGTTTAGGATTACGTTGAAGGTTAGGGTGAATGTGAGGGTTAGGGTTAGGGTTTGGCTTAGGCTTACGGTTAGGCTGAGGGTATGGGTGGGGATGAGGATTAGGTTTAGTATAATGGTTAGGGCTATGGTTAGGTTAAGGCTTAGGATGAGGGTTAGGGTTAGGATTAGGGTTAGGGTGAGGGCAAGGTTGAGGGTGAGGGTTAGGTTTAGGGTTAGGATTAGGCTTAGCGTTAGGCTTAGGCTGAGGGTGAGGGTGAGGGTTAGGGTTAGGGTGGTGGTTGGGGTTGCCGTTAGGGTGAGGGTTAGGATGAGGATTTATGCTATGGTGAGGGTTAGGGTGAGGGTGACCGTAAGGGTAAAGGTGAGGTTTAGGCTGAGGGTGAGGGTTATGGTACTGGTGAGGGTTAGGATTAAGGTGAGGGTGAGGGTTAGATTCAGGATTTGTGTTAGGGTTAGTGTGAGGTTAAGGGTGAGGATGAGGGTTAGGGTTAGGTTGAGGGCTAGGGTGAGGGTGAGAGTTAGGGTTAGGGTTTGGTTTAGGGTTAGGGTGAGTGTGAGGTTTAGTGTTATGGTTAGCGTTAGTGTTAGGGTGAGGGTTAGGGTTAGGGTGAAGGTTATGGTTAGGATGAGGGTTAGGGTTAGGGTTAGGGTTAGGGTTATGTTGAGGGTGAGGGTGAGGGTGAGGGTTAGGGTTAGGTTGAGGTTTAGGTTTCAGTTTAGGGTTAGAGTTAGGGTTAGGGTGAGGGTGAGGTTTAGGGTTAGAGTTAGGGTTAGGGTTAGGATGAGATTTAGGTTAAGGGTGAGGGTTAGGGTTAGTGTGAGGGTTAGTGTTAGGGTTAGGGTTAGTGTTAGGGTGAGGGTAAGTGTTAGGTTGAGGGTTAGGATTAGCGTGAGGGTTATGGTTATGCTGAGGGTTAGGGTTAGGGTTATGGTTATTGTTAGGTTTAGGGTTAGGGTTACGGTTACCGTGAGGTTGAGGGTGAGGGTTAGGGTTAGTTTAGGGTGTGGTTTAGTGTTAGTGGTAGAGTTAGAATTAGGGTTAGAGTGAGGGTGAGGTTTAGGGGTAGAATTAGGGTTAAGGTGAGGTTTAGGGTGATTTTTAGGGTTAGAGGGAGCGGTAGTGTTAGCGTTAGGGTTAGTGTTAGGGTGAGGGTAAATATTAGGCTGAGGGATAGGGTTAGGTTGAGGGTTAGGGTTAGGGTTTGGGTTATTGTTAGGGTTAGGTTTATACGGGTACGGTAAGGGTGAGGGTGTGGGTTAGGTTTAGGGTTAGGATGAGGTTTAGGTTTCGGTTCATGTTAGAGTTAGGCTTAGGATGAGGGTGAGGTTTAGGGGTAGAGTTAAGGTTAGTGATAGGGTTAGGGATAGGGTGAGGGTTAGGGTTAGGCTTTGGCTTAGGCTTAGGCTTAGGCCGAGCATGAGGGGGAGGGTTAGGGTTCGGGTTAGGGTGAGGTTTAGGTTTAGGATTAGCGTAAGTGTTAGGATGAGGTTTAGGGTTAGGATTAGGTTTAGGGTGAGGGCTAGGATGAGGGTTAGGGTGAGGGTTAGGGTTAGGATAGGGTTATGTATAGGATTTGGGTTAGGGTGAGGGTGAGTGTGAGGGTTAGGTTTGAGTTAGGCTTAGTGGTAGGGTGAGGGTTAGGGTTATGTTTTGGGTTAGGGTGAGGGTGAGGCTGAGGATTAGGTTTAGGTTTAGGGTTTGGTTTAGGGTTAGGGTATGTGTTAGGGTTAGGGTTACGGTTATGGTTACAGTGAGGTTAGGTTTTGTGTTAGGGTTAGGGTTAGGGTTACGGTGAACGTTAGGTTTAGAGTTAGGGTTAGGGTTAAGTTAGGGTTAGGCTGAGGGTGATGGTGAGGCTGAGGATTAGGGTATGGTTAGGGTTATTGTTAGGGTTATGGTTAGGGTGAAGTTTGCAGTGAGGGTGAGGCTGAGGGTGAGGGTGAGGGTTATGGTTAGGGTGAGGGTTACGCTTAGGGTTACTGTTATTGTTAGGGTTAGGGTTAGAGTTACAGTGAGGTTGAGGGTGAGGTTGAGGGTTAGGGTTAGGGTTAGTTTTAGGATTAAGGTTAGGGTTAGGGTTAGGGTGAGGGTGACGTTTAGGGTTAGAGTTAGGTTTGTGAGAGGGTTACGGTGAGTTTTAGGGTTAGGGTTAGTGTTAGGGTTAGGGTGAGGGTGAGGGTTAGGTTGAGGTTTAGAGATATGATTAACTTTAGGACTAGGGTTAGGTTGAGGGTGAGTGTGAGGGTTAGGTTGAGGGTTAGGCTGAGGCTTAGGATTAGGCTGAGGGTGAGGATGGGTGTGAGTATTAGGGTTAGAGTGATGGTTAGGTTTAGGGTTAGGGTTATTGCTAGGGTTAGGGTTAGATTTATGGTGAGGGTGAGGGTGTGGGTGAGGGTTAGGGGTAGGGTTAGGGTGGGGTTTAGGGTTAGGGTTTGGGTGAGTGTGAGGTTTAGGGTTAGATATAGGTTTAGGGGGAGGGTTATGGTGAGGGTTAGGTTTAGGGTTAGTGTTAGGGATAGGGTGAGGGTGAGGGTTTGGTCGAGGTTTAGGGTTAGGGTTAGGGTATGGGTTAGGGTTAGTGTTAGGATGAGGGTAAGTGTTAGGGTGAGGGTTTGGGTTTGGGTGAGGGTTATGTTTTGGGTGAGGGTGAGGGTTAGTATTAGGGGTGGGGTTAGGGTTATTGTTAGTGTTATGGTTAAGGTTAAGTTTACGGTTAGGGTGAGGTTGAGGTTGAGGGTTAGGTTTAGGGTTAGGGTGAGGTTTATGGTTCGTGTTCGGGTTAGGGTTAGGGTTAGGGGTAGGGTGAGGGTTTGGGTTATGTTTAGGGTTACGGTGAAGGTGAGGGTTAGGGTGAGGTTTAGGGTTAGGGTGAGGGTTAGGGTGAGGGTGAGGTTTAGAGTTCGACTTAGGGTAAGGGGGAGGGTTAGGTTGAAGGTTAGGGCTAGGGTTATTGTTAGGGTTAGGATTAGGGTGAGGGTTAGGTTGAGGTTTATGGTTAGGGTTATGCTTAGGATTAGGATTACTGTTATGATGAGGATGAGTGTGAGGGTTAGGGTTAGGTTTAGGCTTAGAGTTAGGCTGAGGGTTAAGGTGTAGGTAAGTTTTACGTTTAGGGTTAGGGTTAGGGTGAGGGTTACGGTTAGGTTTAGGGTGAGGGTGAGGGTTCGATTGAGGGTTAGGGTAATGTTGAGGGTTATGGTTAGGGTGACGGTTAGGTTTAGTGTTAGGGTTATTGTTAGGGTTAGGGTTAGGTTTAAGGTGAGGTTGAGGGTGAGGGTTAGGTTTAGGTTTAGGGTGAGGTTTAGTTTTAGGTTTAGGGTTAGAGTTAGGGTTAGGGTGATGGTGAGGTTTAGGGTTAGAGTTAGGGTTAGTGTTAGGGTTAGGTATAAGGTGAGGGTTAGGGTGAGGTTTAGAGTTCGGGTTAGGCTTAGGCTTAGGCTTAGGCTTTGGCCGAGAGTGAGGGTGAGGGTTAGGGTTAGGGTTAGGATGAGGATTAGGTTTAGGTTTAGGGTGAGGGTTAGGATGAGATTTAGGGTTAGGGTTAGGGCTAGGGTTAGGTTTTGTGTTAGGGTTAGGGTTAGTTTTAGGGTTAGGGTTAGGGTTAGGGTGAGGGTTAGGTTTAGGGTTAGGCTTAGGCTTAGGCTTAGGGTTAGGTTTAGGGTTATTTTTAGTGTTATGGTTAGTGTTAAATTTGCGGTGAGGATGAGGCACAGGGTGAGGGTTATGGTTATTGTTAGGGTTAGGGTTACTGTTATTGTTAGGTTTAGGGTTAGAGTTACGTTCACATTGAGAGTGAGGGTGAGGGTGACATTAGGGTGAGGTTTACGGTGAGGTTTAGGGTTAGGGTTAGGTTTAGTGTAAGGGTGCTGGTGAGGTTTAGGGTTTGAGTTCAAGTTAAGGGGAGGGTTAGGGTGAGGGTTAGGGTTAGGTTTAGTGCTAGCATTAGGGTGAGGGTGAGGGTTAGGTTGAGGTTTAGGGATAGGGTTAGGGTTAGGATTAGGGTTAGGGTGAGAGTGAGGGTGAGGGTTAGTGTTAGGGTTAGGCTTAGGCTTAGGGTTAGGCTGAGGGTGAGGGTGGGGGTGAGGATTTGGTTTAGGGTGATCGTTAGGTTTAGAGTTAGTGTTATTGTTAGGGTTAGGGTTAGAGTTACGGTGAGGCTGAGGGTGCAGGTGAGGGTTAGGGTTAGGGTCAGGGTGAGGTTTAGGGTTAGGTTTAGAGATAGGGTTAGGGTGAGGGTGAGGTTTAGGGTTAGAGTTAGGGTTAGTGATAGGGACAGGCTTAGGGTTAGGCTGAGGGTGAGGGTGGGGTTGAGGATTAGGGTTAGTGTTAGTGTTAGGGTTAGGGTTATAGTTAGGGTTACAGTTAGGTTTAGGGTTCGATTAGTATTAAGTTTAAGGTGAGGGTGAGTGTGAGGGTTAGTGTTATTTTTAGGGTTAGGATTAGGGTTAGGGTGAGGGTGAGTTTTAGGGTTAAGGTTAGATTTAGAGTGAGGTTTAGGGTGAGGGTTAGGGTTAGGGTTAGTTTTAGGGTTAGGTTTGGGGTTAGTGTTAGGATTAGGGTTACTGTGACTGTGAGTGTGAGGCTTAGGTTTAGCGTTAGTGTTAGCCTGAGGCTGAGGTTGAAGTTGAGGGTTAGATTAAGGGTTAGGGTATGGTTTATGTTTAGAGTGAGGGTTATAGTGAGGGTTAGGGTTAAGATTAGGCTTAGGGTATGTGCTAGGGTTAGGGATAGGGTTAGGGTTCGGGTTAGGGTGACGTTTAGTGTTAGGTTTAGTGTCAGAGTTTGGGTTGGTGTGAGGGTTTGGGTTAGGGTTAGAGTTACCGTGAGGGTGAGGTTTAGGGTTAGGGTTAGGGTTAGGGTTATTCTTAGGGTTAGGGTTAGGGTTAAGGTTAAGGTAAGGGTAAGGGTGAGGGTGATGTTGAGGGTTATGGTTAGGGTTAGGATGAGGATTAGAGTTAGGGTTAGGGTTAGGGTCAGGGTGAGGTTTAGGGTTAGAGTTAGGGTTAGGGTTAGGGTTAGTGTGAGTGTTAGGGTTAGGGTTAGTGTTACAGTTAGGGTTATGGTGAGGGCTAGTGTGAGGGTGAGGGTTAGGGTTAGTGTTAGGCTTTGGCTTTGGGTTCAGCTGAGGGTGAGGGTGAGGGTTAGGGTGAGGGTGAGGGTGAGATTTAGGGCTAGAGTTACGTTAAGGGTGAGGGTTAGGGTGAGGGTTAGTGTTAGTGTTAGGGTTAGGGTTAGGGTTAGTGTTAGTGTTAGGGTTAGGGTGAGGGTTAGGATGAAGGTAAGGGTTAGGGTTAGGGTTAGTATTAGGATTAGGTTTAGTGTTAGGGTGAGTGCTTGTGTTAGGCTTAGGGTTAGGGTTAGGCTTAGCATTAAGCTGAGGGTGAGGGTGAGGGTTAGGGTAAGCGTTCCGCTTAGGGTTATCATTTGGGTGAGAATTATGGTTCGGGTTAAGTTTAGGGTTAGGATGAGGGTTAGGGTTAGGGTTACAGCAAAGGTGAGGCGTAGGGGTAGGTTGAAGGTTTGGGTTAGTATTAGGGTTAGGGTGAGGGTTAGGATTAGGTTTAGGGTGAGAGTTAGGATGAGGATTAGGTTTAGGATGGTGGTTAGGGTGAGGGCTAGGGTGAGGGTGAGGATTTGGGTTAGTGTTAGGGTGAGGTTTAGGGTTAGGGTGAGGGTTAGGATGAGGGTTAGGGTTACGGTGAGGGTTACGGTTAGGGTTAGAGTGAGGGTTATGTTTAGGATTAGGTTAGGGTGAGGGTTAGGGTTAGGGTTAGGGTGAGTGTTAGGATGAGGATTAGGGTTAGGATTATTTTTAGAGTGAGGGCTAGGGTGAGGGTGAGGGTTAGAATTAGTGTTAAGGTGAGGTTTAGTGTTAGGGTTATGGTGAGGGTTAGGGTTATGGTGAGGGTGAGGGTGAGGGTAAGGGTGATGGTTAGGGTTAGGGTTAGGGTGAGATTTAGGGTCAAGGTTAGGATTTGGATTAGGGTGAGTGTGAGGTTTAGGGTTAGAGTTATGTTTAGCGGGAGGGTTAGGGTGTGGGTTAGGGTTAGGGTTAGTGTTAGAGTTAGGGTTAGGGTGAGGGTTAGGTTGAGATTTAGGTTTAGGGTTAGGGTTAGTGTTAGAATTACTGTTAGGGTGAGGGTGAGTGTGAGGGTTAGGTTTAGGGTTTGGGTTAGGCTTAGTGTTAGGCTGAGGGTGAGGTTGAGGTGAGGTTTATGGTTAGGGTGAGGGTCAGGGGTAGGTTTAGGGTGAGGGTTAGAATTAGGATTAGGGTTAGCGTGTGGGTAAGGTTTTGCATGAGGTTTAGGGTTACAATTAGGGTTAGGGTGAGGGCTAAGGTGAGGGTGAGGGTTAGCGTTAGGATTAGGGTCAGGTTTAGGGTTAGGGGTAGGGGTAGGGTTAGGGTCAGGGTTAGCGTTTGGGTTAAGGTGAAGGTGTGGGTTAGATTTGAGCTGATGGTTAGGGTGAGGACTAAAGTGATGGTGAGGGTTAGGGTTAGGGTTAGGGTTAGGGTGAGGGTTAGGTTGAGACTTAGGTTTAAGGTTAGTGTTAGGATTAGGATTAAGGTTAGGCTGAGGGTGAATGTGAGGGTTAGGGTTAGGGTTAGGCTTAGGCTTAGGGTTAGGCTGAAGGTGAGGGTGGGGATGAGGATTAGGTTTAGAGTGATGGTTCTGGTTATGGTTAGGTTGATGGTTAGGATGAGGGTTAGAGTTAGGATTAGGGTTAGGGTGAGGGCTATGGTGATTGTGAAGTTTAGGGTTAGGTTTAGTCTTAGGCTTAGGGTTAGGCTGAGGCTAAAGGTGAGGGTGAGGGTTAGGGTTAGGGTGATGTTTAGGGTTACGGTTGGGGTGAGTGTTAGGATGAGGGTTAGGTTTAGGGTTAGGGTTAGGGTTAGGGTGACGTTAGGTTTAGGGTGATGGTTAGCGTTAGTGTGAGGGTTAGTGTTAGTATTAGTGTTACTGTTAGGTTGAGGGTAAGTGTTAGGGTAAGGTTTAGGTTTAGGGTGAGGTTTAGGATTAGGGATAGGGTTAGGGTTAGGGTCAACGTGAGGTTTAGGGTTAGAGTTAGTGTTAGGGTGAAGTTTTGGGTTAGGGTTAGGGTTAGGTTTAGTGTTAGGGTTAGGGTTAGGGTGAGGTTTAGTAGGGGGTGAAGGTTAGTGTTAGGGTTAGGATGAGGGTTAGGGTTAGTGTGAGGGTTAGGGTGAGGGTGACAGTAAGGTTAAAGTTGAGGGTTAGGCTGAGAGTGAGGATTACGGTAAGGGTGAGTGTTAGCGTTAGGGTGAGGGTTACGGTTAGGTTTAGGGTGAGGGTGTGGTTTAGATTGAGGATTAATTTTAGGGTTAGTGTGAGGTTTAGGATCAGGGTGAAGGTGGGGGTTAGGATTAGATTTAGGTTTAGGCTTAGGCTTAGGGTAGGGTTATTGTTAGTGTTATGGTTAGCGTTAATTTTGTGGTGAGGGTGAGGCTGAAGGTGAGGGTTAGAGTTAGGGTTAGGGTTAGTGTTATTTTTAGTGTTAGGGCTATAATTACGGTGACTTTGAGGGTGAGGATGAAGTTTAGTGTTAGGGTGAGTTTTAGGGTTAGGGTAAGGGTAAGGGTGAGGGTGAGGTTTAGGGTTAGAGTTAGGGTTAGGGATAGGGTTAGGTTGATGGTTAGGGTTAGGGTTAGGGTTAGTGTGAGGGTTAGATTGAGGATTAGGGTTATGGTTAGGGTTAGTGTGAGGTTTAGGGTGAGGATGAGGGTTAGGGTTAGGTTGAGGGTGAGGGTAGGACTTAGGGTTAGGGTGAGGTCTAGTTTGAGGGTTAGGGTTAGAGTTAGGGTTAGGGTTAGGATCAGGCTTAGAATTAGGGTGAGGGTAGGGTTAGTGTGAGGGTTAGTGTTAGGGTTAGGGTTAGTGTTAGTGTGAGTGTAAGTGTTACGGTGATGTTTAGGGTTAGGGTGAGGGTTATGGTTAGGGTGAGTGTTAGGGTTAGGGTCACGATTATTGTTAGGTTTATTGTTAGGGTTACGGTTACATTGAGGATGAGGGTGAGGGTTAGGGTTAGTGTTAGGGTGAGGTTTAGTGTTAGGGTTAGTGTTAGAGTTAGGGTGAGGGTGAGGGTGAGGTTTAGGGTTAGATATAGGTTTAGAGTGAGGGTTAGGGTGAGGGTTAGGGTTAGGGTGAGGGTTAGGGTGGGGGTGACAGTAAGGGTAAAGATGAGAGTTAGGCTGAGGGTGAGCGTTACAGTAAAGATGAGGGTTAGGGTTAGGGTGAGGTTTAGGTTTAGAGTTAGGGTGAGGGTGAGGGTTAGATTGAGGATTAGTGTTAGGGTTAGTGAGAGGTTGAGGGTTATGATGAGGGTTAGGGTTAGGGTGAGTGGTAGGGTGAGGTTGAGGGTTAGGGTTAGTGTTAGGGTGAGTTTTAGGGTTAGGGTGATTGTTGGGGTTAGTGTGAGCGGTAGTGTTAGCGTTAGGGTGAGTATTAGGTTGAGGCTAAATATTAGGGTGACGTTTAGGTTTAAGGTGAGGGTTATGGTTAGGGTGAGGGTTAGGGTTAGGGTTAGGGTTATTGTTAGTGTTAGTGTTATATGGTTACGGTGAGGGTGAGGGTGTGGTTTAGGGTTAGGTTTAGGATGAGGTTTAGCTTTCGGGTTAGTGTTAGAGTTAGGGTGAGGGTGAGGGTGAATTTTAAGGTTAGAGTTAGGGTTAGTGTTAGAGTTAGGGTGAGGGAGAGGGTTAGGGTTAGGCTTAGGCTTAAGCTTAGGCTTAAGCTTAGGCTTAGGCCGAGCATGAGGGGGAGGGATAGGGTTCAGTTTAGGGTGAGATTTAGGGTTAGGGTTAGCGTGAGTGTTAGGATGAGGTTTAGGGTTAGGAATAGGTTTAGGATGAGGGTGAGGGTTAGGGTAAGGACAGGGTTAGGTAGAGGATTTGGGTTAGGGTGAGTGTGAGTGTGAGGGTTAGGGTTATGGTGAGGGTTTGGGGTAGGGTTAAGGTTAAGTTAGGATTAGGCTGAGGGTGAGGGTAGGGGTGAGGATTAGGGTTATGGTTATGGTTATGGTAGGGTTATTGTTAGTTTTATGGTTAGGGTTAAGTTTGCAGTGAGGGTGAGGCTGCTGGACAGGGTTATGGTTAGGGTTAGGGTGAGAGTGAGGGTGAAGGTTAGGTTGAGGTTTAGCGATAGGGTTACATTTAGGACTAGGGTTAGTGTAAGGGTCAGTGTGAGGGTTAGTTTGAGGGTTAGGCTGAGGCTTAGGGTTAGGCTGAGTGTCACGGTGGGGGTGAGGATTAGGGTTAGGGTGATGGTTATGGTTAGGGTTATGGTTATTGTTAGCGTTAGGGTTAAGGTGAGGGTTAGGATGAGCGTTAAGGTTAGGGTTAGGATTATGTTTAGTATGAGGGCTAGGGTGAGGATGAGGGTTAGCGTTAATGTTTGGGTGAGGTTTAAGGTTAGCGTTAGGGTTAGGATGAGGGTTAGGGTTACGGTGAGCGTGAGCGTTAGAGTTAGGGTGAGGGTTAGGGTTAGGATTTGGGTTAGGGTTAGGGTGAGTTTTAGGGTTACATTTAGGGTTAGGGGGAGGGTTAGGTCGAGGGTTAGGGTTAATGTTAGGGTTAAGGTTAGGGTGAGGGTTAGCTTGGGGTTTAGGGTTAGGTTTAGGATTAGGATTAGGGTGAGGGTGAGTGTGAGGGTTAGGCTTAGGCTTAGGCTTAGGCTTAGGGTTAGGCTGAGGGTGTGGGTGGGGGTGAGGATTAGGGTAAGGTTGATGGTTAGGTTTAGGGTGAGGGTTAGGATGAGGGTTAGGTTTAGGATTACGGTTAGGGACAGTGCTAGGGTGAGGGTGAGTTTGTGTGTTAGGGTTAGGTTTAGGGTTAGGCTTTGGGTTAGGCTGAGGGTGAGGTTGAGTTTGAGGGTGAGGGTTAGGGGAAGGGTTAGGATGAGGGTTAGGGTTAGGATTAGAGTTCGGGTAAGGTCTAGGGTGAGGGTGAGGTTTAGGGTTAGCGTTAGGGTGAAGTTTAGGGTTAGGGTTAGGGTGAGTGTGAGGTTTAGGGTTAGAGTGAGGGTTAGGTTCAGGCTGAGGGTGAGCTTTTGGGTTAGGGTTAGTGTTAGGTTTAGGGTTAGGGTTAGGGTGAGGGTTAGTCTGTGGGTGAGGGTTAGGGTTATGTTTAGGATTAGGAATAGTGTTAGGGTTAGGGTGAGTATGAGGTTTAGGGTTCGGGATAGTGTTAGGCTGAGGTTTAGGGTGAGGGTGAGGATTAGGGTTAGGATGTGGGTTAGGGTTAGGGTTATGAGGAGGGTTAGGATGAGGGTTAGTGTTAGGAGTAGGGATAGGGTGAGGGCTATGGTGAGGGTGAGGTTTAGGGTTAGGGTTAGGGTGTGGTTTAAAGTTAGAGTTAAGTTTAGGGTTAGGGTGAGGGTGAGGTTTACGGTTAGAGTTAGGGTTAAGATGAGGCTGAGGTTGAGGGTTAGGGTTAGAGTTAGTATTAGGATTAGGATAAGGGTTAGAGTGAATGTCAGTGTTAGGGTTAGGGTTCGGGTTTGGCTTAGGGTTACATTGACGGTGAGGGTGAGGGTGAGGTTTAGGGTTAGCATTAGGGTTAGGGTGAGGGTGAATGTGTGTGTTAGGGTTAGGTTTAGCGTTAGACTCAGAGTTAGGCTGATGGTGAGGTTGAGGGTGAGGGTTAGGGTTAGTGTGAGGGTTAGGTTAAGAGTTACAGGGAGGGATAGGATGAGGGTTAGGGTTAGGTTGAGGTTTAGGGTTAAGATTAGGGTTAGGGTGAGGGTGAGGGTTAGGGTTAGGGTAAGGGTTACTGTGAGGGTGAGGGTTAGGGTTAGGGTGAGGGTTAGGGTTAGGATTTGTGTTAGGCTGCGGGCTAAGATTAGGGTGAGGGTTAGGGTAAGGGTTTGGCTTAGGCTTAGGGTTAAGCTGAGGGTGAGGTTGAGGGTGAGCGTTAGGGTTAGGGTTAGTGTAAGTTTTAGTGTTAGGGTTAGGGTTAGAGTTCGGATTAGGGTGAGGGTGAGATTTAGGTGTAGAGTTAGTGTTAGGGTGAGGGTTAGGATTAGGGTGAGGGTTAGGGTGGGGGTGACAGTAAGGTTAAGGAGAGGGTTAGGCTGAGTGTGAGGGTTAGGGTTAGGTTGAGGGTTAGGGTTATGGGTAGGGTGAGGGTGAGGGTTAGATTGAGGATTAGTGTTAAGGTTAGTGCTAGGTTTACCCTCAGGATGAGTGTTAGGGTTAGGGTTAGGTCTAGGGTTAGGTTGAGGTTTATGGTTACTGTTAGGTTTGGTTTAGGTTTAGGGTGATGGTTAGGGTTAGTGTGAGGCTTAGTGTTCAGGTTACAGTTAGTGATAAGTTGAGGGTAAGTGTTAGGTTTAGGGTGAGGCTCATGGTTAGGGTGAGGGTTAGGGTTAGGGTTAGGGTTTTTGTTAGGTTTAGAGTTAGGGTTACCATTACGGTGAGGGTGAGGGTTAGGATTAGAGTCAGGGTTTGGATTAGGGTTAGTGTTAGGGTGAGGGTAAGTGTTAGGGTGAGGGTTAGGGTGAGGGTTATGGTTAGGGTGAGGGTCAGGGTTAGGCTTAGGGTTACGTTGACCGTGAGGGTTAGGGTTAGGTTGAGGGTTAGGGTTAGGTTTAGGGTGAGGTTAGGTTTAGGGTTAGTGTGAGGATTAGTGTTAGTGTTAGGGTTAGTGGTAGGGTGAGGGTAAGTGTTAGGGTGAGGTTTAGGGTTAGGGTGAGGATTATGGTTAGGGTGAGGGTTAGGGTTATTGTTAGGGTTAGGGGTAGGGTTAGAGTTAGGGTTAGGGTAAGGGTGAGATTTAGGGTTAGAGTTAGGTTTAGTGTTAGGGTTAGGGTTAAGGTGAGGGTTAGGCTTAGGCTTAGGCTTAGGCTTAGGCTTAGGCCGAGCATGAGGGTGAGGGTTATGGTTCCGGTTAGGGTGAGGTTTAGGTTTATGTTTAGTGTCAGGTTTAGGATGAGGTTTAGGGTTAGGGTTATGGTTAGGTTGAGGGCTAGGGTGAGGGTTAGGGTTAGCGTTAGGGATAGGGTTAGGTTTAGGATTAGGGTTAGGGTGAAGGTGAATGTGAGGCTTAGGGTTAGGTTTAGGTTTAGGCTTAGAGTTAGGGTAAGGTTTAGCGTTAGGGTTTGGTTAGGGTGCAGGTGAGGCTGAGGATTAAGGTTAAGTTTAGGGTTAGATTTAGGGTTAGGTTTAGGGTTAGGGTTAGTGTTATGGTTAGGGTTAGGGTTAGGGTTATGGTGAGGGTTAGGTTTAGGTTTAGGGTTAAGCTGAGGGTGACTCTGTGGGTGAGGATTAGAATTAGGTTTAGGGTTAGGCTTAGGGTTAGGGTTATTGTTAGTGTTATGGTTACGGTTAAGTTTGCTGTAAGGGTGAGGCTGAGGGTGAGGGTTAGGGTTAAGTTTAGGGTTAGGGTTATTGTTAGGTTTAGAGCTACAATTACGGTGAGGTTGAGGGTGAGGGTGAAGGTTAGGGTTAGGGTGAATTTTAGGGTTATGGTTAGGGTTAGGATGAGGGTTAGGGTTAGGGTTAGGGTTAGGTTTAGGATTAGGGTTAGGGTGAGGGTGAGGGTGTGTGTTAGGGTTAGGTTTAGGGTTAGGCTTAGAGTTAGGCTGAGGGTGAGGTTGAAGGTGAGGGTTAGGGTTAGGGTGAGGGCTAGGGTAAGGGTTAGGGGGAGCATTAGGATGAGTGTTAGTATTAGGATTAGTTTTAGGGTGAGGGCTAGGCTAAGGGTGAGCTTTAGCTTTAGGTTTAGGGTGAGGGTTAGGGTTAGGGTTAGGGTGAGAGTTAGGGTTCGGTTTAAGTTTAGTGTTAGGTTGAGGGTTAGGGTAAGGGTTATGTTGAGGGTGAGGGTCAGGTTTAGGTTGAGGGTTAGGGTTAGGATTAGGTTTAGGGTGATGGTGAGGGTGAGATTTAGGTTTAGAGTTAGGGTGAGGATTAGGATGAGAGTTAGGATTAGGATTAGGGTTAGGGTGAGGGCTAGGGTGGGGTTGAGGTTTAGGGTTAGAGTTAGGGTTAGGATTAGGGTTATGGTTAGGGTTAGGTTGAGTGTGAGGGTTAGGGTTAGGGTTAGGATTAGGCTTAGGGTTAGGGTTAGGGTAATGGACAGTGTTAGGATTAGGGTAAGGGATAGTGTGTGGGTTAGGATGAGGGTTAGGTTTAGGATTAGGGTAAGGGAGAAGGCTCTGGTGAGGGTTAGGGTAAGGGTTAGGCTCAGCATGAGGTTGAGGGTGAGGGTTAGGTTTAGAGTGATTGTTAGGTTTATGGTTAGGGTGAGGGTTAGGATGAGGTTTAGGGTTAGGGTGAGGATGATGGTAAGGGTAAATTTGAGATTTAGGCTGATGGTGAGGTTTAAGATAAAGGTGAGGGTTAGGATGAGGGTTAGGTTTAGGATTAGGGTAAGGGTGAGGTCTCTGGTGAGGGTTAGGGTAAGGCTCAGGGTCAGCATTAGGTTTAGGGTTAGGGTTAGGGTTAGAGTGAGGGCTAGATTGAGGATTAGGGTTAGGGATAGGGTTAGTGTGAGGTTTATGGTGAGGATGAGGGTTAGGGTTAGGGTGAGGTTGAGGGTAGTACTTAGGTTTAGGGTGAGGGCTAGTGTGAGGTTTAGGGTTAGAGTTAGAGTTAGTGTTAGGGTTAGGTTTAGGATTAGGGTGAGGGTTAGGGTTAGTGTGAGGGTTAGTCTTAGGGTTAGCGTTAGTGTTTGGGGGAGGGTAAGTGTTAGGGTGAGGGTTAGGGTTAGGGTAAGGGTTATGGTTAGGCTGAGGGTTAGAGTTAGATTTATGGTTACTGTTAGGTTTAGGGTTAGGTTTACAGTTATGGTGAGGTTGAGGGTGAGGGTTAGGTTTAGGGTTAGGGTGAGGTTTAGTGTTAGGGTTAGAGTTAGAGTTAGGGTTAGGGTGAGGGTAAGGTTTAGGAGTAGAATTAGGGTTAGGGTGAGGGTTAGGGTGGGGGTGACAGTAAGAGTAAAGATGAGGGTTAGGATGAGGGTGAGCATTACGATAAAGATGAGGGTAAGCGTTAGGTTTAGTGTTAGGGTGAGGATGAGGATTAGATTGAGGATTAGTGTTAGGGTTAGTGTGAGGTTTAGGGTGAGGATGATAGTTAAGGTTAGTGTGAGCGGTAGTGTTAGCGTTAGGGTTAGTGTTAGGGTGATGGTAAATATTAGGCTTAGGGTTAGGCTTAGGCTGAGGGTTAGGGTTAGGGTTAGGGTTATTGTTAGGGTTAGGTTTATACGGGTACGGTGAGGGTGAGGGTGTGAGTTAGGTTTATGGTTAGGATGAGGTTTAGGTTTCGGGTTCGTGTTAGAGTTAGGCTTAGGGTGAGGGTGAGGTTTAGGGTTAGAGTTAGGGTTAGTGTTAGGGTTAGTGATAGGGTGAGGATTAGGGTTAGGCTTTGGCTTAGGCTTAGTCTTAGGCCGAGCATGAGGGGGAGGGTTAGGGTTTGGGTTAGGGTGAGGTTTAGGGTTAGGTTTAAGTTTAGGGTGAGGGCTAGGGTGAGGATTAGGGTGAGGGTTAGGTTTAGGACAGGGTTAGGTATAGGATTTGGGTTAGGGTGAGGGTGAGTGTGAGGGTTAGGGTTGGGTTAGGCTTATTGTTAGGGTGAGGGTTAGGGTTATGTTTTGGGTTAGGGTGAGGGTGAAGGTGAGGATTAGGTTTAGGTTTAGGTTTTGGTTTAGGGTTAGGGTTTGTGTTAGGGTTAGGGTTAGGGTTAGGGTTAAGTTACGGTTAGGCTGAGGGTGAGGGTGGGGGTGAGGATTAGGGTTATGGTTATGGTTAGGGTTAGGGTTATTGTTAGTGATATGGTTAGGATTAAGTTTGCAGTGAGGGTGAGGCTGAGGGTGAGGGTTATGGTTAGGGTGAAGGTTAGGGTTAGGTTTACTGTTATTGTTAGGGTTAGGGTTAGAGTTACAATGAGGTTGAGGGTGAGGGTTTGGGTTAGGGTTAAGGTTAGTATTAGGATTAAGGTTAGGGTTAGGGTTAGGGTGAGGGTGAGGTTTAGGGTTAGAGTTAGTGTTTGGGGGAGGGTTAGGGTGAGGTTTAGGGTTAGGGTTAGTGATAGGGTTAGGGTGAGGGTGAGGGTTAGGTTGAGGTTTAGGGATAGGGTTACCTTTAGAACTAGGGTTAGGGTGAGGGTGAGTGTGAGGGTTAGGTTGAGGGTTAGGCTGAGGCTTAGGGTTAGGTTCAGGGTGAGGGTGGGGGTGAGTATTAGGGTTAGGGTGATGGTTAGGGTTAGGGTTAGGGTTATTGTTAGGGTTAGGGTTACAGTTATGGTGAAGGTGAGGGTGTGGGTGAGGGTTAGGGTTAGGGTTAGGGTGGGGTTTAGGGTTATGGTTAGGGTGAGTGTGAGGGTGAGGTTTAGTGTTAGATATAGGTTTAGGGGGAGGGTTAGGGTGAGGGTTAGGTTTAGGGTTATTGTTAGGGTAAGGGTGAGGTTGAGGGTTAGGTTTAGGCTTAGGGTTAGGGTTAAAGTGAGGTTTATGGTTAGGGTTTGAGTGAGGGTTAGAGTTACTGTGAGGGTGGGGTTGCAGGTGAGTGTGAGGGTTAGATTGAGGATTAGTTTTAGGGTTAGAGTGAGGTTTATTATGAGAACGAGGGTTAGGGTAAGGGTGAGTGCTAGGGTGAGGGTGAGGGTTAGGGATAGGGTTAGGTTGAGGTTTAGGGTTAAGTTGGTGGTTAGGGTTAGTGTGAGGGTTGCTGTTAGTATTAGGGTTAGTTTTAGGGTGAGGTTAAGGGTTAGAGTTAGGGTTCGGGTGAGAGTGAGTTTTAGGTTTAGAGTTAGGGTTGGGGGAGGGTTAGGGTGAGGGTTAGGGTTAGGGTTAGTGTTAGTGTTAGGGTTAGGGTTAGGGTGAGGTTGAGTGTGAAGGTTAGGGTTAGGGTTAGGCTTAGGCTTAGGGTTAGGCTGAGGGTGAGGGTGAGGATTAGGGTTAGGGTGAGGTTTAGGGTTAGGATTAGGGTCAGGGATAGGATGAGGTTTAGGGTTAGGATTAGGGTTAGGATGAGGGGTTTAGGATTAGGGTTAGGTTTAGTGTTAGGGTGAGTGTTAGGGTTAGGGTTACGGTGAGGTTGAGGTTTTGGGTTAGGGTGAGGATTAGGTTAGGGTTAGGGTGAGGGTGAGGGTGAGGGTGAGGGTTAGGATTTGGGTTAGGGTTAGGGTTATTGTTAATGTTATGGTTAAGTTAAGTTTTCGGTGAGGGCGAGGCTGAGGGTGAGGGTTAGGGTTAGGGTTAGGGTTAGGGTGAGGGCTTGGGTTAAGTTTAGGGTTATGGTGAGGGTGAGGGTTAGTGTTAGTGTTAGGGATAGGCTTATTGTTAGGGTTAGGTTTAGAGTTATGGTGATTGTGAGGGTGAGGGTGAGGTTTAGGGTTAGGGTAGGGTGAGGTTTAGGGTTAGAAAAAGGGTTAGGGGGAGAGTTAGGGTTAGGTTTAGTGTTAGGGTTAGGGTTATTGTTAGGGTTAGTGTTAGAGTTATTGTGAGGGTGAGGGTGAGGGTGAGGTTTAGGGTTAGGGTAATGGTGAGATTTAGGGTTAGAGTTAGTGTTAGGGAGACAGTTAGGGTGAGGGTTATCTTAGGTTTAGTGTTAGGGTTTGGGTTAGGGTTAGGGTTAGTTTGAGGTTTAGGGTTAGGTTTAGGTTTAGGTTTAGGATTAGAGTTATGGTGAGGGTGAGTGTGAGGGCTAGGGATAGGTTTAGGCTATAGGGTTAGGCTCTGGGTGAGAGTGGGGTAAGGATTAGATTTTGGCTGATGGTTAGGGTTAGTGTTAGGTTTAGAGTTATGATTAAGGTTAGGGTTAGGATTAGGGTTAGGGTGAGGGCTATGGTAAGGGTTAGGGTTAGTGTGAGGGTTTGGCTTAGGCTTTAGGGTTAGGCTGATGGTGAGATTGAGGGTGAGGGTTAGGGTTAGGGTGATGCTCAGGATTATGGTCAGGGTTAAGGTTAGGATAAGGGTTAGGGTTAGGGTGAGGGTTAGTGTCAGGGTGATGGTAAGGGTAAAGCTGAGAGTTAGGCTGAGAGTGAGGATTAATGTAAGGTGTAGGGTTAGGGTTAGGGTTAGGGTTTGGGTGAGGGTGAGGTTAAGATTGATGCTTAGGTTTAGGGTTAGTGTGAGGTTTAGAGTGAGGATGAGGGTTAGGGTTAGGGTGAGGGCTAGGATCAGGGTGAGGGTTAGGGTTAGGCTTAGGGTGAGGTTTAATGTTAGGGTGATGGTTAGGGTTAGTGTGAGTGTTAGTTTTAGGGTTAGGGTTAGTGTTAGGGTGAGGGTAAGTGTTAGTTTGAGGGTTAGGTTTAGGGTGAGGGTTATGGTTAGAATGAATGTTAGGGTTAGGGTTAGGGTTATTGTTAGGGTAGGGTTAGGGTTACAATCATGGTGAGGGTGAGGGTTAAGGTTAGGGTGTGGTTTATGTTTAGGGTTAGGGTTAGAGTTAGGGTTAGGGTGAGGGTGAAGTTTAGGGTTAGATTTAGCGTTAGTGATAGGGTTAGTGTTACGGTGAGGGTCAGTGTGAGGGTTAGGGTTAGGCTTAAGCTTAAGGTTAGGCTTAGGCTTAGACCAAGCGTGAGTGTGAGGGTTAGCGTTAGGGTTAGGGTGAGGGTTAGGTTTAGGGTTACGGTGAGGGTTAGGGTTAGGGTTAGGGTGAGGGTTAGGATGAGGGTGAGGGTTAGGGTTAGGGTTAGCATTACGATTAGGGGTAGTGTTAGGGTGAGTGCTTGGGTTAGGGTTAGGGTTAGGGTTAGTGATAGTGTTAGGGGTAGGGTTAGGGTGAGGGTGACAGTAAGGGTAAAGGTGAGGGTTAGGGTTAGGTTCAGGTTTAGATTGAAGTTGAGTGTGAGGGTTATGTTTAGGGGTAGGGTTACACTTAGGGTTAGGGTGAGAGTTAGTGTTAGTGTTAGGGGTAGGGTTAGGGTGAAGGTGAGCATTAGGGTTAGGATTAGGATTAGGATTAAGTTGAGGGTAAGTGTGAGGGTTAGTGTTAGGGTTAGGGTTAGGGTGAGTGTGCGGGTTAGGGTTAGGGTTAGGGTGAGGTTTAGGGTTAGGGTTAGTGTTAGGGGTAGGGTTAGGGTGAGGGTTAGGATGATGGTGAGGGTTACGGTTAGGGTTAGCATTACGATTAGGGGTAGTGTTAGGGTGAGTGCTTGGGTTAGGCTTAGGTTTAGGATTAGGCTTAGCATTAAGCTGAGGGTGAGGGTGAGGGTTTGGGTTAGGGTGAGAGTTAGGGTGAGGTTGAGGGTTAGGCTTAGGGTTAGGATTAAGATTAGGGTAAGGGTTAGGGTGAGTGTGAGGTTTAGGGTTAGGGTTAGGGTGACAGTATGTATTAGGGTGAGGGTTAGATTTAGTGTGAAGGATATGGTTAGGATGAGGGTTAGGGTTAGGGTTATTGTTAGGGTTAGGATTAGGGTTATGGTTACGGTGAGGGTGAGGGTGAAGGTTAGGTTGAGTTTTAGGTTTAGGGTTAGGGTTAGAGTTAGGGTTAGGGTTAGGGTTAGTGTTAGGTTTATGGTTAGGTTGTGATTTACGGTGAGGTTGAGGGTTAGGGTTAAGGTTAGGATTAGGACTAGGGTTAAGGTGAGGGTGAGTGTGAGGGTTAGGGTTAGCGTTTGGGTTAGCATTAGCGTTAGGGTGAGGGTGAGGATGAGGGTTAGGGTTAGGGTGAGGGTTGGAGTTAGGGTTAGAGTAACGGTTAGGGTGAGGGTTAGGCTTAGGCTTAGGTTTAGGGTGTTGGTTAGGGTGAGGTTGAGGGTTAGGGTGAGGGTTAGGCTGAGGGTTAGGATTAGGGTTAGTGTTAGGGTTAGAGTTGGGGTTAGGCTTAGGCTTAGTGTTAGGTGGAGGGTGAGGGTGAAGGTGAGGTATAGGGTTAGGTGAGGGTGAGGTTTAGGGTTAGATTTAGCATTAGATTGAGAGCTAGTTTGAGGGTTAGGGTTAGGGTTCTTGTTAGGTTTAGGGTGACGGTGTGTGTGAGGGTTATGGTGAGTCTTAGGCTTAGGCTTAGGCTTAAGGCCAAGCGTGAGGTTGAGTGTGAGGGTTAGGGCTAGTGTCAGGGTTAGGGTTCTAGGGTTAGGGTGAGGGTTATGATGAGGTTTAGGGTTAGGATGAGGGTTAGGCTGAGGGCTAGAGAGAGGTGAGGCTTATGGTTAGCGTTAGGGTGAGGTTTAGGGTTTGGGTTATTGTTAGTGTTAGGGTTAGAGTTAAGTTCAGTGTTAGGGTGAGGGTGATGATTAGGTTTAGGGTTAGGGTGAGGTTTAGGGTTAGGGTTAGGGTTAGGGTGAGGGTTAGGGTTAGGATTAGGGTGAGTTTTAGGATGAGGTTTACGGTTAGGATTAGGGTTAGGGTGCGGGCTAGGGTGAGGTTTCGTTTTAAAGTTAGGGTTAGGGGGAGGGTTAGGGGGAGGGTTAGGCTTAGGTTTATTGTTAGGGTTAGGGTGAGGGTTAGGTTGAAGTTTAGGGATAGGTTTAGGGTTAGGATTAGGGTTAGGGTGAGGCTGAGAGTGAGGGTTAGGTCTAGGGTTAGGCTTAGGCTTAGGGTAAGTCTGAGGGTAAGTGTGGGGTTGAGAATTAGGATTAAGGTGATAGTTAGGTTTAGGGTTAGTGTTATTGTTTGGGTTAGGTTTAGAGTTACTGTGTGGGTGAGGGTGCGGGTGAGGTTTAGGATTAGAGTTGGGATTAGGGGGAGAGTTAGGGTGAGGTTTACAGTTAGGGTTAGTGTTAGGGTTTGGGTGAGGCTTAGGATTAGTGTTAGGGCTATTATTATGGTAAGGTTTATGGTTATGGTTATGGTTAGGTTGAGGGTTAGAGTTAGTTTTAGGGTGAGGTTTAGGGTTTGGGTTAGGGTTAGAGTTAGGGTGAGGGTGAGGGTGAGGTTTAGGGTTAGAGTCAGGGTTAGGATCAGCGTTAGGTTGAGGGTTAGGTTTAGGGTTAGGATTAGGGTTAGGGTGAATGTGAGTGTGTGGGTTAGGGTTAGGTTTAGATTTTGGCTTAGGGTTAGGCTGAGGGTGAGGGTCAGGGTTAGGGTTAGTGTTAGGTGTAGGGTTAGGGTTAAGGGTAGGTTAGGGTTAGGGTTAGTGTGAGGGTTAGTGTTAGGGTTAGGGTTAGGGCTAGGATGAGGGTAAGTGTGAGGGTGAGGTTTATGGTTAGGGTGAGTACTATGGTTAGGGTGAGGGTTAGGGTTATTATTAGGGTTAGGGTTAAAGTTAGGTTTAGGGTGAGGGTGAGATTTAGGGTTAGAGTTAGGGTTAGTGTTACGGTTAAGATGAGGTTTAGGGTTAGGGTTAGAGTTAGGGTGAGGGGTAGGGTTAGGTTTAGGATTAGGTTTAGGGTGAGGGTGAGGGTGGGGCTTAGGTTTAGGGTTAAGGTTAGGCTTAGAGTTAGGGTGAAGGTTAGGGTTAGGGTTTAGTTTAGGGTGCAGGTGAGGCTGAGGATTAGGGTAGGTTTAGAGTTAGATTTAGGGTTAGGTTTAGGGTTAGGGTTAGTGTTATGGTTAGGGTTAGGTTTAGGGTTATGGTGAGGGTGAGGGTTAGGGTTAGGCTTAGAGATAGGCTGAGGGTGACTGTGGGGGTGAGGATTAGAGTTAGGGTTAGGCTTAGGGTTAGGGTTATTGTTAGTGTTATGGTTAGGGTTAACTTTGCGGTGAGGGTGAGGCTGCGGATTAGGGTTAGGGTTAGTGTTAGGGTTAGTGTTATTTTTAGGGTTAGGGCTAAAATTAAGGTGAGGTTGAGAGTGAGGGTGAAAGTAAGGGTTAGGATGAGTTTTAGGGTTAGGCTTAGGGTTAGGGTGAGGGTGAGGTTATGGTTAGAGTTAGGGTTAGTGTTAGGGTTAGGGTGAGGTTTCGGGTCAGGGTTAGGTTTGGGGTTATGGTGAGGGTGAGGTTTAGAGTTAGAGTTAGGGTTAGGGTGAGGCTGAGGGTGAGGGTTAGGGTTAGGGTTAGTGTTAGGTTTACAGTTAGGATTAGGGTGAGGCTTAGGATGAGGGTGAGGGTTAGGGTTTAGGATTAGGATTAGGGTTAGGGTTAGGGTTAGGATTAGCGTTAGGCTTAGGATTAGGCTAAGGGTGAGGTTTAGGGCTAGAGTTAGGGTTACGGACAAGGTTAGTTTTAAGGTTAGGGTTAGGGTTCGGGTTAGGGTGAGAGTTAGGTGGTGTGTTAGGGTTAGGGTTAAGTATAGGATTAGGGTTAGAGTGAGGGGGAGTGTGTGTGTTAGGGTTAGGTTTAGGGTTAGGCTTAGGGTTAGGCTGAGGGTGAGGTTGAGCGTGGGGTTTAGGGTTAGGAGAAGGGTTAAGATGAGGTGTAGGGTTAGGATGAGGGTTAGGGTAAGGGCTAGGGTGAGGGTGAGGTTTAGGTTTATTGTTAGGGTGAAGTTTAGGGTTAGGGTTAGGGTGAGGGTGAGGTTTAGGTTTATAGTTAGGGATAGGGTGAGGCTGAGGTTGAGGGTCAGGGTTAGGGTTAGTGTTAGGTGTAGGGTTAGGGTTAGGGTGAGGGTTAGTCTGAGTTTGAGGATGAGGGTTAGGGTTAGGATTAGGATTAGCATTAGTGTTAGAGTGAGTGTGAGTTTTGGGGTTAGGGCTAGGGTTAGGGTTAGGCTTAGGGTTAGGCTGAGGGTTAGAGTAAGGGTGAGGGTTAGGGTTAGGGTGAGCATTAGGGTTAGGGTTATGGGGAGGGTTAGGATGAAGGTTAGGGTTAGGATTCTGGTTATGGTGAGGTCTAGGGTTAGGGTGAGTGTGAGGGTTAGGGATAGGCTTATGCTTAGGGTTAGTTTGAGGGTGAGGGGGGTCAGGATTAGGGTTAGGGTGATGGTTAGATTTAGGGTTACGGGAAGGGTTAGGATGAGGGTTAGGGTTAGGATTAGGGTTAGGGTGAGGTTGAGGTTTAGGGTTAGTGTTAGGGTGAGAGTTAGTGTTAGGGTTAGGGTGAGAGTAGGATTCAGGTTAAGTTTAGAGTTAGGGTGAGGCTTAGGGTCAGAGTTACGGTAAGGTTGAGGGTTAGGGTTAGGTTGAGGTTTAGGGTTAAAAGTAGGGTTAGGGTGAGGGTGACGGTTAGGGTTAGGGTAAGGGTTACGGTGAGGGTGAGGGTTAGGGTTAGGTTGAGGTTTAGGGTTACGATTTGTGTTAGGGTGAAGGCTAGGGTGAGGGTGAGGGTTAGGGTTAGGGTTAGTGTGAGGTTTAGTGATAGGGTTAGGGTTAGAGTTAGGATTAGTTTGAGGGTGAGGTTTAGGGGTAAAGTTAGTGTTAGGGTCAGGGTTAGGCTTAGGGTGAGGGTTAGTGTGGGGGTGACAGTAAGGGAAAGGTGAGGGTTAGGCTGAGGGTGAGGGTTACGGTAAGGGTGAGGGTTAGGGTTAGGGTGAGTGTTAGGGTTAGTGTTAGGGTGAGGGTGAGGGTTAGATTGAGGATTAGTGTTAGGATTAGGGTTAGGGCTAGGGTTAGGTTGAGGTTTAGGGTTAGTGTTAGGGTGAGGTTTAGGTTTAGGGTGATGGTTATGGTTAGTGTGAGTATTAGTGTTCGGGTTACGGTTAGTGTTAAGTTGAGGGTAAGTGTTAGGGTGAGGGTTAGGTTTAGGGTGAGGGTAATGTTTAGGGTGAGGGTTAGGGTTAGGGTGTTTTTTAGGGTTAGGGTTAGGGTTACGGTGAGGGTGAGGGTTAGGTTTAGGGTTAGGATTAGGATTAGGGTTAGGGCTAGGGTGCGGGTAAGTGTTAGTGTGAGAGTTAGGGTGAGGGTGAGGGTTATGGTTAGGGTGAGGGTGAGGGTTAGGTTTAGAGTTATCTTGAGCGTGAGTGTTAGGTTTAGGTTGAGGGTTAGGTTTAGGATTAGGGTTAGGGTTAGTGTGAGGGTTAGTGTTATGGTTAGGGTTAGTGGTAGGGTGAGGATAAGTGTTAGGGTGAGGTTTAGGGTTAGGGTGAGGATTATGTTTAGGGTGAGGGTTAGGGTTATTGTTAGTGTTAGTGTTAGGTTTAGAGTTAGTGTAAGGGTGAGGGTGAGATTTAGTGTTAGAATTAGGGTTAGTGTTTGGTTTAGGGTTAGGGTGCGGGTTTGGCTTAGGCTTAGGCTTAGGCTTAGGCTTAGGCCGAGCTTGAGGGTGAGGGTTAGGATTCACGTTAGGGTGAGCGTTAGGGTTATGTTTAGTGTCAGGTTTAGGATGAGGTTTAGGGTTAGGGTTAGGGTTATGGTGAGGGCTAGCGTGAGGGTTAGGGTGAGGGTTAGGGTTAGGGATAGGGTTAGGTTTAGGATTAGGGTTAGGGTGAGGGTGAGTGTGAGGCTTAGGGTTAGGATTAGGGTTAGGCTTAGAGTTAGGGTGAGGGTTAGGTTTCAGGTTTGAGTTTGGGTGCAGGTGAGGCTGAGGATTTGGGTTAGGTTTAGGGTTAGATTTAGGGGTAGGTTTAGGCTTAGGGTTATTTTTAGTGTTAGGGTTTTGGTGAGGGTTAGGTTTAGGTTTAGTGTTAGGCTGAGGGTGACTGTGGGGGTGAGGATTAGAGTTTGGGTTAGGGTTAGGCTTAGTTTTAGCGTTATGTTTAGTGTTATGGTTAGGGTTAAGTTTGCAGTGAGGGTGAGGCTGAGGTTGAGGGTTAGGGTTAGGGTTAGAGTTAGTGTTATTGTTAGGGTTAGGGCTAGAATTACGGTGAGGTTGAGGGTGAGGATGAAGGTTAGGGTTAGGTTGAATTTTAGGGTCAGGGTTAGGGTCAGGGTGCGGGTGAGGTTTAGGGTTAGAGTTAGGGTTAGTGTTAGGGTTAGGGTGAGGTTGCAGGTTAGGGTTAGGGATGGTGTTATGTGAGGGTGAGGTTTAGTGTTAGAGTTAGGGTTAGGGTGAGGCTAAAGTGTAAGCCTTAGGGTTAGGGTTAGTGTTAGGTTTAGGTTTAGGGTTAGGGTGAGGGTTAGGGTTAGAGTTAGGTTTAAGGTTAGGCTTAGGGTTAGGCTGATTGTGAGTGTGAGTGTGAGGGTTAGGGTTAGGATGATGGTTAGGGTTAGGGTTATGGGGAGTGTTAGGATGAATGTTAGGTTTAGGATTAGGGTTAGGGTGAGGTTAGGGTTAGCGTTATGGGGAGTGTTAGGATGAATGTTAGGGTTAGGATTAGGGTTTGGGTGAGGGCTAGGGTGAGGGTGAGTTTTAGGGTTAGGGTTAGGGTTAGGATTAGGGTGAATGTGAGGTTTAGGGTTAGAGTTAGGCTTAAGGTGAGGCTGAGGGTGAGGGTGAGGGTTGGGGTTAGGATTAGGATTAGGGTAAGCGTTAGGATGAGTGTGAGGGGATAAGGCTTAGGGTTACACTGAGGGTGAGGTTGAGGGTGAGGGTAAGGGTTAGGATTAGGGTTAGGGTGAGGGTGAGTGTGTGGTAGGGTTAGGCTTAGGGTTAGGGTGAGGGTGAGGTTGAGGGTGAGGGATAGGGTTAAGGTGATTGTTTGGGTAAGGGTTAGGGGGAGGGTTAGGATGAGGGTTAGGGTCAGGCTTAGGCTTAGGGTTCGGTTGAGGGAGAGGGTCAGGGTGAGGATTAGCTTTAGGTTGAGGGTTAGGTTTAGGGTTAGCTTGACAGTTAGGATTCAGGTTAAGTTTCGGGTTAGGGTGAGGGTTAGGGCTAGGTTTAGGGTGAGGGTTAGATTTAGGGTGAGGGTGAGGGTTAGGATGAGGATTAGGGTTACGATTAGGGTTAGGTTGAGGGATAGGGTGAGGGTGAGGATTAGGGTTAGCGTTAGGGTAAGGTTTAAGGTTAGGGTTAGGTTTAGGGTGAGGGTTAGGTTGACGGTTAGGGTTACGGTGAGGGTAAGTGTTAAGGTTAGGGTGAGGGTGAGTGTTAGCATTAGGGTTAGGGTTAGGATTAGGTTTAGGGTTAGGATTAGTATTATTGTTAGGGTTAGGGTTAGAGTTATGGTGAGTTTGAGGGTGAGGGTGAGGGTTAGGTTTAGGGTTAGGGTGAGGTTTAGGTTTAGGTGTAGGATTAGGGTTAGTGTGATTGTAAGGTTTAGGGTTAGGTTTAGGGTTAGTTGGAGGGTTAGGTCGAGGGTTAGATTTAGGGTTAGTTTTAGGGTTAAGGTTAGGGTGAGCGTTAGGTTGAGGGTTAGGTTGAGGGTTAGTGTTAGAGTTAGGGCTAGGTTTAGGGTTAGGGTTAGGGTTAAGATGAGGATTAGGGTGAGTGTTAAGGTTAGGGTAAAGGTGAGGTTTAGGGTGAGGTTTTCGATTAGGGTTAGGGTTAGTGTTAGATTGAGGTTTAGGGTTAGGGTTTGGGTTAGGCTTAGAGTTACTGTGACGGTGACAGTCCAGGTGAGTGTGAGGGTTAGGGTTAGGTTTAGGGTTAGGCTTAGGGTTAGGCTTAGGATTAGGCTTAGGGTGAGGGTGCGGATGAGGGTTAGGGTTAGGGTGAGGGTTAGTTTTAGGGTTATGGGGAGGGTTAGGATGAGGGTTAGGGTTAGGATTAGGGTTAGGGTGAGGGCTAGGTTGAGGGTGAGTTTTAGGGTTAGGGTTAGGGTGAGGTTTAGGGTTAGGTTTTGGGATAGGGTTAGAGGTACTGTGAGGGTGAGGGTGCGGGTGAGTGTGAGGGTGAGGGTAGGTTTACGGTTAGTGTTAGGGTGAGAGTTAGGGTTCAGGCTAAGTTTAGAGTTAGGTTGAGGGTTAGGGTTAGGCTTAAGTTGAGCGTGAGGGTTAGGGTTAGGTTGAGGGTTAGGGTTAGGTTTAGGGTTAGGGTGAGTTTCAGAGTTAGGGTTAGGGTGAGGGTTAGGATGAGCTTTAGAGTTAGGATTAGGGTTAGTTTGAGGGTTAGGGTTTGGATTAGGGTTAGGGTGAGTGTGAGGTTTAGAGTTAGAGTTAGTGATGGGGGAGGTTTAGGTTGAGGGTTAGGGTTAGGGTTATTGTTAGGTTAGGGTTAGGGTGAGGGTTAGGGTTAGGATTAGGGTCAGGGTGAGTGTGAGGGTTAGGTTTAGGGTTAGAGTTAGGGTTAGGGTTAGGGATAGGATTAGGGTTAAGGTGAGGGTCAGTGTGCGTGTTAGGGTTAGGTTTAGGCTTAAGCTAAGGGTTAGGCTGAGGGTGAGTTTGAGAGTGAGGGTTAGGGTTAGGGTGAGGGTTAGGGTTAGGTTTAGGGGGAGTATGAGGATGAGGGTCAGGGTTAGGTTTAGTGTTAGGGTAAGGGCTAGGGTGAGGGTGAGGTTTAGGGTTGGGGTTAGGGTGAGATTTAGGTTTAGGGTTTGTGTTAGGGTTAGGTTTAGTTTGAGGTTTAGGGTTAGAGTTAGGGTTAGGGTATGACTGAGGGTGCAGTTTAGTGTTAGGGTTAGTGTTAGGGTTAGGTTGAGGGTTAGGGTGAGGGTGAGGTTTAGGGTTAGGATTAGGATTAGGCTTAGGGTGAGGGTGAGGGTGAGTGTGAGGGTTAGGGTTAGGTTTAGGGTTAGGCTTAGGGTGAGGGTGAGGGTGAGAGTGAGTGTTAGGGTTAGGTTGAGTGTTAGTTTTGGGTTTAGTGTGAGAGTTAGCATTCGGTTAAGTTTAGGGTTAGGGTGAGGATTAGGGTTAGCGTGAGTGCTAGGGTGAGGGTGAGGGTTAGGGTTAGTGTAAGGGTAAGGTTTATGATTAGGGTTAGGATTCAGGTCAGGGTTAGGGTTAGGATTATGGTTAGGGTGAGGGTGAGTGTTAGGATTAGGTTTAGGATTAGGGTTAGGGTTAGGTTTAGGGTTAGGATTATTGTTAGGGTTAGGGTTAGGTTTATACGGTTACTCTGAGGGTGAGGGTGTGGGTTAGGGTTAGGTTTAGGATGAGGTTTATTTTTGGGGTCATGGTTAGAGATAGGGGTAGGGTGAGGGTGAGGTTTAGCATTAGAGTTAGCGTTAGTGTTAGGGTTAGGAATAGGGTGAGGGTTAGGGTTAGGCTTAGGCTTAGGCTTAGGCCTAGGCCGAGCATGAGGTGGAGGGTTAGGGTTCGGGTTATGGTGAGGTTTAGGGTTAGGGTTAGGGTGAGGGCTCGGATGAGGTTTAGGGTTACGATTAGGGTTAGGTTGAGGGCTAGGGTGAGGGTGAGTGTTAGAGTTAGTTTTAGGGTGAGGTTTAGGGTTAGGGTTAGGGTTAGGGTTAGGTTGAGGTTTAGGGTTAGAGTTAGGGTTAGGGGGAGGGTTAGATTGAGGGTTAGGGTTAGGTTTAGTGTTAGGTTAGGGTTAGGGTGAGGGTTAGGGTTAGGATTAGGGTCAGGGTGAGGGTGAGGGTTAGGGATAGGTTTAGAGTTAGGGTTAGGGTTAGGGATAGGATTAGGGTCAGGTTGAGGGCCAGTGTGTGTGTTATGGTTAGGTTTAGGCTTAAGCTTAGGGTTAGGCTGAGGGTGAGTTTGAGAGTGAGGGTTAGGATTAGGGTGAGGGTTAAGGTTAGGTTTAGGGGGAGTGTGAGGATGACGGTCAGGTTTAGGTTTAGTGTTAGTGTAAGGGCTAGGGTGAGGGTGAGGTTTAGGGTTGGGGTTAGGGTGAGGTTTAGGTTTAGGGTTTGTGTTAGGGTTAGGTTTAGTGTGGGGTTTATGATTAGAGTTAAGGTTAGGGTATGCCTGAGGGTGAGGGTTAGGGTTAGGGTTATTGTTAGGGTTAGGGTGAGGGTTAGGGTGAGGGTGAGGTTTAGGGTTAGGGTTAGGATTACTATTAGGGTTGGGGTAAGGGTGAGTGTGAGGGTTAGGGTTAGGGTTAGGGTTAGGCTTAGGGTGAGGGTGAGGGTGAGGGTGAGGGTTAGGGTTAGGTTGAGGGTTAGGTTTAGGTTTAGTGTGAGAGTTAGCATTTGGTTAAGTTTAGGTTTATGGTTAGGATTAGGGTTAGGGTGAGTGCTAGGGTTCAGGTGAGGGTTAGGGTTAGTGTTAGGGTAAGGTTTATGGTTAGGGTTAGGGTTTGGGTGAGGGTTAGGGTTAGGATTAGGGTTAGGATGAGGTTGAGTGTTAATATTAAGTTTAGGATTAGGGTTAGGGTCAGGTTTAGGGTTAGGATTAGTGTTATTGTTAGAGTTAGGGTTAGAGTTATGGTAAGGTGAGGGTGAGGGTTAGTAATAGGATTAGTGTTAGGGTTAGGGTGAGTGTGAGGTTTAGGGTTAGAGTTAGGGTTAGGCTAAGTTTTAGGCTGAGGGTGAGGGTGAGGGTGTGGATTATTGTTAGGGTGAGGGTTAGGGTTTTTGTTACGGTGAGGGTTAGGATGAGGGTTTGGTTTAGGATTAGGGTTAGGGTGAGGGCTAGGTTGAGGATGAGGTTTAGGTTTAGGATTAGGGTGAGGTTTAGGGTTAGGGTTAGGGTTAGGGTTAGGGTGAGGCTGATAGTTAGGGTTAGGTTGAGGCTGAAGTTTAGGTTTAGGGTTAGTGTTAATGTTAGAGTTAGGGTTATGATGAGGCTGAGGGAGAGGGTGAGGTTTAGGCTTAGTGTTAGGATTAGGATTAGGGTAAGGTATTGGGTGAGTGTGAGGGTTAGGGTTACGATGACCGTGAGTGTTAGGGTTAGGTTGAGGGTTAGGGTTAGGCTTATGATTAGGGTGAGGGTGAGGGTGAAGGTTAGGGTTAGGGTAAGTCTTAGGGATAGGGTTAGTTTGAGAGTTAGGGTTCGAGTTAAGTTTAGTGTTAGGGTGATTGTTAGTGTTAGGATTACGGTGAGCATGAGGGTTAGGGTTAGGTTGAGGGTTAGGGTTAGGCATAGGATTAGGGTGAGCCTTAGGGTTAGGGTAAAGTTGAGGTTTAGGGTGAGGTTTTGATTACGGTTAGGGTTAGGGTTAGAGTGAGGTTTAGGGTTAGGGTTTGGGTTAGGCTTAGAGTTACTGTGAGGGTGAGGGTACAGGTGAGTGTGAGGGTTAGGGTTAGGTTTAGGGTTAGGCTTAGGGTTAGGCTTAGGATTAGGCCGAGGGTGAGGGTGGGGATGAGGGTTAGGGTTAGGGTGAGGGTTAGTTTTAGGGTTATGGGGAGGGTTAGGATGAGGGTTAGGGTTAGGATTAGGGTTAGGGTGAGGGCTAGGTTGAGGGTGAGTTTTAGGGTTAGGGTTAGGGTGAGGTTTAGGGTTAGGGTTTGGGATAGGGTTAGAGTTACTGTGAGAGTGAGGGTGCGGTTGAGTGTGAGTGTGAGGGTGAGGTTTAGGGTTAATGTTAGGGTGAGAGTTAGGGTTCAGGTTAAGTTTAGGGTTAGGTTGAGTGTTAGTGTAGGCTTAAGTTGAGCATGAGGGTCAGGGTTAAGTTGAGGGTTAGGGTTAGGTTTAGGGTTAGGGTGAGTTTCAGAGTTAGGGTTAGGGTGAGGGTTGGGATGAGGTTTAGAGTTAGGATTAGGGTTAGGTTGAGGGCTAGGGTGAGGGTGAGAGTTAGGGTTAGTGTTAGGGTGAGGTTTAGGTTTAGGGTTAGGTTAGGGTTAGGTTGAGGGTTAGAGTTTGGATTAGGGTTAGGGTGAGTGTGATGTTTAGGGTTAGAATTAGGGTTAGGGGGAGGGTTAGGTTGAGGTTTAGGGTTAGGGTTAGTGTTAGGTTAGGGTTAGGGTGAGGGTTAGGGTTAGGATTATGGTCAGGGTGAGGGTGAGGGTTAGGTTTGGGGTCAGAGTTAGGGTTAGGATTAGGGATAGGATTAGGGTTAGGGTGAGTGTCAGTTTTTTTGTTAGGGTTAGGTTTAGGCTTAAGCTTAGGGTTAAGCTGAGGGTGAGTTTGAGAGTGAGGGTTAGGGTTAGGTTGAGGGTTAGTGTTAGGTTTAGGGGGAGTGTGAGGATGAGGGTCAGGGTTAGGTTTAGTGTTAGTGTAAGGGCTAGGGTGAGGGTGAGGTTTAGGGTTTAGGGTTTTTGTTAGGGTTAGGTTTAGTGTGAGGATTAGTGTTAGAGTTAGGGTTAGGATAAGGCTGAGTGTGAGGGTTAGGGTTACGGTTCGTGTTAGGGTTAGGTTGAGGGTTAGGGTGAGGGTGAGGTTTAGGGTTAGGGTTAGGATTAGGATTAGGGTTAGGGTTAGGGTGAGTGTGAGGGTTAGGGTTAGGGTTAGCATTAGGCTTAGGGTGAGGGTGAGGGTGAGGGTGAGGGTTAGGGTTAGGTTGAGGGTTAGGTTTAGGTTTAGTGTGAGAGTTAGCTTTAGGTTTAGTTTAGGTTTAGGGTGAGGATTAGGGTTAGGATTAGCGTTAGGGTGAGTGCTAGCTTGAGGGTGAGGGTTAGGGTTAGTTTTAGGGTAAGGTTTATGGTTAGGGTTATGGTTCGGGTGAGGGTTAGTGTTAGGATTAGGGTTAGGTTGAGGGTGAGTGTTAGGATTAGGTTTAGGATAATGTTAGGGTTTGTTTTAGGGTTGGGATTAGTGTTATTGTTAGAGTTAGGGTTAGAGTTATGGTGAGGGTGAGGGTGAGGGTTAGGAATAGGATTAGTGTTAGGGTTAGGGTGAGTGTGAATTTTAAGTTTAGGGTTAGGGTTAGGCTAAGTTTTAGGCTGAGGGTGATGGTGAGGGTGCGGATTATTGTTAGGGTGAGGGTTAGGGTTATTGTTAGGTTGAGGGTTAGGATGAGGTTTAGAATTAGTATTAGGGTTAGGTTGAGGGGTAGGGTGAGGGTGAGAGTTAGGGTTAGTGTTAGGGTGAGGGTTAGGGTTAGGGTTAGGGTTAGGTTGAGGGTTAGTGTTTGGATTAGGGTTAGGGTGAGTGTGAGGTTTAGGGTTAGAGTTAGGTTTAGGGGGAGGGTTAGGTTGAGGGTTAGAGTTAGGGTTAGTGTTAGTGTTAGGGTTAGGGTTATTGTTAGTGTTATTGTTAGGGTTAAATTTGCAGTGAGGTTGAGGCTGAGGTTGAGGGTTATGATTAGGGTTAGGGTGAGTGTTAGGGTTACTCTTATTTTTCGGTTTAGGGTTAGAATTACAGTGAAGTTGAGGGTGAAGGTGAGGGTTAGGGTTAGAATGAGGTTTAGGATTAGGGTTAGGGTTAGGGTGAAGGTGAGGTTTAGGGTTAGAGTTAGGGTTTGGGGGTGGGATAGGGTGAGGTTTAGGGTTAGGGTTAGTGTTAGGGTTAGGGTGAGTGTGAGGGTTAGTTTGAGGTTTTGGGATAGGGTTACGTTTAGGTTTAGGTTTAGGGTGAGCGTGAGTGTGTGGGTTAGGTTGAGGGTTAGACTTAGGCTTAGGTTTAGGGTAAGGGTCAGGGTGGTGGTGAGGATTAGGGTTAGGGAGATGGTTAGGGTTAGGGTTAGTGTTATTGTTAGGGTAAGGGTTAGAGTTATGATGAGGGTGAGGGTGCTGGTGAGAGTTAGGTTTAGGGCTAGTGTGGGATTTAGGGTTAGGGTGTGAGTTAGGGTTAGTGTTACTGTGAGGGTGAGGGTGCGGTTGAGTGTGAGGGTTAGGGTTAGTTTTAGGGTTAGGATTAGGCTAAGGGCTAGGGAGACGTTTAGGGTTAGGTTTGTAGTGAGATTTAGGGGTAGGGTTAGATTTAGGGTTAGGGTGATGTGAGGTTTAGGGTTAGATTTAGGGTTAGGGTGAGGCTGAGGGTGAGGGTTAGGGTTAGGATTAGTGTTAGGGTTAGGTTAGGGTTAGGGTGAGGTTAGGGGGAGGGTGAGGTTTAGGGTTAGGGTTAGGATTAGTGTTAGGGTTTGGGTGAGTGTGAGGGATAGGGTTAGGGTTAGGGTGAGGGTTAGGGTTAGGGATAGGGTGAGAGTTAGGGTTCTGATAAGTTTAGGGTTAGGGTGAGGATTAGGGTTAGGATTAGGTTTAGGTTTGGGGCTAGGGTGATGGTGAGGGTGAGGGTTAGTTTTAGGGTAAGGTTTACGGATAGGGTTAGGGTTTGGGTGAGGGTTAAGATGAGGGATAGCGTTACGGTGAGGGTGAGGGTTAGGGGTAGGTTGATGGTTAGGTTTAGGATTAGGGTTAGGGTGAGGGTGAGTGTTAGGATTTTTGTTAGGATTAGGATTTGGATTACGGTTAGGGTGAGTGTGAGGTTTAGGGTTAGGGTTAGTGTTAGGCTTAGGTTTAGTCTGAGGGTGATGGTGAGGGTGAGGGTTATTGTTAGGGTGAGGGTTAGGGTTAGGGTTAGGGTGAGAGTTAGGGTTCGGGTTAAGTTTAGGGTTAGAGGTTTAGGGTAAGGGTTACAGTGTGGGTTAGGGTTCATGTTAGTGTGAGTTGTAGGATGAGGGTTAGGGTTAGGATTAGACTTAGATTGAGGGCTAGGGTGAGGGTGAGTTTTAGGGTTAGCGTTAGGGTGACGTTTAGGTTTAGGTTTAGGGTTAGGGTAAGGGTGAGGGTAAGGTTTAATGTTAGAGATAGGGTTAGGGTGAGGCTGAGGGTGAAGGTTAGGGTTAGTGTTAGTGTTAGATTTAGGGTTTTGGTGAGTGTTAGCCTTGGTGTTAGGAATAGGATTAGGGTAAGGGTTAGGGTGAGTGTAAGGGTTAGTGTCACGGTGAGCGTGAGTGTTAGGGTTAGGTTGAGGGTTAGGGTTAGGCTTACGATTAGGGTGAGGGTGAGAGTGAGGATTAGGGTTAGGGTAAGGGTTAGGGGTAGGGTTAGAGTGAGAGTTAGGGTTCGAGTTTAGGGTTAGGGTGTGATTTACGGTTAGGATTACGTTGAGTTTGAAGGTTAGGCTTAGTTTGAGGGTTAGGGTTAGGCTTAGGATTAGGGTGAGGGTTAGGTTTAGGGTTAGGCTGAGGTTTAGGGTGAGGTTTTGGATTACGGTTAGGGTTAGTGTTAGGGTGAGGGTGAGGTTTTGGGTTAGAGTTAGGTTAAGGGGCAGGGTTAGGGAGAGTTTTTGGGTTAGAGTTAGTGTTATGGTTAGGGTGAGGGTTAGGGTTTGGGTTAGGGTTATTGTTAGTGTTATGGTTAGGGTTAAGTTTGTGGTGAGGGCGAGGCTGAGGGTGGGAGTTATGTTTAGTGTTAGGTTTAGAGTGAGGTTTAGGGTTAGGGTTAGGGTACGGGTTAGGGTGAGTGTGAGGTTTAGGGTTAGATTTAGGGTTTGGGTTAGGATTACCGTTAGGGTGAGGGTTAGGGTGAAGGCTAGGGTGTCGTTGAGGGTTATGGTAAGTGTTAGGGTTAAGGTTAGGGTGAGGGTTAGGTTGAGGTTAAGGGTTAGGGTTAGGGTTAGTGTTAGGATTAGGGTTAGGGTGAGGGTTAGTGTGAGGGTTAGGCTTAGGATTAGGCTTAGGCTTAGGGTAAGGCTGAGAGTGAGTGTGGGGGTGTGGATTAGGGTTAGGGTGATTGTTAGGTTTAGGCTTAGGGTGAGGGTTAGGATGAGAGTTAGGGTTAGGATTAGGATTAAGGTGAGGGCTTGGGTGAGGGTGAGGTTTAGGGTAAGTGTTAGGCTTAGGCTTAGGGTTAGGCTGAGAATGAGGTTGAGGGTGAGGGTTAGGGTTAAGGTGAGATTTAGTGTTAGGGTTACGGTTAGAGTTAGGATTCGGGTGAGGGTGAGGTTCAGGGGTAGAGTTAGGGTTAGGGTGAGTGTTAGGCTTAGGGTGACAGTTAAGGTGGGAGTGATGGTAAGGTAAAGGTGAGGGTTAGGCTGAGTGTGAGGGTTATTGAATGGGTTAGCGTTAGTGTTACGGGGAGGGATAGGATTAGGCTGAGTGTGAGGGTGAGGGTTAGATTGAGGATTAGTGTTAGGGTTCGTGTGAGGTTTAGGGTGAGGATGAGGGTTAGGGTTAGGGTAAGGCCTAAGGTGAGGATGAGGGTTACGGTTAGTGTTAGGGTGCAGTTTAGGGTTAGGGTTAGGGTTTGGATTAATGTTAGAGTTAGGCTTAAGGTGAGGGTTAGGGTGAGGTGAGGTTTAGGGTTAGGGTTAGGATTAGGATTAGGTTTAGGGTTAGGGTAAGTGTGACTTTTAGGGTTAGGGGTAGGGTTAGGCTTAGGGTGATGGTGAGGGTGAGGGTTATTGTTAGGGTGAGGGTTAGGCTTAGGCTTAGGGTGAGAGATAGGGTTCCGGTTATGTTTAGGTTTAGAATGAGTATTGGGTAAGGGTTACAGTGAGGGTGAGGGTTAGTGTTAGGTTGAGGTTTTGGGTTAGGGTTTGGTTTAGGGTGAGGGTGAGGGTGAGGGTAAGGGTTAGGGTTAGTTTTAGGGTAAGGGTTAGGATGAGGGTTAGGGTTAGGATTAGGGTTAGGGTTAGGGTGGGGGTTAGGGTTAAAGTTATTGTTAGGGTTAGGGTTAGAGTTAAGGTTAGGGTGAGGGTGAGGGTGAGGGTTAGGTTTAGGGTGAGGTGTACGGTGAGGTTTAGGGTTAGGGTTATGGTTAGAGTTAGCGTGAGGGTGAGGTTTAGGGGTAGAGTTAGGGGTAGGGGGAGGGTAAGAGTCAGGTTTAGGTTTAGGGTTTGGGTGAGGATGAGGGTTAGGTTGAGTTTTAGGGATATGGTTAGGTTTAGGATTAGGTATCATGTGAGGGTGAGTGTGAGGGTTAGGGTGATGGTTAGGCTTAGGGTGAGGGTTAGGCTGAGGGTGAGGGTGGGGGTGACGATTAGGGTTAGGGGGATAGTAAGGGTTAGGGTTAGTATTATTGTTAGGGTTAGAATTAGAGTTACTGTGAGGGTGAGGTTGGCGGTGAGGGTTAGGGTTAGGGTTAGGGTGGGGTTTAGGTTTAGGGTTAGTGTTAGGTTAGTGTGAGGTTGAGGGTTAGGTTGAGGTTTAGGGTTAGGGTTAGGGTTATTGTGAGGGTTAGGGTTAGGGTTAGAGTTAGTGTTAGGGTTACGGTGTTAGGGTGAGGGTTTGGGTTAGGGTGAGGGTTCTGTTTAGGGTGAGTGTTAGAGTTAGGTTTATTGTTAGGGTTAGGGTTAGGGTTAAGGTTACGTTGAGGGTGAGGATTAGGGTTGGGGTTAGGATGAGGTTTAGGTTTAGGGTTAGTGTTACAATTAGGGTTAGGGTGAGAGTGAGGTTTAAGGTTAGAGTTAGGGTTAGTGTTAGGGTTAGAGTGAGGGCTAGGGTGAGGGTTAGGGTTAGGGTGAGGGTGAGGGTTAGGATGAGGTTTAGGGTTAGGATTAGGGTTAGGGTTAGGGCTAGGGTAAGGGTTAGGGTTAGGGTTAGGGTTTGGGTTAGGGTGAGGTTGAGGCTGAGGATTAGGGTTTGGTTAAGGGTTAGGGTTAGGGTTAGTTTTAGGGTTAGGTTTAGGGTTAGGGTTAGGTTTAGCGTTAGGTTTTGGCTGAGGTTGAGGGTGGTGGTGAGGATTAGGGTTAGGTTTACGGTTCTGGTTATTGTTAGTGTTATGGTTAGGGTTAATTTTGCAGTGAGGTTGAGTTTGAGGTTGAGTGTTATGGTTAGACATTGGGTTATGGTTAGGGTTAGTGTTATTGTTAGGGTTAGGTTTACAGTTACGGTGAGCTTGAGGGTGAGGGTGAGAGTTAGTGTTAGGATGAGGTTTAGGGTGAGATTTGGGGTTAGGTTTAGGGTTAGGGTTAGGGTGAGTGTGAGGTTTAGGGTTAGAGTTAGTTTTAGGGGGAGGGTTAGGGTGAAGTTCAGGGTTAAGGTTAGTGTTAGGGTTAGGGAGAGCGGCAGGGTTAGGATGTGGTTTAGGGATAGGTTTAGGGTTAAGATTAGGGTTAGGGTGTGGGTGAGTGTAAGGGTTAGGGTGTAAGGGTTAGGCTTAAGCTTAGGGTTAGGCTGAGAGTGAGGATGAGGGTGAGATTTAGGGTTAAAATTAGGGTGGGGTTTAGGGTTAGGGTTAGGGTTTGGGTGAGGGTGAGGTTTCAGTTTAGATATAGGGTTAGGGGGGTGGTTAGGGTGAGGGTTATGGTTAGGGTTAGTTTTATGGTTAGGGTGAGGGTGAGGGTTAGGTTTAGGGTTAGGATTAGGTTTAGGGTGAGGGTGAACGTGTGTGTTAGGTTTAGGTTTAGGGTTAGGCTTAGGATTAGGCTGAGGGTGAATTTGAGGTTGAGGGTTAGGGTTAGGGTGAGGGTTAGTGTTCGGGTTAAGTTTAGGGTTAGGGTGAGGGTTGCGGTAAGGGTTATGGTGAGGGCGAGGGTTAGCGTTAGGTTGAGTGTTAGGGTTAGGGTTAGGGTGCGTGTGAGGGTGAGGGTTAGGTTTAGGGTGAGGGTTAGGATGAGTGTTAGGGTTAGAGTTAGAATTAGGTTGAGTCTGAGGGTGAGGGTTAGGGTGAGGGTTAGTGTTAGATTTAGGGTTAGGGTGAGGGTGAATGTGAGGGTGAAGGTTAGGGTTAGGGTTAGGGCGAGGTTTCGGGTTAGTGTTATGATTAGGGTTAGGATGAGGGTGAGGTTTAGGGGTAGAGTTAGGGTTAGGGTGAGGGTTAGGGTGAGGGTTAGGGTGAGGGTTAGGGTTAGGGTGAGGGTTAGGGAGGGGGTGATGTTGAGGGTAAATGTGAGGTTTAGGCTGAGTGTGAGTTTTACCATAAGGGTGATGGTTAGGGTGAGGATGAGGGTTAAGTTTAGCGTGAGTGTTAGGGTGAGGGTGAAGGTTAGGGTTAGGGTGAGGGTTAGGGTTAGGTTTAGGGAGAAAGATAGGGTTTGGGTTAAATTTAGGGTTAGGGTTAGGGTTCGGGTGAGGGCTAGGGTTAGTATGAGGGTTAGGATAAGGATTAGGGTTATGATTAATGTTAGGGTGTGGGCTAGGGTGATGGTGATTTTTAGGGTTAGTGTTTGGGTGAGGTTTAGTGTTAGGGTTAGGGTTAGGGTGAGTGTTAGGATGAGAGTTAGTGTTACCATGACGTTAGGGTTAGGGTTATGGTGAGGGTGAGGGTTAGAATTAGGTGTAGGGTGAGGGTGAGTGTTAGGATTAGGGTTAGTGTTAATTTAGGTTTAGGATTAGTGTTATTGTTAGGGTTAGGGTTAGACTTACAGTGAGGGTGAGGGTGAGGGTGAGGGTTAGGGTTAGGGTGAGGGTTAGGATTGGGGTTATGGGGAGGGTTATGATGAGGGTTAGGTTTAGGATTAGGTTTAGGGTGAGGGTTATGCTTACGGAAGGGTGAGGGTTAGGGTTAGGGTTAGGATTAGGGTTAGGGTTAGGGTTATTGTTAGGGTTAGGGTTAGGGTTATGGTTACGGTGAGGGTGAGGGTTAGGGTTAAGTTTAGGGTGAGGTTTTTAGTGTTAGGGTTAGGGTTAGAGTTAGGGTTAGGGTGAGGGTGATGTTTAGGGGTAGAGTTAGGTTTACAGTGAGGGTCAACATGAGGGTTAGGGTTACGGTGAGGGTTAAGGTGGGGGTGATGGTAAGGGTAAAGATGAGGATTAGGCCTAGGGTGAGGGTTATCGTAAGGGTGAGGGTTACGGTTAGGGTGAGGATGAGAGTTAGGGTTAGGGTGAGTGCTAGGGTGAGGGTGAGGACTAGGTTTAGTGTTAGGGTGAGGTTAGGGTTAGTGAGGGGTATGGTTAGGTTAAGGATAGGGTTACGTTCAGGTTTAGTGTTAGGGTTAGGTTTAGGGTTAGGGGAGGGTTAAGGTTATGGTTAGGGTTATTGTTAGGGTTAGGGTTAGGATGAGGTTTAGGTTTAGGGTCCGGGTTAGAGTTAGGCTTAGGGTAAGGGTGAGGTTTAGGGTTAGAGTTAGGGTTAGTGTTAAGGTTAGGGTTAGCATGAGGGTTCGGTTTAGGGTTAGGCTTAGGCTTTGGTTTAGTCTTAGGCCCAGCATGTGGGTGAGGGTTAGGGTTAGGGTTACGGTGAGGGTAATCAATACGGAAGGGTGAGGGTTTGGGTTAGGGTGAGGGTTAGGGTTAGAATTAGGGTTAGGGTGAGGGTGAGGGTTAGGATTAAGGTTAGGGTTAGGGTTATTGTTAGGGTTATGGTTAGGGTTACGGTGAGGGTGACGGTTAGGGTTAAGTTTATGGTGAGGTTTTTAGTGTTAGTGTTAGTGTTAGGGTTAGGGTTAGGGTGAGGTTTCAGGGTAGAGTTAGGGTTAGGGTTATGGTTAGGGTGAGGGTTAGGGTTAGGGTGAGGGTTAAGGTGGGGTGACGGTAAGGGTAAAGATGAGGGTTAGGCCTAGGGTGAGGGTTATGGTAAGGGTGAGGGTTAGGGTTAGGGTTAGGATTAGGGTGAGAGTCAGTGTTCAGGTTAAGTTTAGGGTTAGGGTGAGGTTTAGGGTGAGGATGAGGGTTAGGGTTAGGGTGAGGACTAGGGTGAGAGGGAGGATTAGGATTAGTGTTAGGGTGAGGTTAGGGTTAGGGTGAGGGTTATGGTTATGGTTATGGTTAGGGTTAGGGTTAGGTTTAGTGATAGGGTTAGGGGTAGGATTAGGGTAGGGTTAAGGTTAGGGTTAGGGTTATTGTTAGGGTTAGGGTTAGGATGAGGTTTAGGTTTAGAGTTAGGTTTAGTGTTAGGGTTAGGGTAATGGTGAGGTTTAGGGTTAGAGTTAGGTTTAGTGTTAGGGTTAGGGTTAGGGTGAGGTTTAGGGTCAGGGTTAGGCTTCGGCTTTGGTTTAGGCTTAGGCCCAGCATGTGTGTGAGGGTTAGGGTGTGGTTTAGGGTGAGGATTAATGTTAGGGTTCGGGTGAGGTTTAGGATGATTTTTAGGGGTAGGATTAGAGTTACGGTGAGGGCAAGGGATAGGGTTAGGATGATTATTCGGGTTAGGGATAGGGTTAGATTTAGGATTAGGGTTAGTGTGAGGGTTAGGGTTAGCATTAGGGTTAGGCTTAGGGTTAAGGTGAGGGTTAGGGTTAGGGTTTGGTTAGGGTGAGGGTGAGGCTGAGGAGTAGGGTTAGGTTGAGGTTTAGGTTTAGGGTTAGGTTTAGGGTTAGTTTTAGTGTTATGTTTAGTGTTAAGGTTAAGTTTAGGGTTAGGATTAGTGTTATTGTTAGGGTTAGGGTTACAGTTAAGGTGAGGTTGAGGGTGAGGGTGAGGTTTAGGTTTAGGGTGAAGTTTAGGTTTAGGGTAATGGTTAGGGTTAGGGTGAGGTTTAGGGTTAGAGTTAGATTGAGGGGGGAGGGTTAGGGTGAAATTGAGGGCTAGGTTTAGTGTTAGGGTTAGGGTGAGGGTGAGGTATAATTTGAGGTTTAAGGATAGGGGTAGGTTTAGGATTAGTGTTAGGGGGATGGTGAGTGTGAGGGTTAGGGTGAGGGTTAGGCTTAGGCTCAGGTTTAGGCTGAGGGTGACGGTGGGGGTAAGTATTAAAGTTAGGGTGATGATTAGGGTTAGGGTTAGTGCTGTTCTTAGGTTTAGGGTTAGAGTTACAGTGAGGTTGAGGTTGGGAGTGAGGGTTAGCGTTAGGGTTAGGGTGGGGTTTAGGGTTAGGCTTAGTGTTAGGGTTAGGGTGAGGTTTAGGGTTAGATATAGGGTTAGGGTGAGGGTTATGGTGATGGTTAGGGTTAGGGTTAGTGTTAGGGTTAGGGTGAGGGTAAGGGTTAGGTTTAGGTTTAGGGTTAGGCTTAGTTTTAGGCTGAGGGTGATGGTGAGGGTGAGGGTTAGGGTTAGGGTGAGGGTTAGGGTAAGGGTTATGGGGAGGGTTATGATGAGGGTTAGGGTTAGGATTAGGGTTAGGTTGAGGGTTAGGATTACGGAAGGGGGAGGGTTAGGTTTAGGGTGAGGGTTAGGGTTAGGATTAGGGTTAGGGTGAGGGTGAGGTTTAGTATTAGGTTGAGGGTTAGTGTTATTTTTAAGGTTAGTGTTAGGGTGATGGTTACGGTGAGGGTGAGGGTTAGGGTTAAGCTTAGGGTGAGGTTTATAGTGTTAGGGTTAGGGTTAGAGTTAGGGTTAGGGCGAGGGTGAGGTTTAGGGGTAGAGTTAGGGTTAGGGTGAGTGTTAGGATGAGGTTTAGGTTTAGGGTGAGGGTTAAGGTGGGGGTGACTGTAAGGGTCAAGATGAGGGTTAGGCCTAGGTTGAGCGTTATGGTAAGGGAGAGGGTTAGGGTTAGGGTGAGGGTTAGGGTGAGAGTTATTGTTCAGGTTAAGTTTAGGGTTAGGATGAGGTTTAGGGTGAGGGTGTGAGTTAGGGTTAGGGTTAGGGCCAGTGTGAGTGTGAGGATTGGGGTTAGTGTTAGGGTGAGGTTAGGGCTAGGGTGAGGGTTATGGTTATGTTTATGGTTAGCGTTAGGTTTCGGTTTAGTGTTAGGGTTAGGGGTAGCGTTAGGGTAGGGTTAAGGTTAGGGTTAGCGTTATTGTTAGGGTTAGGGTTAGGATGACGTTTAGGTTTAGGGTTAGGGTTAGAGTTAGGGTTAGGACAAGGGTGAGGTTTAGGGTTAGAGTTAGGGTTAGTGTTAGGGTTAGGGCTAGGGTGAGGGTTAGGGTTAGGTTTAGGCTTAGGCTTTGGTTTAGGCTTAGGCCCAGTTTGTGGGTGAGGGTAAGGTTTAGGTTTAGGGTGAGGGTTAGGGTTAGGTCGAGGGTTAGTGTTATTGGTAGGTTTAGTTTTAGATTTGCGGTGAGGTTGAGGCTGAGGTTTAGGGTTAAGGTTAGGGTGAGGTTTTTAGTGTTAGGGTTAGTGTTAGAGGTAAGGTTAGGGTGAGGGTGAGGTTTAGGGGTAGAGTTAGGGTTAGGGTGAGGTTTAGTGTGAGGGTTAGGGTTAGGGTGAATGTTAGGGTTAGGGGTAGGGTGAGAGTGAAGGATAGATTGAGGATTAGTGTTCGGTTAGTGTGAGGTTTAGGGTGAGGATGAGGGTCAGGGTTAGGGTGAGGGTTAGGTTTAGGATTAGGGTGAGGTTTAGGGTTAGGGTGATGGTTAGTGTTAGTGTGAGTGTTTGTGTTAGGATTAGGGTTAGTGTTAGGGTGAGTGTAAGTGTTAGGGTGAGGGTTTGTGTGAGGATGAGGGTTATGGTAAGGGTGAGGGTTAGGATTAGTGTTAGGGTTACTGTTAGGGTTAGGGTTAGAATTTGGGTTGCATTGAGGATGAGGGTGAGGGTTAGGGTTAGTGTTACTGTGAGGTTTAGGGCTTGGGTTAGGGTAGAGTTAGGTTTAGGGTGAGGGTGAAGTTTAGGGTTAGACTTAGGGTTACGGTGAGGGTTAGGTTTAGGGTTAGTTTTATGGTTTGGTTAGTGTTAGGCTTGGGCTTAGGACGAGCATGTGGGTGAGGGTTAGGGTTAGGGTTAGGGTGAAGGTTAGGTTTAGGGTTATGGTGAATGTTTGGATGATGTTTATCGTTAGGATTATGTTTAGGGTGAAGGCTAGTGTGAGGCTTTGGGTGAGGGTTAGTGTTAGGTATAGTATTAGGTTTAGGATTAGGGTTAGGGTGAGTGTGAGTGTGAGGGTAAGGGTTAGGGTTTGGCTTAGGTTTAGGGTTACCGTTATGGTTATGGTTAGGGTTAGGGTGAGAGTAAGGCTGAGGATTAGGGTTAGGTTTAGGGTTACGGTTAGGGTTAGTGATATTGTTAGGGTTAGGGTTAGAGTTACGGTGAGGGGGAGGGGGAGGGTTAGGATTAGGATTAGATTGGGGTTTAGGGTTAGGGTTAGGGTTAGTGTTAGTGTGAGGGTGAGGTTTAGGGTTAGATATAGGGTTAGGAGGAGGGTTAGCGTGAGGGTTATGGTGAGGGTCAGTGTTAGGGTTTGTGTTAGGGGGAGGGGGAGGCTGAGGATTAGTGTTAGGTTTAGGGTTTGGTTTAGGGTTACAGTTTGTGTTAGGTTTAGGGCTAGGGTTAGGGTTACGGTGAGGGTTAGGGTTTGGGTTAGGGTTAAGTTAGGGTCAGGCTGAGGGTGAAGGTGGGGGTGAGGATTAGGTTTATGGTTATGGTTAGGGTTAGGGTTATTGTTAGTGTTATGTTTAGGGTTAAGTTTGCAGTGATGGTGAGGCTGAGGGTGAGGGTTTGGTTAGGGTTAGGGTGAGGGTTAGGGTTACTGTTATTTTTAGGGTTACGGTTAGAATTACAGTGTGGTTAAGTTTGAGGGTGAGGGTTAGGGTTAGGGTTAGAATGAGGTTTAGGATTATGTTTAGGGTTAGGGTGAGGGTGAGGGTGAGGGTGAGGTTTAGGGTTAGATTTAGGGTTTGGGGTAGGGTTAGGGTGAGGTTTAGCGTTAGGGTTAGAGTTAGGGTGAGGGTGAGGTTTAGGTTGAGGTTTAGCGATAGGGCTACATTTAGGTTTAGGCTTTGGGTGAGCGTGAGTGTGTGGGTTAGTTGGAGAGTTAGGCTTAGTCTTAGGGTTAGGCTGAGTGTCAGGATGGGGTTGAGGATTAGGGTTAGGGTGATGTTTAGGGTTAGGGTTAGTGTTATTGTTAGGGTAAGGGTTAGAGTTACAGTGAGGGTGAGGGTGCTGGTGAGAGTTAGGGTTAGGGTGGGGTTAGGGTTAGGGTTAGAGTTAAGGTGAGGGTGAGGGTTAGGGTTAGTACTAGCGTTAAGGTTAGAGTAAGTTGTAGGCTTAGGTTTTGAGTTAGGGTTAGAGTTACTGTGAGGGTGAGGGTGCGATTGAGTGTGAGGGTTAGGGTTAGGTTTAGATTTATGGTTAGGGTTAGGGTGAGGGCTAGGGAGAGGTTTAGGGTTAGAGTTAGGGTTAGGTTTCGGGGTAGGGTTAGATTTAGGGTTAGGGTGAGTGTGAGGTTTAGGGTTAGATTTAGTGTTAGGGTGAGGATGAGGGTGAGGTTTAGGGTTAGGGTTAGTGTGAGGCTGAGGTTTAGGATTAGGATTAGGGTGAGGTTTAGGGTGAGGGTGAGGTTTAGGGTTAGGGTTAGGCTTAGGGTTAGGGTTAAGGTGAGTGGAGGGTTATGTTTAGGGTTAGGGTTAGGGTTAGTGTTAGGGTTAGGGTTAGGATTAGGGTTAGGTTTAGGGTGAGTGTGAGGGTTAGGGATAGGGTTAGGGTGAGGGTTAGGGTTAGGGTTAGGGTGAGAGTTATGGTTCAGTTATGTTTAGGTTTATGGTGAGGATTAGGGTTAGGATTAGTTTTAGGGTGGGAGCTAGGGGGATGGTGAGGGTTATGGTTAGTTTTAGGGTAAGGTTTACGGTTAGGATTAGGGTTCGGGTGAGGGTTAGGATGAGGGTTAGTGTTACAGTGAGGGTGAGGGTTAGGCTTAGGTTGAGGTTTAGGGTAAGGCTTAGGCTTAGGGTCAGGCTGAGCATGAGGTTGAGAGTGAGGGTTAGTGTTAGGGTGCTGTGTAGGTTTTAGGTTAAGGTGATTGTAAGGATGAGATTTAGGGTTAGGGTGAGGTTTAGGGTAATTATGATGGTAAGAGTAATGGTGAGGTTTAGGCTGAGGTTGAGGTTTAAGAGAAGGGTGAGGGTTAGGGTAAAGTTTAGGGTTAGGGTTAGGGTGAGGGTTAGATTGAGGATTCGGTTTAGGGTTAGTTTGAGGTTTAGGGTGAGGATGAGGGTTAGGGTTAGGGTGGGGTGAGCATTAGAATTAAGTTTAGGGTGAGGGCTAGGGTGAGGTTGAGGGTTAGGGTTAGGGTTAGGCTGAGGGTTAGGGTGATTGTTAGGGTGAGTTTTAGGGTTAGTGGTAGGGTTAGGTTTAGGGTTAGGGTTAGGGATAGGGTCAGGGTTACGGTGAGGCTTAGTGTTAGGGATAGGGTTAGGCTTAGGGTTAGGCTGAATGTGAGGGTGGGGGTGAGTATTAGGGTTAGGGTTAGTTTTAGGGTTATCGTTAGTGCTATGGTTAGGGTTAAGTTTGCCGTGAGGTTGAGGCTGAGGGTGAGAGTTATGGTTAGGGTTAGGGTTAGGTTTTAATGTTATTGTTAGGGTTAGGGTTAGAGTTATGTTTAGGTTGAGGGTGAGGGTGAGGGTTAGGGTTAAGTTGAGGTTTAGGGTTAGGGTTAGGTTTAGGGTGAGGGTAAGGGTAAGGGTTAGGGTATGGATGTGGTTTAGGTTTGAGTTAGGGTTAGGGGGAGTGTTAGGGTGAGGTTTAAGTTTTGGGGTAGTGTTAAGGTTAGGGTGAGGGTGAGGGTGAGTGTTAGGTTGAGGTTTAGGGTTAGGGTTAGGTTTAGTGTTAGGGTTAGGGTGAGGGTTAGGCTTAGACTTTGGGTTAGGCTGAGAGTGAGGGTTGGGGTGAGGATAGGGGTTAGGTTGATGGTTAGGGTTAGTGTTAGTGTTATTTTTAGGGTTAGGGTTAGGGTTATGGTGAAGGTGAGGGTGCAGGTGAGGTTTCGGGTTACGGTTAATGTGGGCTTTAATGTTAGTGTTAGGGTGAGGGTGAGGGTTAGATTGAGGATTAGTGTTAGGGTTACTTTGAGTTTTACCGTGAGGATTAGTGTTGGGGTTAGGGTTAGTGCTAGGGTTAGGTTGAGGTTTAGGGTTAGTGTTAGTGTGAGGCTTAGGGTTCGGGTTACGGTTAGTGTTAAGGTGAGGGTAAGTGTTAGGGTGAGGGTTAGGTTTAGGGTGAGGGTAATGGTTAGGATGAGGGTTAGGTTTAGGGTGAGGGTAATGGTTAGGGTGAGGGTTAGGTTTAGGGTTTTTGTTAGGATTATGGTTAGGGTTACGGTTACTGTGAGGGTGAGTGTTAGGGATAGGGTTAGGATTAGTATTAGGGTTAGTGTTAGGGTAAGGGTAAGTGTTAGGGTGAGGGATAGGGTTAGGGTGAGGTTTATGATTAGGGTGAGGGTCAGGGTTAGGGTTAGGGTTACATTGAGCGTTAGGGTTAGGGTTAGGTTGATGGTTAGTGTTAGGGTTAGGGTTAGGGTGAGTTTAGGGTTAGGGTTATTGTGAGGGTTAGTGTTAGGGTTAAGATTAGGGGTAGGGTGAGGGTAAGTGTTAGGGTGAGCTTTAGGGTTAGGGTGAGGATTATGGTTAGGGTGAGAGTTAGGGTTATTGTTAGGGGTAGGTTTAGGGTTAGAGTTAGGGTTAGGGTGAGGGTGATATTAAGGGTTAGAGTTAGGGTGAGTGTTAGGATTAGGGTGAGGTTTAGGGTTAGGGTTAAGCTTAGGCTTAGGCCGAGCATGAGGGTGAGGTTTAGGGTGCGGGTTAGGGTTAGGGTTAGGCTTATGGTTAGTGTCAGGTTTGGATGAGGTTTAGGGTTAGGGTGAGGGCTAGGGTAAGGGTTAGGGTGAGGGTTAAGGTTAGGGATAGGGTTAGGTTTAGGATTAGGGTTAGGGTGAGGGTGATTGTGAGGCATAAGTTTAGGGTTAGGATTAGGCTTAGAGTTAGGGTGAGGGTTAGGGTTAGAGTTTGGGTTAGGGTGCAGGTGAGACTGAGGATTAGGTTTAGGTTTAGGGTTAGATTTAGGGTTAGGTTTATGGTTAGTGTTAGTGTTAGGTTTAGGGTTACAGTGAGGGTTAGGGTAAGGGTTAAGTTTAGGCTTAGGGTTAGGCTGAGGGTGTCTGTGGGGGAGAGAATTAGAGCTAGGGTTAGGGTTAGGCTTAGGGTTAGGTTTATTGTTAGTGCTATGGTTAGGTTTAAGTTTGCAGTGAGGGTGAGGCTGAGGGAAAGGGTGAGGGTTAGGGTTAGAGTTAGGGTTAGTGTTATTGTTAGGGTTAGGGCTAGAGTTACGTTGAGGTTGAGGGTGAGGGTGAATGTTAGGGTTAGGGTGAGTTTTAGGGTTACGGTTAGCGTTAGGGCAAGGGTGAGTTTTAGGCTGAGGGTGAGGTTTAATGTTAGGGTTAGGGTGAGAGTTAGGGTAGGGTTAGGGTGAGAGAAAGATTCAAGTTAAGTTTAAGGTTAGAGTGTGGGTTAGGGTAAGGGTTACGGTGAGGTTGAGGGTTAGGGTCAGTTTGAAATTTAGGGTTAAGATTAGATTTAGTGTTAGGGTGAGGGTTAGGGTAAGGTTTACGGTGAGGGTGAGGTTAGGTTTAGGGTTAGAGTTAGGATTTATGTTAGGGTGAGGGCTAGGGTGAGGCTGAGGGTTAGGGTAAAGGTTTGGCTTAGGCTTAGGTTTAAGCTGAGCGTGAGGATGCGGGTGATGGTTAGGGTTAGGGTTAGTGTGAGGTTTAGTGTTAGGGTTAGGGTTAGAGTTAGCATTAGGGTGAGGTTTAGGGGTAGAGTTAGTGTTAGGGTGAGGTTAGGCTTAGGGTGAGGGTTGGGTTGTGGGTGACTGTAAGGGTAAGGTGAGGGTTAGGCTGAGGGTGAGGGTCACGGTAATGGTGAGAGTTAGGGTTAAGGTTAGGGTTAGGGTGAGGGTGAGGTTTAGATTGATGATTAGTGTTAGCTTTAGTGTGAGGTTTACCGTGAGGATGAGTATTAGGTTTAGGGCTAGGGTTAGGTTGAGGTTTAGGGTTAGTGTTAGCGTGAGGTTTAGGGTTAGGGTGATTGTTAGATTTAGTGTGAGGCTTAGTGTTCGGGTTAAGGTTAGTGTTAAGGTGAGAGTAAGTGTTAGTGTGAGGGTTAGGTTTAGGGTGAGGGTAATGATTAGGGTGAGGTTTAGGGTTAGGGTTAGGGTTTTTGTTAGGTTTAGGGTTAGGGTTGTTGTTAGTGTTAGGGTTAGGGTTCCGGTTAAGTTGAGGGTGAGGGTTAGGATTAGAGTTAGTGTTAGGGTGAGGGTAAGTGTTAGGGTGAGTGATAGGGTTAGAGTGAGGGTTATGGTAAGGGTGAGGGTCAAGGTTAGGTTTAGGGTTACTTTGAGAGTGAGGGTTAGGGTTATGTTGAGGTTTAGGGTTAGGGTTAAGGTTAGGGTGAGTTTAGGGTTAGGGTTTTTGTGAGGGTTAGTGTTAGGGTTAAGATTAGGGGTCGGGTGAGGGTAAGTGTTAGGGTGAGGTTTAGGGTTAGGGTGAGGATTATGGTTAGGGTGAGGGTTAGGGTTATTGTTAGGGTTAGAGTTAGGTTTCGATTTAGGGTTAGGGTGAGGGTGAGATTTAGGGTTAGAGTGAGGTTTAGTTTTAGGGTTATTGTTAGGGTGAGGGTTAGGGTTAGGTTTAGGCTTAGGCTTAGGCTTAGGCCGAGCATGAGGGTGAGGGTTAGGGTTCGGGTTAGGGTTCCGGTTAGGGTTATGGTTAGTGTCAGGTTTAGGATGAGGTTTAGGGTTAAGTTTAGGGTTAGGGTGAGGGCTAGGCTGAGGGTTAGGGTTAAGGATTGGGTTAGGTTTAGGGTTACGGTTAGGGTGAGGGTGAGTGTGAGGCTTAGGGTTAGGGTTAGGTTTAGGCTTAGAGTTAGGGTGAGGGTTTTGGTTAGGGTTTGGGTTAGGGTTAGGGTTAGGCTTACGGTGAGGGTCAGGGTTAGGTTAGGGTTAGTCTTAGGATTAGGCATATTGTTAGTGTTATGGTTAGGTTTAAGTTTGCAGTGAGGGTGAGGCTGAGGGTGAGGGTGAGATTTAGGGTTAGGGTTAGGGTTAGTGTTATTGTTAGGGTTAGGGCTAGAGTTACGGTGAGGTTGAGGGTGAGGTTGAAGGTTAGGGTTAGGGTGAGTTTTAGGGTTAGGGTTAGTGTTAGGGTGAGGGTGAGGTTTAGGGTTAGAGTTAGGCTTAGGGTTAGGGTTAGGGTTAGGGTGAGGTTTCAGGTTAGGGTTAGGTTTGGGGTTATGGTAAAGGTGAGGTTTATGGTTAGAATTAGGGTGAGGGTGAGGCTGAGGGTGAGGGTTAGGGTTAGGGTTAGTGTTAGCTTTAGGGTTAGGGTTAGGGTGAGATTTAGGGTGAGGGTGAGGGTTAGAGTTAAGGTTAGGATTAGGATTAGTGTCAGGGTTAGGGTGAGTGTGAGGTCTAGGGTTAGTGTTAGGATTAGGGTTAGGCTTAGGTTTAGTCTGAGGGTGAGGTTGAGTGTGAGGGTTAAGGTTAGGGTGAGGATGAGGGTTAGGGTTAGGCTTAGGCTTAGGGTTAGGCTGAGGGAGAGGGCGAGTGTGAGGGTTAGCTTTAGGTTGAGGGTTAGGGTTAGGGTTAGCTTGAGAGTTAGGGTTCAAGTTATGTTTAGGGTTATGATTAGGGTTACAGTGAGGGTTATGTTTAGGGTTAGGTTGAGGGTTAGGGTTAGGGTTAGGGTGAGGGTTAGGATTAGAGTTAGGGTGAGGGTTAGGATTAGGATTACGGTTACAATTAGGGTTAGGATGAGGGCTAGGGTGAGGGTGAGGATTAGGGTTAGTGTTAGGATAAGGTTTAAGGTTAAGTTGAGGTTTAGAGTGAGGGTTAGTATTAGGGTTAAGGTTACGGTGAGGGTGAAGTTTAGGGTTAGGGTGAGGGTTAGGGTTAGGATTAGGGTTATGGTGAGGGTGAGTTTAGCATTAGGGTTAGGGTTAGGGTTAGGTTTAGGGTTAGGATTAGTGTTATTGTTAGGGTTAGGATTAGAGTTAAGGTGAGGGTGAGGGTGGGGGTGAGGGTGAGGGTTAGTTTCAGGGTTAGGGTGAGGTTTCAGTTTAGAGTTTGGATTAGGGTTAGGGTGAGTGTGAGGTTTAGGGTTAGGTTTCGGGTTAGTTGGAGCGTTGGGTCGAGGGTTAGGGTTAGTTTTAGGGTTAAAGTTAGGGTGAGGCTTAGGTTGAGTTTTAGGGTTAATTTTAGATTTACGGTTAAGATTAGGGTTACGCTGAGGGTGAGTGTTAGTGTTAGGGTTAGGCTTAGGCTTAGGGTTAGGCTGAGGGTGAGGGTGGGTTGAGGATTAGAGTTAGGGTGATGGTTAGGGCTAGGGTTAGGGTGAGGGTTAGGATGACGTTTAGCGTTAGGATTAGGGTTAGGGTGAGGGCTAGGGTGAGGGTGTGGGTAGGGTAAGTGTTAGGCTTAGGCTTAAGCTTAGGGTTAGGCTGAGGGTGAGGGTGGGGGTGAGGATTAGAGTTAGGCTGATTGTTAGGGTTAGGGTTTGCGTGAGGGTTAGGATGTTGGTTAGGGTTAGGATTAGGGTTAGGTTGAGGGTTAGGGTGAGGGTGTGGGTAGGGTTAGTGTTAGGCTTAAGCTTAGGGTTAGGCTTAGATTTTGGTTGAGGATAAGGGATGGGGTTAGGGATAGGGTGTGTTTTAATGTTAGGGTTAGGGTTAGAGTTAGGGTTAGGGTGATGGTGAGGTTTAGGGGTAGAGTTAGTCTTAGGGTGAGTGTTAGGGTTAGGGTGAGGGTTAGGTTGTGGTTGACGGTAAGGGTAAAGGAGAGCGTTAGGTGAGGTTGAGGCTGAGGGTGATGGTAAGGGTGAGGGTGAGGGTTAGGGTTAGGGTTAGGGTTAGGGTTAGGGTTAGAGTCAGGGTGAGGGTTAGATTGAGGATAAGTGTTCGGGTTAGTGTGAGGTTTAGGGTGAGGATGAGGGTTAGGGTTAGGTTGAGGGCTAAGGTGAGGGTGAGGATTAGGGTTAGTGTTAGGGTGAGATTTAAGGTTAGGTGATGTTTAGGTTTAGTGTGAGTGTTAGTGTTAGGGTTAGGGTTAGTGTTAGGGTGAGGGTAAGTGCTAGGGTGAGCTTAGGTTTAGGGTGAGGATTATGGTTAGGTTGAGGGTTAGGGTTAGGTTTAGCGTTATTGTTAGTGTTAGGGTTAGGGTTACGGTTATGGTGAGGGTGAGGGTGAGGGTTAGGGTTAGGGTTAAGATTAGGATTAGGGTTAGTGTTAGGGTGAAGATAAGTGTTAGGATGAGGGTTAGGGTAAGGGTGAGGATTATGGTTAGGGTTAGGGTTACGTTGAGCGTAAGGGTTACTGTTTGGTTGAGGGTTAGGTTTAGGGTTAGGGTTAGGGTGAGGTTAGGGTTAGGTTTAGTGTGAGGTTTCGTGTTTGGGTTAGGGTTAGTGTTAATGTGATGGTAAGTGTTAGGTTCAGGATTTGGGTTAGGGTGAGGGTTATGGTTACATTGAGGTTAAGGATAGGGTTATTGTTAGGGTTATGTTAAGGGTTAAGGTTACGGTGTGGGTGAGGGTGAGGGTTAGGTTTAGGGTTAGGGTGAGGGTTAGGGTTAGGGATAGGGTGAGAGTTAGTGTTCGGTTTAAGTTTAGTGTTAGGTTGAGGTTTAGGGTGAGGGTTATGTTGAGGGTGAGGGTTAGGGTTAGGTTGAGTGTTAGGGTAACGATTAGGTTTAGGGTGAGGGTGAGGGTGAGGGTTAGGGTTAGTGTTAGGGTGAGGATTAGGATGAGGGTTAGGGTTAGGATTAGGGTTAGGGTTAGGGTTAGCGTGAGTGTGAGGTTTAGGAATAGGGTTAGGGTTAGCCTTAGGTTTAGGCTGACAGTGAGGGTGAGGGTGTGGGTTAGGCTTAGGGTGAGGGTTAGGGGTGGGGTTAGGGTGAAAGTTAGGGTTCAGTTTAAGTTTAGGGTTAGGGTAAGTGTTAGGGTTAGGATTACGGTGAGCATGATGATTAGGGTTAGGTTGAGGGTTAGGCTTAGGCTTAGGATTAGGGTGAGGGTTAGGGTTAGGGTGAGGGTTAGGATGAGGATTAGGGTTAGGGTTAGGATTATGTTTAGGGTGAGGGCTAGGGTCAGGGTGAGGTTTAGGGATAGAGTTTGGTTTAGGATGAGGGTCAGGGTTACTGTGAGGGTGAGGTTTAGGGTTAGGGTGAGGGTTAGGGTTTAGGATTTGGGTTAGGGTTAGGATGAGTTTAGGGTTAGATTTAGGGTTAGGGGGAGGTTTATGTCGAGGGTTAGGGTTAGGATTAGTGTTAGGGATAAGGTTAGGGTGAGGTTTAGCTTGAGGTTTAGGGTTAGGTTTAGGATTAGGGTTAGGGTGAGTGTGAGCGTGAAGTTTAGGGTTAGCGTTAGGCTTAGGCTTAGGTTTATGCTGGGGATGAGGGTGTGGATGAAGATTAGGGTTAGGGTGATGGTTAGGGTTAGGGTTAGTGTGAGGGTTAGGATGATGGTTAGGTTTAGGATTAGGGTTAGAGAGAGGGCTAGGGTGAGGGTTAGGGTAAGGTTTAGGCCTAGGCTGAGTGTTAGGCTGAGGGTGAGATTGAGGGTGAGGGTTAGGGTTAGGGTGATGGTTAGGTTTAAGGTTAAGGTGAGGGTTAGGATGACGTTTCGGGTCAGGATGAGGATGATGGTAAGGGTAAAGGTGTGGTTTAGGCTGAGGGTGAGGGTTAAGATAAGTGTGAGGGTTAGGGTTAGGTTTAGGGCTAGGGTAAGTGCTAGCGTTAGGCTGAGGCTTAAATTGAGTATTAGGGTTAGGGTTAGTTTGAGTGTTAGTGTTAGTGTTAGGGTTAGTGTTAGGGGGAGGGTTATTGTTAGGGTGAGGTTTAGGGTTAGGGTTATTGTTATGGTTATGGTTAGGGTTATGGTTATGGTGACCTTGAGCATGAGGGTTAGGGTTAGGGTTAGGGTGAGGTTTAGGGTTAGGGTTAGGGTTAGAGTTAGGGTTAGGGTGAGGTTGAGGTTTAGAGGTAGATTTAGGTTTAGGGTGAGGGTTAGGGTGAGGGTTATGTTTAGTGTGCGGGATATGGTGAGGGTGACGGTAAGGTTAAGGTGAGGATTAGGCTGAGGGTGAGGGTTACGATAAGGGTGAGGGTTAGGTTTAGGGTGAGGGTTAGTGTTAGAGTTAGGGTGAGGGTGAGGGTTAGATTGAGGATTAGTGTTAGAGTTAGTGTGAGGTTTAGTGTGAGGATGAGGGTTAGGGTTAGGGTGAGGGCTAGGGTGAGGGTGCGGGTTAGGTTTAGTGTTAGGGTGAGGTTTAGGGTTAGGTTGATGGTTAGGGTTAGTGTGAGCGTTAGTGTTAGCGTTAGGGTTAGTGTTAGTGTGAGGGTAAGTTTTAAGGGTGAGGTTAGGTTTAGGGTGAGGGTAATGGTTAGGGTGAGAGTTAGGGTTAGGGTTAGGGTTTTTGTTAGATTTAAGGTTAGGGTTAAGGTTACAGTGAGGGTGAGGGTTAGGGTTAGGGTTAGGATTAGGATTAGGTTTGGTGTTAGGGTGAGGGTAAGTGTTAGGGTGAGGGTTAGGTTTAGGGTGAGGGTTAGGGTTAGGGTGAGGGTTAGGATGAGGATCAGGGTTACGATTAGGGTTAGGTTGAGGGCTAGGTTCAGGGTGAGGATTAGAGTTAGTGTTAGGGTAAGGATTAAGGTTAGGGTTAGGTTTTGGGTGAGGGTTAGGATGAAGGTTAGGGTTACCGTGAGGGTGAGGGTTAGGGTTAGGGTGAGGGTTAGGATGAGGGTTAGGGTTAGGATTAGGGTTAGGGTGAGGGCTAGGTTGAGGGTGTGGTTTAGGTTAAGTGTTAGGCTTAGACTTAGGGTTAGGCTGAGTGGTTGGTTGAGGATAAGGATTAGGGTTAGTTTTAGGGTGAGATTTAGTGTTAGGGTAGGGTTAGAGTTAGGGTGATGGTGAGGGTGAGGTTTAGGGGTAGAGTTAGTGTTAGGGTGAGGGTTAGGGTTAGGTTGAGGGTTAGGGTGGGGGTTATGGTAAGGGTAAAGATGATGGTTAGACTGAGGGTGAGGGTTATTGTAAGGGTGAGAGTTAAGGTTAGGGTGAGCGTTAGGGTTAGGGTTAGAGTGAGGGTAAGGGTTAGATTGAGTATAAGTGTTAGGGTTAGTGTGAGGTTTAGGGTGAGGATGAGGGTTAGGGTTATGATGAGATCTAAGGTGAGGGTGAGGTTTAGGGTTAGTTTTAGGGTGAGGTTTAGGGTTAGGGTGATGGTTAGGGTTAGTGTGAGGGTTAGTGTTAGGGTTAGGGTTAGTGTTAGGGTGATGGTAAGTGTTAGGATGAGGGTTAGGGTTAGGGTGAGGGTTAGGGTGAGGTTCGGGTTAGCGTTAGGGGGAGGGTTAGGATTAGGGTTAGGGTGAGGGTTAGGATGAGGATTAGGGTTACGATTAGGGTTAGGTTGAGGGCTAGGGTCAGGTTGAGGATTAGGGTTAGTGTTAAGGTTTAAAGTTAGGGTTAGGTTTAGGGTGAGGGTTAGGATGAAGGTTAGGGTTACCATGACGGTGAGGGTTAGGGTTAGGATTAGGGTTAGGGTGAGGGTGAGTGTTAGCATTAGGCTTAGGGTTATGGTTAGGTTTAGGGTTAGGATTAGTGTTAATTTTAGTGTTAGTTTTAGAGTAATGGTGAGGGTGATGGTGAGGGTGAGGGTGAGGGTTAGGATTAGGGTTAGGGTTATTGTTAGGGTTAGAGTGAGCTTAAGGTTTAGGGGTTGGGTTAGGGTTAGAGTTATGGTGAGGTTGAGGGTGTGGGTGAGTGTGAGGGTTAGGGTTAGGTTTAGGTTTAGTATTAGGGCTAGGGTGAGGGCTAGGGTGAGGGTGAGGTTTAGGGTTAGAGTTAGGGTGAGGTTTAGTGTTAGGGTTAGGTTTAGGGTTAGGGTGAGTATGAGGTTTAGGGTTAGAGTTAGGGTTAGGGTGAGGCTGAGGGTGAGGGTTAGGGTTAGGGTTAGGGTTACTCTTATGTTTAGGGTTAGGGTGAGGGTGAGGTTTAGGGTTTGGGTTAGGATTAGGCTTAGGGTTAGGGTTAGGGTGAGTGTGAGGTTTAGGGTTAGGGTTAGGCTTAGGTTTAGGGTTAGGCTGAGGGTGAGGATGAGGTTGAGGGTTAGGTTTAGGGTGAGGGTTAGGGTTAGGTTTAGGGTGAGAGTTAGGGTTCGGTTAATTTTAATGTTAGGGTGAGGATGAGGGTTAGGATTAGGGTTAGGGTGAGGACTATGGTGAGGGTGAGGGTTAGAGTTAGTGCTAGGGTACGGTTTAGGTTTAGGATTAGGGTTCGGGTGAGGGTTAGCATGAGGGTTAGGGTTACAGTGAGGGTGAGGGTTAGAGTTAGCTTGAGGGTTAGGGTTAGTTTTATTGTTAGGGTGAGGGTGAGTGTTAGGATTATGGTTAGGATTAAGGTTAAGGTTAGGTTTAGGTTTAAGATTAGTGTTATTGTTAGGGTTAGGTTTAGAGTTATGGTGAGGGTGAGGTTGAGTGTGAGGGTGATGATTAGTGTTTGGGTTAGGGTCAGGTTTAGTGTTAGGGTTAGGATTAGGATTAGCATGAGGGCGAGATTTAGTTTTAGCTATAGGGTTAGGGGGAGGGTTACTTTGAAGGTTAGGGTTAGGGTTAGTGTTAGGGTTAGGGTCAGGTTTAGGGTTAGGTTGAGGTTTAGGGTAAGGGTGAGTGTTAGGTTTAGGGTTAGGCTTAAGTTTAGGATTAGGCTGAGGGTGAGGTTGGGGGTGAGGATTAGGGTTAGGGTGATGGTAAGGGTTAGGTTAGGGTGAGGGTTAGGAGGAGGGTTAGGGTTAGGATTAGGGTTAGGCTGAGGGTGAGGGTGAGGTTATTGTTAGGGTGAGGGATAGGGTTAGGGTTAATTTTGGGGTTAGGTTGAGGGTTAGGGTAAGGGTTACGGTGAGGGTGAGGGTTAGGGTTAGGTTGAGGGTTAGGATTTGGATTAGGGTTAGGGTGAGTGTGACAGTGAGGGTTCTGTTTGGTGTTAGGGTGAGGGTTAGGGTTAGGATTAGGGTTAGGGTAAGAGCTAGGGTGAGGTGAGGTTTAGGGTTAGGGTTAGTGTGAGGTTTGGGTTTAAGATTAGTGTTAGGTTTAGGGTGAGGTTAAGGTTTAGGGTTAGAGTTAGGGTTAGGTTGTGGCTGAGGGTGAGGGTTAGGGTTAGGGTTAGTGTTAGAGTTAGGTTTATGGTGAGGGTTAGGGTGAGAGTGAGGGTTAGGCTTCGTGTTAGGATTAGGATTAGGGTAAGGGTTAGCATGAGGGTGAGGGTGAGGTGAGGGTGAGGGTTAGGGATAGGGTAAGGGTTAGGGGTAGGTTTAGTTTGAGATTTAGGGTTCGGGTTAAGTTTAGGGTTAGGGTGAGGGTTAGGGATAGGGTTACGGTGAGTGTGAGGTTTAGGGTTAGGTTGAGGGTTAGGGTAAGGCTTAGGATTAGGGTGAGGGTTAGGGTTAGGGTTAGGGTGAGGTTTAGGGTGAGGTTTTGGTTTAGAATTAGGTTTAGGGGCAGGGTTAGGGTGAGGTTTAGGGTTAGAGTTAGTGTTAAGGTTAGGGTGAGGCTTAGGGTTAGTGTTAGTGTTAGTGTTATTGTTAGTGTTATGGTTAGGTTGAAGTTTGCGGTGAGGGTGAGGGTCATGGTTATGTTTATGGTTATGGTTATGGTTAGTGTTATTGTTAGGGTTAAGGTTAGAGTTAAAGTTAGGTTGAGGGTGAGGCTGAGGGTGAGGGTTAGGGTGAGTTTTAGGGTGAGGTTTAGGGTTAGGGTTAGGGTTAGGTTTATGGTGAGGGTGAGGTTTAGGTTTAGAGTTAGGGTTGAGGGGAGGGTTAGGGTGATGTTTAGGGCTAGGGTTAGGATGAGGGTGAGAGTTAAGTTGAGGTTTAGGGATAGGGTTAGGTTAAGGATTAGGGTTAGGGTGAGAGTGAGTGTGAGGGTTAGGGTGAGTCTTAGGCTTAGGCTTAGGGTTTGTCTGAGGGTGAAGGTGTCGGTGAGGATTAAGGTTAGGGTGATGGTAAGGGTTAGGGTTAGTGTTAATGTTAGGGTTAGGCTTAGAGTTAAGATTAGGGTGAGGGTGAGGTTTAGGGGTAGAGATAGGGTTAGGGTGAGTGTTAGGCTTAGGGTGAGGGTTAGAGTGGGGGTGACGGTAAAGGTAAATGTGAGGTTTAGGCTGAGGGTGAGGGTTACGGTAAGGGTTAAGGTTAGGGTTATGGGGAGGGATAGGGTTAGGGTTAGGATGAGGGTCAAGGTTAGGGTTAGATTGAGGATTAGTGTTAGGGTTAGGATGAGAATTAGGGATAGGGTTATGGTTAGGGTTAGGGTTTGAGTTAGGGTGAGTATGAGGGTGAGAGTTAGGGTTAGGATTAGGGTTACGGTTAGTGTTAGGTAGAGGTTGAGGTTGAGGGTGAGGGTTAGGGTTAGGGTGACCTTTAGGGTTAAGGTTAGGGTGAAAGGTAGGTTTAGTGTTAGGGAGATTGTTAGGGTTAGGGTGAGGGTTTGGTTTAGTTTGAGGGTTAGGGTGAAGGTGAGTTTGAGATTGAGGGTTAGGGTGAGGGTGATGGTGACGGTGAGGGTTAGGGTTAGGGTGAGGGTTAGGGTTAGGTTTAGGGTTAGGGTGAGGGTAAGGTTGAGGGTGAGGGTTAGGGTTATGGTTAGGTTTAGCGTTAGGGTTAGGTATCAGGTAAGGTTTAGGTTTAGGATGAGGGTTAGGTTTAGGTTTAGGGTGAGGGTTAGGGTTAGGGTTAGGTTTAGGGTGAGGGTTAGTGTTAGGGTTAGCGTGAGGGTGAGGGTTAGGTTGAGGGGTAGGGTTAGGGATAGGGTAAAGGTTAGGGTTAGTGTGAGGGTGAGGGTGAGGTTTACGTTTAGGGTGAGGGTTAGGGTGAGGTTTTGGATTAGGGTTAGGGTTAGGGTGAGGGTGAGGTTTACGGTTAGCGTTAGGTTTAGGGGCAGGGTTAGGGTGAGGTTTGGGGTTAGGATTACGGTGAGCTTGGGGGTTAGGGTTAGGTTGAGGTTTAGGGTTAGCCTTAGGATTAGGGTGAGTGTTAGTGTTAGGGTTAGGGTGAGGTTTAGGGTGAGGTTTTGGATTAGGTTTAGGGTTAGGGTTAGGGTGAGGGTGAGATTTAGGGTTAGAGTTAGGTTTAGTTGCAGGTTTATGGTGAGTTTTAGGGTTAGGGTTAGGGTGAGGGTTAGGGTTAGGGTTGTTGCTTGGTTTAGGGTTATTGTTAATTTTATTGTTAGGGTTAAGTTTGCGGTGAAGGTGAGGCTGAGGGTGAGGGTTATGGTTAGTGTTAGGTTTAGGGTTAGTGTTATTGTTAGGGTTAGAGTTAGAGTTAAGGTTAGGTTGAGGGTGAGGGTGAGGGTAAGGGTTAGAGTGAGGTTTAGAGTGAGGTTTAGGGTTAGGGTTAGTGTTAGGGTTAGGGTGAGGGTGAGGTTTAGGGATAGAGTTAGGATTAGGGGGATGGTTAGGGGTAGGTTTATGTTTAGGTTTAGTGCGAGGATGAGGGTTCGCTTGATGTTTAGGGATAGGTTTAGGTTTAGGATTAGGGTTCAGGTGAGGGTGAGTGTGAGGGTTAGGGTGAGCGTTTGGCTTAGGCTGAGGGTTAGGCTGAGGGTGAGGGTGGGGATGATTAGGGTTAGGGGGATGGTAAGGATTAGGGTTAGTGTTATTGTTAGGGTTAGGGTTTGAGTTACTCTGAGGGTGAGGGTGGGGGTGAGGGTTAGTGTTAGGGTTAGTGTGAGGTTTATGTTTAGGGTTATTGTTAGGGTTATTGTGAGGGTGAGGTTTAGGTTTAGATATAGGGTTAGGGGAAGGCTTAGGGTGAGGGTGAGTGTTAGAGTTAGTGTTAGGGTTATGGTGAGTTTGAGGGTTAGGTTGAGGTTTAGGGTTAGGGTTAGGGTTAGGGTTAGTATGAGGGTTAGTGTTAGGGTTAGGATTAGTGTTAGGGTGAGCGTAAGTTTTAGGGTGCAGTTTTGGGTTAGGGAGAGGTTTATGGTTAGGGTGAGGGTTAGGGTTAGGATTATTGTTAGGGTTATTCTGAGGTTGAGGGTGAGGGTGAGGGTTAGGGTTAGGGTGAGGTTTAGGGTGAGGGTTAGGGTTAGGGTTAGGGTTACAGTAAGCGTGAGGGTTAGGATTAGTTTGAGGTTTAGGGTTAGGGTTAGGGTGGGGGTTAGGCTTAGGATGAGGGTTAGGATGAGGATTAGGGTTAGGATAAGAGTTAGGGTGAGGGCTAGGGTGATGGTGACGTTTAGGTTTACTGTTAGGGTGAGTTTGAGGGTTAGGGTGAGGGTTAGGATGAGAGTTAGGGTTACCGTGACATGCAGGTTTGTGTTAGGTTGACGGTGAGGGTTAGAATTAGGGTTAGGGTGAGGGTGAGTTTTAAGATTAGGGTTAGTGTTAAGTTTAGTGTTAGGATTAGTGTAATTGTTAGGGTTAGGGTTAGACTTACAGTGAGGGTGAGGGTGAGGGTGAGGGTTAGGGTGAGGGTTAGGGTGAGGTTTATGGTTAGGGTTATGATTAGGGTTAGGGTGAGGGTTAGGGTTATGTTTAGGGTTAGGTTTAGTGTTATTGTTAGGGTTAGGGTTAGAGTTACGATTAGGTTGAGGGTGAGGGTGAGGGTTAGGTTTAGGCTGAGTTTTACGGTGAGCTTTAGTGTTAGGGTTAGGGTTAGGGTTAGGGTAAGGGTGAGGTTTAGGGTTAGAGTTAGGTTTAGGGGAGGGTTAGGGTGAGGATTAGGGTTAGGGTTAGTGTTCGGGTTAGGGTGAGGGTGAGGGTTGGGTTGAGTTTTAGGGATAGGGTTAGGTTTACGATTAGGGTTAGGGTGTAGGTGAGTGTGAGGTTTAGGGTGAGGGTTAGCCTTAGGCTTAGGTTTAGGCTGAGGCTGAAGTTGAGGGTAAGGGTTAGGGTTGCGTGAGGGTTAGGGTAAGGGTTAGAGGGAGGGTTAGGATGAGGGTTAGGCGTAGGATTAGGGTTAGGGTGAGGGATAGGGTTAGGGTTATGGTGAGCGTGAGGGTTAGGGTTAGGTTGAGGGTTAGGGTTAGTGTTAGGGTAAGCATTAAGGTTAGGGTTAGGTTTAGGGTTAGGGTGGGTGTGAGGTTTAGAGGTAGAATTAGGGTTAGGGTCAGGGTTAGGGTTAGGGTGAGGGTGGGGGTGATAGTAAGGGTAAAGGTGAGGGGTTAGGCTGAGGGTGAGGGTTATGTTAAGGGTGAGGGTTAGTGTAAGGGTGAGGGTTCGTTTTAGGCTGAGTGTGAGGGTTAGATTGAGGATAAGTGTTAGGGTTAGTGTGAGGTTTAGAGTGAGGATGAGGGTTAGGGTTAAGGTGAGGTTTAAGGTGAGGGTGAGGTTTAGGGTTAGTGTGAGGGTTAGTGTTAGGGTTAGGGTTAGTGTTAGGGTGAGGGTAAGTGTTAGGGTGGGGGTTATGGTTAGGAGGAGGGTTATGGTTAGGGTGAGGGTTAGGGTTAGGATTAGGGTTATTGTTAGCATTTCGGTTAGGGTTACAGTTACAGTGAGGGTGAGGGTGAGGTTTAGGATTAGGGTTCGGGTTAGTGTTAGGGTGAGGGTAAGTTTTAGGATGAGGTTTAGGGTTAGTGTGAGGGTTATGGTTAGGGTGAGGTTTAGGGTTAGGGTTATGGTTACGTTGAGCATAAGGGTTAGGGTTAGGTTGAAGGTTGGGTTTCGGGTTAGGGTGAGGTTAGGGTTAGTGTGAGGGTTAGAGTTGGGGTTAGGGTTAGTGTTACAGTGAGGGTAAGTGTTAGGGTCAGGGTTTGGGTTAGGGTGAGGGTTATGTTTAGTTTGGGGGTTAGGATTAGGGTTAGGATTATTGTTAGGGTTAGGTTTAGTGTTAAGGTTACAGTGAGGGTGAGGGTGAGTGTTAGGGTTAGGGTTAGGGTGAGGTTTAGGGTTTGCATTAGGGTTAGCGTTAGGTTTTGGGTGAGGGTGAGGTTTAGGGTTAAAGTTAGGGTTAGGTTGAGGGTTAGGTTGAGGGTTAGGGTTAGGGTTAGTGTTAGGTTTACGGTTAGGGTGAGAGTTGGTAGGAGGGTTAGGGTTAGGGTTAGGTTTAGGATTAAGGTTAGGGTTAAGTTGAGTGTGTGTGTTAGCGTTAGGTTTAGGCTTAGGCTTAGGTTTAGGATGAGCGTGAGGTTGAGGGTGAGGGTTAGGGTTAGGGTGAGTTTTAGGGTAAGTGTTAGTTGGAGGGTTAGGATTAGTGTTAAGGTTAGGATTAGGGTTATGGTGAGGGCTAGGTTGAGGGTGAGGTTTAGGGTTTGGGTTAGGGTGAGGTTTAGGGTTAGTGTTAGGGTGAGAGTTAGGGTTCGGGTTAAGTTTATGGTTAGGTTGACGGTTAGGGTAAGGGTTATGTTGAGGGTAAGGGTTATGGTTAGGTTGAGGGTTAGGGTTAGGATTAGGGTTAGGGTGAGGGTGAGGGTGAGGGTTAGGGTGAGGGTTAGGGTGATTATTAGGATGAAGGTTAGGGTTAGGATTAGGGTTAGGGTGAGGGCCAGGGTGAGGTTGAGTTTTCGGGTTAGGGTTAAGGTGAGATTTAGGGTTAGGTTTAGGGTTAGTGTTAGGGTGAGTGTGAGATTTAAGGTTAGAGTTAGGGTTAGGGTGAGGTTGAGGGTGAGGGTTAGAGTTAGGGTTAGGTTGAGGGTTAGGTTTGGGGTGAGTGTTAGGGTTTCGGTTAGGGTGAGGGTGAGGGTTAGGGTTAGCATTACGGTTAGGGTTAGGTTTAGGTTGAGTGTTACGGTTAGGGTGAGGTTGAAGTTTAGGATTAGCATTAGGGTAAGGGTTAGGGTTAGGGTGGAGGTTAGGGTTAGAGTGAGGGTGAGGGTCAGGGTTAGGGTTAGGATTAGGTGTAGGTTTAGGGTGAGGCTGAGGGTGAGGGTGAGCATTAGGGTGAGCGTGAAGTTGAGGGTTATGTTTACCGTTATGTTTAGGGTGACGTCTAGGTTGAGGGTGAGGGCTAGGGTGAGGGTTAGTGTGAAGGTGAGGTTTTCGGTTTGGAAAGGGTTAGGGTTAGGTTTAGGGTGAGGATTAGGGTGAGGGTGAGGTTTAAGATGAGGGTTAGGGTTAGGGTTAGGGTGAGGGTTAGGGTTAGGGTGATGTTTAGTGTGAGGGTGAGGGTGAGAGTGAGGGTTCGGGTAAGGGTGTGGGTTAGGGTGTTGGTGAAGGTTAGGGTGAGAGTGAGGATTCGGGTGAGGGTGAGAGTTAGGGTGTTGGTGAGGTTTCGGATTAGGGTGAGTTTTAGGGTTAGGGTGAGGTTTAGGGTGAGGGAGAGGGTTAGGGTTAGGGTTAGGATTAGGGTTAGGGTTAGGGTGAGGGTTATGGTTAGGGTTATGTTGAGGATTAGGGTGAGAGTGAGGGTTAGGATTTGATTAAGCGTTAGGTTGAGGGTTAGGTTAAGGGTTAGGGTTAGGGTTAGGGTGAGTGTGAGGGTTAAAGTTAGGGTTAGCGTGAGGGTTATGGTTGGGGTGCGAGTTAGGGTTAGGGTTAGGGTGAAGGTGAGGATGAGGGTGAGGGTGAGTGTGAGTGTTAGGGTATGGGTTACGGTTAGGTTTAGGGTGAGGGTTAAGGTGACGGTGAGTGTTAATTTGTGGGTGACTGTTAGGGTTAGTGTGAGTGATAGGGTGAGGGTTAGGGTCAGATTGATTGTGAGGATTAGGGTTATGGTTACCCTTAGGGTTATGGTGAGCCTATCAGGGTGAGGTTGAGGGTTAGGGTTAGCCTTAGGGTTAAGTTGAGATTAGCGTGAGGGTTAGAGTTAGGGTGAGGATTAGGGTTAAGGTTAGGGTGACGTTTAGGGTTAGGGTGTTTGTTAGGGATAGGTTTATGGATAGGGTTCAAGTTAGGGTGAGTGTGAGTGTGAGTGTTAGGGTTAGGATTAGGGTTAGTGTTAGTGTTTGGCTGAGGGTGTGGGGTGAGGGTGAGGGTTAGGTTTAGGGTAATGTTTAGGGTTAGGGATAGGTTGAGGGTTAGGGTTAGTGTTAGGATGAGGGTTAGGGTGAGGATTATGGTTAGTGTTAGGGTGAGGGTTAGGTTTAGTTTGATTTTTAGGGTTAGTGTCAGGGTAAGCGTTAGGGTGAGGGTTAGGGTGATGGTGAGGGATAGGTTTAGTGTTAGGGTTAGTGTGAGCATTTGGGTGAGGGTTAGGATTAGGTTTAGGGTGAGGGTTAGGGTTAGGGTTGAGTTTAGGGTTAGGGTTAGGAGGAGGTTTAGTGTTAGTTTTAGGGAGAGGATTAGAGTTAGTGTGAGGTTTAGGGTTACGTTTAGGGTTAGTGTGAGGATAAGGGTCAGGGTGAGGGTTAGGGTGCGGGTGAGGGATAGGGTTAGTGTAAGGGTTAGGGTGACTGTTAGTGAAGGTTAGGTTTAGGTTTAGGGTTAGGGTGAGGGGTAGGCTGAGGGTAAGTGTAGGGAGCGGAGGCGAGACTCCGCCCACTCCCTTGCAGCTTTGAGGTAACCACCCCAGACGGTGCTTGGCGCTACGCCTGGGCTGTGCGCGTGAGCGAGCCAGGTAGAGTCCCCAGCCAATCCCATGACACCTGGTGACAGTGAAAGGCAGGCGACCAACAATAGACCGACCCGCGTTCCTATTTCCCTATATTAGCGGCTATGTTTCGGGTGCACGCTCTCTCGCGCCCAAGCTCTCCTACAACTAAAAGGCTCTCCAATAAAGCGTGATCTGAGAAGACTCCTGGTGTGGTGGTCGTTTTTTCTCGCTGGTCGAGTAGACGGTCGCTACAAGTGGTGCCGAAACCCGGGAACGAACCAGGGACGGGACCCGCGCGAGAGGCCGAACCGGAGCCAGAACTCAACACGCGGAGAGGGGACGTCGGTAAATATCCCCCGGTATGCTGTTCACTGTAGATTTAGATATTTATTGGTTGCTTGCATTGCTTCTTCCTTTGTGGCTTGTCTTTTTGATGGTGCGCACTTGCCTCGAGGAGGGAGGGTTTGATTTAATCCAGGAAGGATGCAAAGTACTAACACGGCATCAGGATAGTCTATCAGAGTCAGCATACAGTAAGGGGGAGGAAAATAGGCCTAAAAGAAAAAGGGAAAAAAGACAAAAGGATCCTAAAGAATTAAAGCAGGAGGGACTGCAGCCCTCACAAAAGGAGAAGGGTTTTAGAGAGGAGGGGGTCTCAAGGAGACCCCCATGCCCTTCTTTAAAAGCAAACCGGTTCTCAGCCCTACATGTGGAAGGGCGAGACCAAGAATATAGTAATCTTGTGAGTGACTCAGAGGAAGAAATGTTAGAGGAGGAGGGAGAGCAGCTCGATCCAGCTGATAGTGAAGAGTTAGAAGAGGCTGCGGCGGAGCACGAGGCAGACAGAAATGGGGGGTGGCGTCCCCTAGGGGTGGGAGTACCGCAGCAGCCAGGAAGAGGAAACGGAGCTGGCCCTCACCCGTCAGCCCCCCCGCCGTGCCTGCCGGCAGGGAAGAGTCACTTTATAAAAGAAAACACCTGGTCTCGATTAGCAGCCGCTTTCCCAGTCTTTGAGAATCCCATTACCAATAAGAGAATTCTTGAGCTGGTTTCCTACTCCCAGCTTAAGGATTTAGTTGAGGCAGTCAGGACTTATGGAGTGACGGCCAATTATACCACTGCCTTGCTTCAAAGGCTAACTATTAATGCTATGATTCTGTGGGAGCAAAAACTGTTCAATATTTTCCTGAATTAGTGGCTAAACAGGCAATTTTGATGTGAGAAAAAAAATATAAAAATAAAAAAAAATAAAAACTAAATAAAATTAAATTAAAAAAACAGGCAATTTTGGTATATAAAGTATTGTTTAATGCACTTTACAAAAATTCCAGATAAATTAATTATTCCATACACCCGTGAGCAAGTTCAAATTTTAGCAGCCACAGTGGATATGTGGGCAATTCTTGTTTGCTCATTTCCAAATGTAATTGATAATCATTATCCTAAGCATCCTCTGCTTGCCATAGTTAACAAAAATTTAGTGTATTTTCCTGTTGTCACTTCAAAGGAGCCCTTGGCTGATGCTCTGACGATCTTTACGGATGGATCAAAATCTGGACAAGGTGCCTTTTTTGTTCAAGGACACAAACAGCCGGTGGTTTTTAATTTTCGGCCGAATGCCCCACAGGCTGTTGAATGTTTAATTGTGCTTGAAGTTTTTAAAAGATTTGATCAACCTTTTAACTTATTTTCTGATTCATTATATGTTGTAAATGCCGTTGCTTCTCTTGAAGTTGCTGCTTCAGTTAAGCAGGCCAGTACAATTTCTAATGTTTTGTTACAGATTCAATCCCTTATCTTAAACAGAAAACATCCTTTTTATATTGGACATATTCGTGCCCACTCTATGCTGCCGGGCCCGATGGCAAAGTGTAATGATTTGGTGGACCAGGCAACTCGGGCTATGGCTCTGGTTGCTGCTGATCCTGTAGAATTGGCAAAAGACTTTCATAGATTGTATCATGTACCTGCTAATACCCTTAGGAAAAGATATAATTTGTCCAGGCATGTGGCAAGAGATATTGTTAAAGCCTGTAAATCTTGTGTTACCTTTCTTCATCCTCCCCATGTGGGGGTAAACCCCAGGGGGTTGAGACCAAACGCCCTATGGCAAATGGATGTTACTCATCTGACGGAATTTGGTAAGTTGAAATATTTACATGTGTCTGTGGACACCTTTTCTGGTGTCATTCATGCCACACCTCTGGCAGGAGAAAAGGTGTCTCACGTCAGAATACACTGCTTAGAAGCTTGGGCAGCTTGGGGAAAGCCCCTTAGACTCAAGACGGATAATGGCCCTGCTTATACTTCCCATGGTTTTCGCGCCTTTTGCGCACAAATGCAGGTTGCCCACACCACCGGATTGCCCTACAATCCTCAAGGACAAGGTATAGTGGAAAGAGCTAATCGAAGCATAAAAGAAATGCTTCAAAAGCAAAAAGGGGGAATTGCTGAGTCCGCGTCCCCCAGGAAAAGACTTTCTCTTGCGCTCTTTACCCTTAATTTTTTAATTCTAAATGACAACGATCAGTCTGCCGCAGATCGGCATATGACAAGAGACTCCATGGATACTAAAGACATGGTTATGTGGAAGGATGTTATTAATAATAAATGGTATGGACCGGATCCGGTAATAACGAGATCCAGGGGAGCTGTTTGTGTTTTTCCACAGAGTCAAGAAGTACCTCACTGGGTGCCAACGAGACTGACCAGGCCGGTGGAGACTGCAGAAGAACCCCCTCTTGAAGATGCCATCCACTCGTCTCCTGATGCAGCTGATCTTCCTGCTGTTAGCAACAGTGCTAATAGCAATCCCTGTGATAGCTAAACCAATGATGCTGTGGGCTGTTACAATTTACTGACTGGATTGCCTCTGCGGTGTCCTTTTTCAAAGAGTGGGTGGGAGTCGGAATGTTTTTAGCCTGCTGCTTGGGAGGATGCGTGGTCTGCCTATGGTTGGTCTGTCGCCTTCGAGCCCAAACCAGAAGGGACAAGGTTGTTATCTTGCAAGCATTAGCCGCTTTGGAGAGTGGATCCTCACCCCAGATTTGGCTGTCGGCCCTAAGAGGCAGTTAAGCCTTACCATTCTGCATAGCCTTAGCACCCCGAGGGATCAGGGGATCCCATTGCACTGGGACAGGTATGCAATTTGCAATTTGGGACAGGGTGCAAGGCAAGTGCACTGCACTTGAGGAGATGGTTCACATCTCCTCAAGAAGAGCATGCTGGGTTGCAAGTGGATTGATGCCCAAGATCCCACCTCTGCAAAAAAGGCATCGGACGGGCCTGGTCATCACTGGGGAAGGCGCCCCTCAGGCGAAGGCCAGTGCAAGGTCCTCTCATTAATGTCTTAGACAGAGGCCCAACCTCTACTCTTACCTGTTGCCATAAAACAAAGAAGGGGGAACTGTAGGGAGCCGAGGCGAGACTCCGCCCACTCCCTTGCAGCTTTGAGGTAACCACCTCAGACGGTGCTTGGCGGGACGCCTGGGCTGTGCGCGTGCGTGAGCCAGGTAGAGTCCCCAGCCAATCCCATGACACCTTGTGACCGTGAAAGGCAGGCGACCAACAATAGACCGACCTGCGTTCCTATTTCCCTATATAAGCGGCTGTGTTTCGGGTGCACGCTCTCTCGCGCCCAAGCTCTCCTACAACTAAAAGGCTCTCCAATAAAGCGTGATCCTGGTGTGGTGGTCGTTTTTTCTAGCTGGTCGAGTAGACGGTCGCTACAGGTAAGTGTTAGGGTGAGGTTTTGGGTGAGGTTGAGTATTAGGCTTAGAATTAGTCTTAGGGTGAGGGTTAGGTTTAGGTATAGCATTAGGGTTAGGGTTAGGTTGAGGGTGAGGTTTAGGACTAGGGTAAAGTTGAGGGTGAGGTTTAGGGTTAGCGTTAGAGTGAGGGTGGGGGTGAGGATTAGGGTTAGGATTAGGTTTAGGGTTAGGGTGAGGCTGAGGTTGAGTTTGAGGGTTAGGGTTAGGGTTTGGCTTAGGGTGAGGCCTAGGGTGAGGGCGAGGGTTAGGGTGAGGGTTAGGGTGAGGGTGCGGTTTTCGGTTAGGAAAGGGTTAGGTTTAAGTTTAGGGTGAGGATTAGGCTGAGGGTGAGGTTGAAGGTGAGCGTTAGGGTTAAGGTGAGGTTTAGGGTTAGGGTTAGGCTGAGGGTTAGCGTTTGGGTGATGTCTAGGATGAGGGTGAGGGTGAAGGTGATGGTGAGTTTTAGGGTATAGTTGAGGGTTAGTTTTAGGGTGAGGGTTAGGGTGACGGTGAGGGTCAGGGTGAGGGTGTGGAAAAGGTTAGGGTTAGGTTCAGGGTGAGGGTTAGGGTTAGGGTTAGGGTTAGGGTTAGGGTTCGGGTTAGTGTGAGGTTAGGGTTCAGGTTAGTGTGAGGAATAGGTTTAGGGTGAGGTTTAGGATGAAAGTAAGAGTTAAGGTTAGGTTTAGTGTTAGGGTTAGGGTGAGGTTTACGGTTAGAATTAGGGTTAGGGTTAGGTTGAGGGTGAGGGTTAGAGTTAGGGTTAGGTTGAGGGTTAGGTTTGGGGTGAGTGTTAGGATTTCGGTTAGGGTGAGAGTGAGGTAGAGGTTTCGGTTTCGGGTGAGGGTTAGTGTGTGGGTGATGGTTAGTGTTCGAGTGAAGTTTAAGGTGACGGTGAAGGTTAGGGTGAGGGTGATGGTTAGTTAGTGTGAGTATTAGGTTTAGGGTTAGGGTTAAGGTTATTGTGAGGGTAAGGTTTAGGGTGCGGTTTAGGGTGAGGGTGAGGGATAGGGTTAGCATTAGGGTTATGGTGGGGGATAGGGTTAGGGTTAGGGTGAGATTGAGGGTTAGGTTTAGGATGAGGTTTAGGATTAGGGTGAGAATTAGGGATAGGTTTAGGGTTAGGGTTAGGGTTTGAGTTAGGGTGAGTATGAGGGTGAAAGTTAGGGTTAGGATTAGGGTTACGGTTAGTGTTAGGCAGAGGGTGAGGGTGAGGGTGAGGGTTAGGGTTAGGGTGACATTTAGGGTTAAGGTTAGGGTGAAAGGTAGGGTTAGTGTTAGGGAGATTGTTAGGGTTAGGGTGAGGGTTTGGTTTAGTTTGAGGGTTAGGGTGAAGGTGAGTTTGAGATTGAGGGTTAGGGTGAGGGTGATGGTGATGGTGAGGGTTAGGGTTAGGGTGAGGGTTAGGGTTAGGTTTAGGGTTAGGGTTAGGTTTAGGGTTAGGGTGAGGGTAAGGTTGAGGGTGAGGGTTAGGGTTATGGTTAGGTTTAGCGTTAGGGTTAGGTTTCAGATAAGGTTTAGGGTTAGGATGAGGATTAGGTTTAGGTTTAGGGTGAGGGTTAGGGTTAGGGTTAGGTTTAGGGTGAGGGTTAGTGTTAGGGTTAGGGTGAGGTTTAGGTTTAGGGTAAGGGTAAGGTTTAGGTTCAGGGTGAGCCTTAGTTTTAGGTTTAGGTTTAGGGTTAGGGTGATGTTGAGGGTTAGGGTTAGGGTTAGTGTGAGGATAAGGGTTAGGGTGAGGATTAGGGTGAGGATGAGAGTTAGGGTTAGCATAAGGTTTAGTGTGAGGGTTAGGGTTAGGGTTAGGGTTAGGGTAGGGTAAGGGTTAGGGGTATGGTTAGGTTTAGGTTTAGGGTTAGGTTTCAGGTAACGTTTAGGGTTAGGATGAGGGTTAGGTTTAGGTTTAGGGTGAGGATTAGGCTTAGGGTTAGGTTTAGGGTGAGGGTTAGTGTTAGGGTTAGGGTGAGGGTGAGGGTTAGGTTGAGGGGCAGGGTTAGGGATAGGGTAAAGTTTAGGTTAAGGGTGAGGGTGAGGGTGAGGTTTAAGTTTAGGGTGAGGGTTAGGGTGTGGGTTAGTGTGAGGTTTAGTTTTAGGGTAAGGGTTAGGTCCAGGGTGAGCGTTAGTTTTAGGTTTAGGTTGAGGGTCAGGGGGATGCTGAGGGTTAGTTTTAGGGTTAGTTTGAGGATAAGGGTTAGGGTGAGGATTAGGGTGAGGATGAGAGTTAGGGTTAGCATAAGGTTTAGGGCGAGGTTTTGGGTTAGGGTTAGGATTAGTGTAGGGTAAGGGTTAGGGTTAGCATGAGGGTTAAGGTTAGGGTGATGTTTAGGGTGACGGTGAGGGTTAGGGTGAGGGTTAGGTTGAGCGTGAGGTTTAGGGTGACGGTGAGCGTGAGTGGGAGGGTGACCATGAGGATTAGGGTTAGGGTTAGATTTAGGGTGAGGATAAGAGTTAGAGTACTATTAGAGTTAGGGTAAGGGTTAGGCTGATGGTGAGGGTGAGGGTCAGGGTTAGGGTTTCGGTTAGGTAAGGGTTAGGGTTATGTTTAGGGTGAGGATTACGGTTAGGGTAAGGGTAAGGGTGAAGATGAGGGTGATTGTTAGGGTTAGGTTTAGGGTGACGGTGACCGTTAGATTTAGGATGAGGGTTAGGGTGAGGGTGAGGGTGAGGGTTAGGTTTAGGATTAGGGTTAGGGTTAGGCTTAGGGTGAGGGTCACGGTGAGGGTGAGGTTGACGGTAAGGGTTAGGGTAAGGGTTAGGGTTACGGTAAGGGTGCGGGTGAGGGTTAGGGTAAGGGTTAGGGTTACGGTAAGGTTGAGGGTGAGGGTTAGGGTTAAGGTGAGTGTGAGGTTAGGGTTAGAGTTAGGGTTAGCGTGAGGGTTTTGGTTAGGGTTAGGTTTAGGGTGATGGTGAGGGTTAGGGTGAGTGTGAGGTTGAGGTGGGGGGTGAGGGTATGGGTTAGGGTGTGGTTTAGGGTTAGGGTTAAGGTGAGGGTTAGGGTTAAGGTGAGTGTGAGGGTTAGGTTTAGAGTTAGGGTTAGCATGAGGGTTATGATTAGGGTTAGGATTAGGGTGATGGTGAGGTTGAGGGTGAGGTTGAGGGTGAGGGTGAGGACGAGGGTTAGAGTGAGGGTGAGCATTAGGGTGAGAGTGTGGGTTCCGGTGAGGGTGAGGGTGAGGGTTATGGTTAGGGTTCGGGTTAGAGTTAGGGTGAGGGTGTGGGTGAGGGTTAGGTTTAGGATTAGGATTAGCTTTAGGGTTAGGCTGAGGGTGAGTGTTAGGGTGAGGTTAGGGTTTCGGTTAGGGGGAGGGTTAGGTTAATGTTAGGGTTAGGGTTAGGGTGAGGGATAGGGTTATGGTTAGGGTTAGGATGAGGGTTAGGCTGTGGGGTAGGCTTAGGGTTAGGGTTAGGTTTAGGGATAGGATTAGGGTTAGGTTTAGGGTAAGGGTTAGGGTTAGGTTGAGGGTTAGGTTTAGGGTTAGGGATAGGGTTAGGGTGAGGTTAGGTTGAGGGTGAGGGTTAAGCTGTGGTTAGGGTTAGGGTGATGGTTAGGGTTAAGGTGATGTTTAGTGTGAGGGTGAGTGTTCGGTGAGGGTGAGGGTGAGGGTTAGTGTTAAGGCTTGGTTTAGGTTGAGGGTGATTGTGAGGGTGAGGATTAGGAATAGGATTAGGGTTAGAGTTAAGCTGAAGCTGAGGGTCAGGGTGAGGGTGATGGTTAGGGTCAGGGTTAGGATTAGGGTTAGAGTGAGGGTTACGGTTAGTGTGAGGATAATGGTTAGGGTTAGGGTGAGTTTAAGGATTAGGGTGAGAGTAAAGGTTAGGGTGAGGATTAGGGTGAGTGTGAGGGTTTGGATTAGGGTTTGTGTTAGAGTTAGGGTGAGGGTTAGGATTTGGGTGATGTTTAGAGTGAGTGTGAGGGTTAGGGTGAGGATGAGGGTGAGGGTGAGGGTGAGGGTTCGGTTGAGGGTGAGGGTTAGGGTGTGAGTGAGGATTAAGTTTAGGGTGAGGGTTAGCGTTAGGCCTAGGTTTAGGGTTAGGTTGAGGGTTAGGGTTAGGGTTAGGGTGAGGGGTAGGGACAGGGGTAGGGTCAGGTTTAGGGTGAGGTTTAGGGTGAGTGTGAGGGTTAGGGTGAGGGTGAGGGTGAGGGTTAGGGTTAGGGTTTGCGTTAGACTTAGGGTGAGTTTGAGGGTGAGGGTTAGGTTTAGAATTAGGGTGAGGGTTAGGGTTAGGTTGAGGGTTAGGGATAGTGTTAGGGTTAGGGTAAGGGTGAGGGTGAGTGTTAGGATTAAGTTACATTTAGGGTTAGGCTGAGGGTTATTGAGAGGATGAGGGTGAGGCTTAGGTTTAGGTGAGGTTTAGGTTTACGGTTAGGGTTAGGGTGAGGGTTAGGATTAGGGTTATGGTTAGGATGAGGGTTAGGCTAAGGGTTAGGCTTAGGGTTAGGGTGAGGTTTAGGGCTAGGTTTAGGGTTAGGATAAGGATTAGGCTGAGGATTAGGGTTCGGGTTAGTGTGAGGGTTAGGTTTAGTGTTAGGGTAAGAGTTAGGGTGAGGGTTAGGTTGAGGGTGAGGTTTAGGGTTAGGGTGAGGGTTAGGGTCAATTTTAGGTTTAGGGTTATGGTTAGAGTGAGGGAAAGGGTGTGGGTAAGTGTTAGGGTGAGGTTTAGAGTGAGGGTGAGGGTTAGCATCAAGGTAAAGGTTAGGGTTAGGGTTAAGGTGAGGGTTAGGGTTTGGGTGAGTGTTAGGGTGAGTTTTAGGGTTAGGGGGAGGGTTAGGGTTAGGGTAAAGTGTTAGGGAGAGGGTTACGGTGAGGCTGAGAGTTATGGTTAGCATTAGGGTGAGGGTGAGGGTTAGGGTGTAGTTTTGGGTTAAGGTTAAGGATAGGGTGAGGATTAGGGTTAGGGTTAGGTTGAGGGTGAGGGTTAGGGTGAGGGGTAACATTAGAGTTTGGGTGAGGGTTAGGTTTAGTGTGAGGATTAGGGTTGGTTTAGGGTGACGGTAAGGGTTAGGGTGACAGTTAGGTTGAATGTGAGGTAGGATGAGGGTTAGGGTTAGGGTGAGGGTTAGGGATAGGTTTAGGGTTAGGGTGAGGGTTAGGGTTAGGATTAGAGTTAGGGTGATGGTAAGGCTTCGGGTGAGGGTTAGGGTGAGGATGAGAGTTAGGGTTAGGGTGAGGGTGAGGGTAAGTGTTAGCGTGAGGACTAGGGTTAGGTTTAGGATTAGGGTGAGTGTTAGGGTTATGGTGAGGGTGAGGCTGAGGGTTAGGTTCATTATTAAGGTTAGGGTTAGTGTGAGGGTTAGTGATAGGGTTAGGGTTAGGGTGAGGGTTAGAGTTAGGGTAAAGGTGAGGGTTAGTCTGAAAGGTAGGGTTAGGGTTAGGGTGAGAGTTAAGCTCAGTGTGAGGGTTAGGGTTAGGGTGAGGGTAAGGGTTAGGTTTAGGGTTAGGGTGAGGGTGAGTGTGAGTGTGAGGGTTAGGGTTATGGTGAGGGTTAGTGTTAGGGGGTGGGCTAGGTTGAGGGTTAGGTTGAGGGTGAGAGTGAGTGTGAGTTTTTCGGTTAGGTAAGGTTTAGGGTTAGGGTTAGGGTGAGGATTAGGGTGAGGCTGTGGGTTAGGGTTAGGGTGAGGGTGAGGGTGAGGGTGAGGGTTAATGTTAGGATGAGGGTTAGGGATAGGGTTAGTGTGAGGGTTTGGGTGAGGGTGAGGGTTAGGCTTAGGGTTAGTGTGAGATTTAGGTTTATGGTGAGGGTAATGGTTAGGGTGAGGGTTAGGGTTAGGGTTAGGTTGAGGGTTAGTGTTAGGTTGTTGTTCATTGTGAGAGTCAGGTTTAGGGTGTGGGTGAGTATTCGGGTAGAGTTAGGATTCGGGTTAGGGTTAGGGATAGGGTTAGGGTTTGGGTAAAGTTTAGGGTGAGGGTGATGATTAGGGTTAGCGTGAGGGTTAGGGTTAGTTTTAGGGTTAAGATGAGGTTTAGGCTGAGGGTTAGTATAAGGGATAGGGTGAGGGTTAGGGTTACGGTTAATATGAGTGTTAGGTTTAGGATTAGGGTTTGGGTTAGGTTGACGGTAATGGTTAGGGTGAGGGTTAGGGTGAGGCTCAGGGTTAAGTTTAGGGTGAGGTTAGGTTGAGTGTTAGGATTATGGTTATGGTTAGGGTAAGGCTGAGGGGGAAAGAGAGGTTGAGGGTGAGTGTTAGGATTAAGGTTACTGATAGGGTGAGGGTTAGGCTCAGGGGTAGGGTTAGGGTTAGGTTGAGGGTTAGGTTTAGTGTGAGGTTTAGGGTTAGGGTTAGAGTGAGGGTTAGGTTTAGTGTGTTGGTTAGGGTTAGGGTTAGGTTGAGGGTAAGGGTTAGGATGAGGGTTAGGGTGAGAGTGAGGTTTAGGGTTAGCATTAGGTTTAAGGTTAGGGTTAGGATGAGGGTTAGGGTGAGGAAGAGGGTGAGGGTGAGGGTAAGGGTTAGGATGAGGGTCAGGTTTAGTGTGCCGCGGACTGGGTTCTGTCGGGCCACGCCGACCCCAGTAGAGTCTGCTTAGCATGGGAAACCATCTATCAGACCATGATAGGGGCCTCGAGACCTATCTCTGAGTTTTGGCACTTCACCGAAGTCTACCTCAGAGAATGGGGCTTTACAGAAACCTATCTCCAAGTTTTGGGACTTCACCGAAGTCTACCTTGGAGAATAGGGCTTCTAAGAGGCCTACTCCTGGGAAAAGGCTGGCAAAACCCCTGGAAAAGATGTGTTTCTGCCTATCTTTTCCTCATAAGAGTGCCTATTAATCTTTTACTGTTTTTGCTGTTCATTGTACTTACTCATTGTCAACGTTCCCTTATTCAAAGCTCTTTCTTAAGAGTGTTGACGACTCCAATATCTGAGGAGTGTCTTAAAAATATGACTAACTCACCAGAGTTAAGTGCTACCCTGAAACCCCTCTCATGGAGGCTAGTAGACAAATATAAGTAAATATAAAAGTATTGGAGGTTTCACAAAGTCACTCCAGCAGAAGGAATTGTAAGAAATTTACAAGAAGCTGTAGGCGCGGCTAGAACAGAAGGAATGTATGGCAGTTGCTGAGATAACTACTTAGGAGAAAGAACTTCCTCATTTACTAAGAGACTTGCTAAATCTAAGTCTCCTTGGTGTTTACTATTAAAGAAGGAACAGAAAAGATCTTAATGGGACAGTTAAGGCCTCTATAGAAAAAAGTAGTGGTTAATTGGTGACAATCATCGAAACCCATTGTATTTCTTAAAAATAGAGGTAAAGCCGGAAACAAGTGCCTATCAGGCGACCAGCTGGTGACCGCCCAAGAATGAAGCCCTGCAGCAAGATTATGTAACCTTTTGCCCTTTCTTATGGAGACTTTTTGCTATAAAAGTTTGTTATCCTCTGCATTAAATCGCACTCAGCACTCAGCATCCACTCCTAATGTGTGTGAGTTGTCTGTTTGCCATCTCCCCATCCTATTCCAGGTTCCTCCCCTAGGTATCCTCCGTTGTCCTGACAGAACCCGGTCCGCGGCAGGTGGCGCCCAACGTGGGGCACAGAGCGGGACAAGAAGCAGTTTCTTCAGTCCGCAGCATTAGTGTGAGGGTGAGGGTTAGGTTTAGTGTGAGGGTGAGGGTTAGGTTTAGGGTGAGTATTAGGGTTAGGGTAAGGGTGAGGGTTAGGGTTAGGGTTAGGGTGAGGGTGAGGGTCAGGGTGAGGGATAGGTTTAGGTTGAGGATTAGATTTAGGGTGAGGTTTAGAGTTTGGATTAGGGTGAGATTTAGGGTTAGGGTGATGTTTATTGTGAGGGTGAGTGTTAGGGCGAGTGTGAGTGTTCGGGTGAGGGTGACTGTTCGGGTGAGGGTGACGATTAGGGTGTGGTTGAGGGTTAGGGTTAGTATGAGAGTAAGGGTGAAGTGTAGGGATAGGGTTAGGGTGAGGGTTAGGGTTAGTGTGAAGGTTAGAGTTAGGGTTAGGGTTAGGGTTAGCGTTAGTGTGAGGATAAGAGTTAGGGTGTGGGTTAGTGTGAGGGTGAGGGTTAGGGTTAGCGTTAGGGTTAGGGTGTGGGTTACTGTGAGGGTGAGGGTTATGGTGAGGTTTAGGGTTAGGGTGAGGGTTAGGATTAGGGTTAGTGTGAGGGTTAGAGTTAGGGTGATGTTTAGGGTGAGGTTGAGGGTTAGTGTGAGGGTAAGAGTGAGGGTGAGGGTTAGGGTTAGGTTTAGGGTGAGGGTGTGGGTTAGGGTTAGGATTAGTGTTAGGGTTAGGCTGAGGGTGAGGATGAAAGTGAGTGTGAGGTTTAGGGATAGGGTTAGTATTAGGTTAAAGTTAGTTTTGGGTGAGGGTTAGGGTTAGGTATATTGTTAGGGTTAGGGTTTGGGTTAGTTAGGGTGAGGGTGAGGGTTAGCGTTAGGGTTAGGTTTAGGGTTAGGGTGAGGGTGGGGTTCAGGGTTAGGGTTAGGATTATGTTTAGGGTAAGCCTGAGGGGGAAGTGGAGGTTGAGTGTGAGGTTTTGGTTTAGGGTTACGGTTAGGGTGAGGGTTACAGTTAGGTTTAGCGTTAGTATAAGGGCTAGGCTGAGGGTAAGGGTTAGGGTTAGTGTGAGTGTTAGGTTTAGGGATAGGGTTTGGGTTAGGTTGAGGGTAAAGTTTAGAGTGAGAGTTATGGAGAGGATAAGGGTTAGGGTTACCGTGAAGGTTCGGGTGAGGGTTAGGGTTAGGGTTATGGTTAGGGGTAGCGTGAGGGTTAGGGTGAAGGTTAGGTTTAGGGTTAGTGTTCGGGTGTGGGTTAGGTTGTGGGTAAGTGTTAGAGTGAGGGTTAGGGTGAGGGTGAGGGTTAATAGGAGGGTGAGGGTTAGTGTTAGCATTAGGGTTAGGGTGAGGGTTAGGGTTAGGGTTAGGGTGAGGGTTAAGGTGAGGGATAGGGTTAAGGTTAGGGATAGGGTGAGGATTAGGGTTAGAGTTAGGAATAGGGTGAGGGTTAGGCTGAGGGGTAGTGTTAGGTTTAAGGTGAGTGTTAGGTTTAGTGTGAGGATTAGGGTTAGGTTTAGGGTGAGGTTTAGGTTTATTGTGAGGGTTAGGGTTAGTGTTAGGGTGAAGGTAAGGGTTAGGGTGAGGTTTACGGTGAGGGTGAGGTTTAGGGTTAACATTAGGTTTAGGTTTAAGGTTAGGGTGAGGGTTAGGGTTAGGGTGAGGGTGAGGGTGAGGGTGAGGCTTATGTTTAGGATGAAGATTAGGGTTAAGGTGAGGGTTCGGGTTAGGTTTAGGGTGAGAGTTAGGGTCAGGGTAAGGGTTAGGGTGAGGGTTAGGGTTATGGTTAGGTTTAGTGTGAGGGTCAGGGTGAGGGTTAGGGTTAGGTTGAGGGTTAGGGTTAGGGTTAGGTGAGAGTTAGGGTTAGGGTTAGTGTTAGGGTGAGGGTGAGGGTTATGGTCAGGGTTAGGTGGAGGATTATGGTGAGGGTTAGGGTTAGGATAAGTGTTAGGGTTAGGGTTAAGCTGAGGGTGAGGGTGAAAGGGAGGGTGAGGGTTAGGGTTAGGGTTAGGGTGAGGGGTAGTGTGAGGGGTAGTGTTAGGTTTAGGGTGAGGATTAGGTTTAGGGTGATGTTTAGGGTGAGGGTTAGGGTGAGGGTTAAAGTTAGGGTTAGGGTTATGTTTAGGGTGAGGCAGAGGGTTAGTATTAGGAATAGGATTACGGTTAGGGTTAAGCTGAGCCTGAGGGTAAGGGTGAGGGTGAAGGTTAGGGTCAGGGTTAGGATTAGGGTTAGAGTGAGTGTTATGGTTAGTGTGAGGGTTATGGTTAGGGTTAGGGTGAGGGTAAGGGTTAGGGTGAGAGTAAAGTTTAGGGTGATGGTTAGGGTGAGTGTGAGGGTTTGGATTAGGGTTGGGGTTAGGCTTAGGGTGAGGGTTAGGGTTTGGTTGATGTTTAGAGTGAGAGTGAGGGTTAGGTTGTAGGTGAGGATTAGGTTTAAGGTGCGGGTTAACGTTAGGGGTAGGTTTAGGGTTAGGTTGAGGGTTAGGGTAGGGTTAGGGTGAGGAGTAGGGACAGGAGTAGGGTCAGGTTTAGGGTGAGATTTAGGGTGAGTGTGAGGGTTAGGTTGAGGGTGAGGGTGAGGGTTAGGGTTAGGGTTTGCGTTAGACTTAGGGTGAGTTTGAGGGTGAGGGTTAGATTTAGGATTAGGGTGAGGGTTAGGGTTAGGTTGAGGCTTAGGGATAGTGTTAGGGTTAGGGTAAGGGTGAGGGTGAGTGTTAGATTTAGATTTAGGGTTAGGGTGAGTTTGAGGGTGCGGGTTAGGTTTAGGATTAGGATTAGGTTTAGGGTTAGGGGGAGTGTTACAGTGAGGGTGAGGGTGAGGGTTCGGGTGAGGGTTAGTGTGTGGGTGATGGTTAGGGTTAGGGTGAGGATTAGGTTTAGGCTTAGGGTTAAGGTTGTGGTGAGGGTATAGGTTAGGGTTAGGTTTAGTGTGAGGATGAGGGTTAAGGTTAGTTTTAGGGTTAGGGTGAGGGTTACGGTTAGGGTTACGGTTAGGGTTAGGGTGAGGGTGAGGTATAGGTTGAGGGTTAGTGTTAGGGTGAAGGTTAGGGCTAGTGTTAGGTCAGGGTGAGGGTGAGGGTGAGTGTTAGGTTTAGGTTTAGAGTTAGGGTGAAGGTGAGGGTGAGGGTTAGGATTAGGGTTAGGGTTATGGTTAGGATGAGGGTTAGGCTGAGGATTAGGGTTAGAGTTAGTGTCACCGTTAGGGTTAGGGTTAGGTTTAGGGTTAGTGTGAGGTTTAGTGTTAGATTTAGGGTTCTTTTGAGAATTAGGGTTAGGGTTAGGGATTGGCTTAGTGTGAGGGTAAGTGTTAGGGTGAGGGTTAGGGTGAGGGTGAGGTTTAGGGTTAGGGTGAGTGTTAGGTTTAGGGTTATGATGAGGGTGAGGGTTAGGGTGAGCCGTAGGTTTAGGGTTAGGGTTAGTTTGCGGGTTAGGGTGAGGGTAAGGGTTAGGGTGAGGTTAAGGTTGAGGGTGAGTTTTAGGGTTAGGGTGAGGGTAAGGTTTAGGGTGAGGGTTAGGGTGAGGGTTAGGGTTAGGGTTAGTGATAGGGTAAGGATTACTGTTAGTGTGAGAGTTAGGGTGAGGGTAAGGTTTAGGGTTAGTGTGAGGATAAGGGTTAGGGTGAGGATTAGGGTGAGGGTGAGGGTTAAGGTTAGGGTGATGGTTAGGGTTAGGGTTATGGTTAAGGTGAGGGTTAGGGTGAGCTCTAGGTTTACGGTTAGGGTTGTTTTGCGGGTTAGGGCGAGTGTAAGGATTAGGGTGAATTTTAGGTTTAGGGTGAGGGTTATGGTTAGGGTGAGGGTAAAGGTTAGGGTGAGGGTTAGGGTGAGGTTTCGGGTTAGGGTTAGGGATAGGGTGAGGATTAGGGTTAGTGTGAGGGTTAGGATTAAGTTTATTGTGAGGATAAGTGTTAGGGTGAGGGTTAGAGTGAGGGTGTGGTGTTGGGTTAGTGTTAGGGATAGGGTGAGCGTAAGGGTGAGGGTTAGGTTTAAGGTGAAGGTTATGGTGAGGTTTAGGGTGAGGGTGAGGGTCGGTTGAGGGTTAGGGTTAGGATTAGTGTTAGGGTTAGGGTGAGGGCTAGGGTGAGAGTGAGGTTTGGGTGAGGGTGAGGGTGAGTGTTTCAGTTATGTAACTGTTAGGGTAAGTGTGAGGATTAGGGTGAGGGTGAGGGTTAACCTGAGGTTAGGTTTAGCCTGATGGTTAGGGTTAGGGTTAGGGTGAGTGTTAGGGTTAGGGTGATGGTTAGGGTGAGTGTGAGGCTGAGAGTTAGGATTAGGAATAGGGTTAGTGTTAGGGTCAGGCTGAGGTGAGGGTCAGGGGGAGGGTGAAGGCTGGGGTTAGGGTTATAGTTAGGGTGAGGGTTAAACTTAGTGTGTGGGTTAGGGTTAGGTTTATGTTTCGGGTGAGCGTTAGGTTTATATTTAGGGTTAGCATAAGGGTTAGGCTGAGGGTTAAGGTTAGGGTTAGTCTGAGGGTTAGGTGTAGGGTTAGGGTAAGTGTAAAGTTTAGGGTGAGGGTTAGGGTGAGTGTGAGGGTTTGGATTAGGGTGAGGGTTAGCGTGAAGGTTAGGTTTACGGTTAGGGTAGGGTGAAGGTTAGGGTGTGGGTTAGTCTAAGGGTGAGGGTTAGGGTGAGGGTTAGGATTAGGGTTAGCATTAAGTTTAGGGTGAGGGTGAGGGTTAGGGTGAGGGTTTGGGTTAAGGTTAAAGATAGGGTGAGGATTAGGTTTAGGGTTAGGTTTAGGGTGAGGGTTAGGAGGAGCGGTAGGCTTAGCGTTAGGGTGAAGTTTAGGTTTAGTGTGAGAGTTAGTGTTAGGGTTAGGGTGATGGTAAGGGTTAGTGTGAGGGTTATGGTGAGTGTGAGGTTTAGGGTTAGCATTAGTTTTAGCGTTAGGTTTAGGATGAGTATTAGGGTTAGGTTTAGGGTTAGGGTGAGGGTGAGGGTGTAGGTTAGAGTTAGGATGAGTGTAGGGGTTAGGGGTAGAGTGAGGGTTAGGGTTAGGGTTACTGTGAGGGTTAGGATTATGGTGAGGTTTAGGGTGAGGGTGAGGGTTAGTTTTAGCATTAGGGTGAGGGTTAGCTTTAGGGTCATGATTAGTGTCCGGGTGAGGGTTAGGATGAGGGTGAGTGTTCTGCTGAGAGTTAGGATTAGGGTTAGGATCAGGGATAAGTTTAGTGTGAGGGTAAGGGTTAGGGTGAGTGTTAGGCTGAGGGTCAAGTTTAGGGTTAGGGTGAGCGTTAGGGTTAGGATTAGGGTTATATTTAGGGTGAGGGTTAGGGTGAGCGGTAGGTTTAGGGTCAGGGTTAGTTTGTGGGTTATGGTGAGGGTAAGGGTTAGGGTGAGGTTTAGGTTGAGGATGAGGATTAGGGTTAGGGTAAGGGTAAGGGTTAGGTTGAGAGTGAGTGTGAAGGTGAGGGTTAGGGTTAGCATTAGAGTTAGGGTGAGTGTGAGGGTTAAGGTGAGGTTTAGTTTGAGGATGAGGATTAGTGTTAGTGTGAGGTTTAGGGTGAGAGTTAGTGTTAGGGTTTGGGTTAGGGTGAGGGTGAGGTATAGGGTGAGGGTTAGTGTTAGGGTGAGGGTTAGGGATAGGGTTAGAGTTAGGGTGAGGATGAGGGTGAGTGTTAGGTTTAGGTTAAGGGTGAATGTGAGGGTGCGAGTTGGGATTAGGAATAGGGTTAGGGTTAGGGTTAGGGTTAGGCTGAGAGTGAGGGTCAGGGTTAGGATGAGGGTTAGGGTTTGGGTGATGTTTAGGGTGAGGATGAGGGTTTGGGTGAGGGTGAGGTATCGTGTTAGGGTGTGGGTGGGATTAGGGTTATGGTGAGGGTTAGCATTAGGTTTAGGGTTAGTGTGACAGTGAGGGTGAGGGGTGGGGTTAGGGTTAGGTTGAGTGTTACGGTTAGGATTAGGGTGATGGTTAGGGAGAGGGGTAATGTTAGGGTTAGGGTGAGGTTTAGGATGAGTGTGAGGGTTAGGGTTAGGTTGAAAGTTAGGTTTAGGGTTAGGGTTAGGGTGAGGGTTAGGGTTAGAGTTAGGGGTAAGGTGAGTTTGAGGGTGAGGGTTAGGTTTAGGTTTAGGCTTAGGGTTAAGGTTATGGTGAGGGTAAGTGTTAGGGTGAGGTTTAGTGTGTGGATGAGGGTTAGGGTTATTATTAGGGCTAGGGTGAGGGTTAGGGTGAGGGTTAGGGTTAGGGTTAGCGTTAGGGTGAGGGTGAGGTATAGGGTGAGGTTTAGGGTTAGGGTGAGGGTTAGGGATAATGTTAGGTTAGGGTGAGGGTGAGGGTGAGTGTTAGGTTTAGGTTTAGGTTTAGAGTTAGGGTGAGGGTGAGGGTGAGGGTTAGGATTAGTGTTAGGGTTAGGGTTAGGATGAGGGTTAGGCTGAGGGTTAGGGTTAGGGTTAGGGGTCGCATAATGTTTAGGTTGAGGGTTAGGGTTAGGCTTAGTGATAGGGTTAGGGTGAGGGTTAGGCTGACGGTAAGTGTTAGGGTGAGGTTTAGGGTGAGGTTGAGTATTAGGCTTAGCATCATTCTTAGAGTGAGGTTTAGGCTTAGGTATAGCATTAGGGTTAGGGTTAGGGTTAGGGTGAGGTTTAGGATTAAGGCTAAGGTTAGGGTGAGGTTTAGGGTTAGCATTAGGTTTAGCGTTAGGGTGAGGGTTTGGGTTACATTGAGGGTTACCTTTCATGTGAGGGTTAGGGTAAGGGTTAGGTTTAGGATGAGGGTTAGGGTTGGTGAGAGGTTTAGGGTGAGGGTGAGTGTTAGGGTTAGCGTCAGCGTTAGGGTGAGGGTGAGGTTTTGGGTTAGGTTAGGCTGAGGGTGAGGGTTAGGGTGAGGGTTAGGTTGTTGGTAAGTGTTAGAGTGAGGGTTAAAATGAGGGTGAGGCTTAGGGTAAGGGTGAGGGTAAGGGTTAGTGTGAGGGTTAAGGTGAGGGTGAGGGATAGGGTTAGCATTAGGGTTAGGGTTAGGTTTAGGGTGAGCGATCGGGATAGGGTTAGGGTTAGGGTTAGGGTGAGGGTGAGGGTTATGTTGAGGCTGAGGGTGACGTTGAGGGTTAGGGATAGGGTTACGGTGAGGGTGAGGGTGTGGGTGAGGGTTAGGGTTAGGATTAGTGTTAGGGTTAGGGTTTCGCTGAGGGAGAGCTTGAGGGTGAGTGATAGGGTTAGGTTTAGGTTTAGGGTGAGGGTTAGGGTTAGTGTGAGTGTTAGGATTAAGGTGAAGTTTATGTTTACGTTTAGGGTGCGTGTTAGTGTGAGGTTTAGGGTTAGGGTTAGGTTTAGGTTAGGGTTAGGGTGAGGGTTAGGGTTAATGTTAGGGTTAGGTTGAGGGTGAGGGTAATGGTGACGGTGAGAGTTAGGGTTAGGATTTAGGGTTAGGGTTAGTTATAGGGTGAGGCTTAGGGTTAGGGGTAGGGCTAGGGTTAGGAAGAGGGTTAGGGTTAGTGTGAGGGTTAGAGTTATGGTTAGGGTTAGGGTGAGGCTATGGATTAGGGTGAGGTTTAGTGTGAGGGTGAGGGTTAGTGTGAGGGTTTTTGTTAGGTTTAGCTTAAGGTTTATGGTGAGGTCTAATGTGAGGTTGCAGGTTAGGGAGAGGGAGAGGGTGAAGGAGAGCGTGTCAGTTAGGTAAGGGTTAGGATTCGGGTCAGGGTGAGGATTAGGGTGAGGGTTAGTGATAGGATGAAGTTTAGGGTTAGGCTGATGGTTAGGGTTAGTGTGAGGTTTAGGGTTAGGGTTAGGGTTAGAGTGAGGTTTAGGGTTTGGGTTTGCATTATGGTTAGGGTGAGGGTTAGGGTGATTTTGAGGGTTAGGGATAGGGTTAGGGTTAGTGTTAGGGTGAGGGTTAGGGTTAGGATTAGGTTTAGGATGATAGTTAGGGTAAGGGGTAGGGTTAAGGTTAGGGTGAATGTTAGGATTAGGGAGAGGGTTAGGGTAAGGGTTAGGGTTAGGGTTAGGGTGAGGTTAAGGATTAGGGTGAGGTTGAGGGTTAGTGTTAGGTTTAGGGTGATGGTGAGGGTGAGGGTTAGGGTTAGGTTTAGGCTTAGTTTGAGGGATAGGATGAGGGTTTTGTTTAGTGTTAGTGTTAGGGTTAAGGTGAGGTTTAATATTAGTGTGAGGGTTAGGGTGAGGTTGAGGGTGAGAGTAAGGGTTTGGGTGAGGGTTAGAGTGAGTTTTAATGTTCTGGTTAGGGCTAGGGTGAGGCTTACGGTGAGGGTCAGGGTTAATGTTATGTTTAAGGTGAGGTTTAGGGTTAGGGTTAGGGTTTGGGTGAGGATTAGGGTGAGGGTGGGGTTAGGATGAAGGTTAGGGTTAGAGTGAGTATTAGGGTTAGGGTTTTGGTTAGATTAATGTTTAGGGTGAGGGTTAGGGTAAGGATTAGGGTTAGGGTAAGGGTGAGTGTGAGGGTTAAAGTTAGGGTTAGGGTGAGGGTTAGGGTTGGGGTGAGGGTTAGGGTTAGGGTTAGGCTGAGGGTGAGGGCGAGGGTTTGGATGAGTGTGAGTGTTAGGGTGTGGGTGACGGTTAGGGTTAGGATTAGGGTGAAGTTGACGTTGAGGTTTAGGGTGAGGGTGAGGGTTAGGGATAGGGTTTGGGTTATGGTGAGGGTTAGGGTTAGGGTTACGTTTTGAGTTAGGGTGAGTATGAGGGTGAACTTTAGGGTTAGGATTAGGGTTAGGGTTAGTTTTAGGCAGAGTGTGAGTGTGAGAGTGAGGGTTAGGGTTAGGGTGAGGTTTAGGGTTAGGGTTAGGGTGACGGGTAGGGTTAGGGTTATGGAGAGAGATTGGGTTAGGGTATGGATAGGGTGAGGCTTAGGGTCACAGGTAGGTTTAGGGTTAGGTTGAGGATTAGGGTTAGTGTGAGGGTTAGAGTTAGTGTTAGGGTGAGGATAAGGCTTACTGTGAGGTTTAGGGTGAGGGTGACAGTTAGGGTTAGCTTTAGGTTTAGGGTGAGGTGTGGTTTCGGGTTTGCATTAGGGTTAGGGTGAGGGTTATGGTGAGGGTTAGCGTTAGGGTTAGGGTGAGGGTGAGGGTTAGGGTTAGGATTAGGGTGAGGGTGAGGATGAGGGTGAGGTTTAGCGTGAGGGTGAGGGTGAGGTTTAGGTTTAGGGTTAGGGTTAGGTTTAGGGTTAAATTTAGGGTGAGGGTGAGGGTGAGAGTTAGGATTAGGGTTAGGGTGAGTGTGAGGTTTAGGGTTAGGGTTAGTATCAGTTTGAGGGTTAGGGTTAATGTGAGGTTTAGGGTGAGGGTGAGGGTAAGGGTTAGTGTGAGGGTTAGGGTGAGGGTTAAGGTTATGGTGAGGGGTACAGGTAGGGTTAGGGTTAGGTTTAGCGTTAGGATTAGGCTGAGGGTGAGGGTGAAGGTGAGGTTTAGAGTTAGGGTTAGGGTGAGGGTGAGGGTGAGGATTAGGTTTAGAGTTATGGTGAGTGTTAGGTTTAGGTTGAGTGTTAGGGTTAGGGTTAGGTTCAGGGTGAGGGTGAGGGTCAGGTTTAGGGTGAGGGTAAGGGTGAAGGTGAGGGTTAGGTTTAGGGTGAGGGTGAGGGTGAGGGTGAAGGTAAGGGTTAGGGTGAGGGTGAGGGTTAGGGTTAGGGTTAGTGTTAGTTTGAGGGTTAAGGTTAATGTGAGGTTTAGGGTGAGGGTGTGGGTAAGGGTTATTGTGAGGGTTAGGGTGAGGGTGAGGGTTAGGGTTAGGGTCATGGTTAGCGTTAGGGTTAGTTTGAGGATTAGGTTGAGGTTTTGGGTTAGGGTGGCTGTTAGGTATAGGCTGAGTGTTAGGCTTAGGGTTAGGGTGAGTGTTAGGATTAGTGTGATATTTAGGCTGAGGGTGAGGCTGAGTGTGAGAGTTCGGGTTCTCATGAAGGTTAGCTTTTTGGTGATGGTGAGGGTTAGGGTTAGGGTTAGGGTGAGGTTGAAGGTTAGGGTGAGTGTGAGGGGTAGGGTTAGGTTTAGTGTGATTTTTAGGTTTAGGGTTAGTGTTAGGTGAGGGTTATGGGGAGGGTTAGGGTGAGGGTTAGGTTTAGGATTAGGGTTAAGTTTAGGGTGAGGGTTACGGTGAGGTTTAGGGTTAGGGTTATGGTGAGGGTAAGGTTTAGAATGAGGGTTAGATTGAGGGTGAGGGTTAGGTTAGGGTTTGGGTAAGGGAAAGGGTGAGAGTTAGGGTTAGGTTGATGGTGAGGGTTAGGGTGAGAATTTTGGTTAGGGTTAGGTTTAGGGTTATTGTTAGTGTTAGTGTGAGGGTGATGGTTATGGTTAGGGTTAGTATTAGGGTGAGTTCTAGGGTGAGGGTGAGGGTTAGTGTTAGTGTTATGGTTAGGTGTAGGGTGAGTATTAGTGTTATGATTTGGGTGAGGGTTAGGCTGAGCAGTAGGGTTAGGTTTAGGTTTAGTGTGAGGATTCGGATTAGGGTTAGGATTAGGATTAAGGTGAGGGTCAGGGTTAGGTTGAGGGTTAGGGTGCGGGTGAAGTTTAGGGTTAGCATTAGGGATACGGTGAGTGTTAGGGTGAGGGTTAGGGTAAGGGTCTGGGTAAGGGTTAGGGTGAGGTGAGGGGTAGGGTTAGGTTTAGGGAGAAGGTTAGTGTTAGGGTGAGGGTTTGGGTTAGTTTGAGGGGTAGGGTGAAGGTGAGTTTGAGGTTGAGAGTTAGGGTGAGGGTGATGGTGACGGCAAGGTTTAGGGATAGCATACGGGTTAGGGTTAGGGTGAGGGTTAGGGTTACGTTTAAGGTTAGGGTGAGGGTGAGGGTGAGGGTGAGGGTTAGGGTTAGGGTCAGGTTTAGGATTAAGGTGAAGTTTAGGGTAAGGGATAGCGTTAGGGTGAGGGTTAGGTTTAGGGTTACGGTGAAGGTTAGGGTTAGGTTTAGGTTTAGGGTGAGGGTTAGTGTTAGGATTAGGGTGAGGATGAGGGTTAGGTTGAGGGGCAGGGTTAGGGATAGGGTAAGGGTTAGGGTTAGGGTGAGGGTTAGGGTAAAGGTTAGGCTTAGAGTGAGGGTGAGGGTGAGAATTAGGGAGAGGGGTAATGTTAGGGTTCAGGTGAGGTTTAGGGTGAGTGTGAGGGTTAGGGTTAGGTTGAGGGTTAGGGTTAGGGTGAGGGTTAGGCTTAGAGTTAGGGGTGGGTTGAGTTTGAGGGTGAGGGTTAGGTTTAGGATTAGGCTTAGTGTTAGGGTTAGGGTGAGCTTTAGTGTTTTGGTGAGGGTTAGGTTTAGGGTCAGGATTAGGTTTAGGCTTAGGGTTAAGTTTATGTTGAGGGTAAGTGTTAGGGTGAGGTTTAGTGTGTGGATGAGTGTTAGGGTTATTGTTAGGGTTAGAGTGAGGGTTAGGTTGAGGGATAGAGTTAGGGTTAGCGTTAGGGTGAGTGTGAGGTATAGGGTGAGTTTTAAGGTTAGGGTGAGGGTTAGGGATAGTTTTAGGTTAGGGTGAGGGTGACGGTGAGTGTTAGGTTTAGGTTTAGGCTTAGAGTTAGGGTGAGGGTGAAGGTGAGGGTTAGGATTAGAATTAGGGTTAGGGTTAAGGTTAGGATGAGGGTTAGGATTAGGGTTAGGATGAGGTTTAGGGTTAGCGATAGGGTTAGAGTTATTGTGAGGGTTAGGGTTAGGGTTACGATTTGAGTTAGGGTGAGTATGATGGAGAGCTTTAGGGTTAGGATTAGGGTTAGGGTTAGTGTTAGGCAGATGGTGAGTGTGAGTGTTAGGGTTAGGGTGAGGTTTAGGGTTAGGGTTAGGTTGAGGGTTAGGGTTAGGGTGAGGTTTAGGGTTAGGGTTAGAGTTTAGGTTAGCATTAGTGTGAGTGTGAGGTATATGGTGAGCTTTAAGGTTAGGGTGAGGGTTAGTGTAAGTTTTAGGTTAGGGTGAGGGTGAGGGTGAGTGTTAGGTTTAGGTTTAGGTTTAGAGTTAGGGTGAGGGTGAGGGTGAGGGTTAGGGTTAGAATTAGTGTTAGGGTTAGGGTTAGGATGAGGGATAGGATTAGGGTTAGGATGAGGTTTAGGGTTAGGGTGAGGGTTAGGGATAGGGTTAGGGTTATTGTGAGGGTTAGGGTTAGGGTTACGGTTTGAGTTAGGGTGAGTATGAGGGTGAGATTTAAGGTTAGGATTAGGGTTATGGTTAGTGTTAGGCAGATGGTGAGTGTGAGGGTTTGGGTTAGGGTGAGGTTTAGGGTTAGGGTTAGGTTGAGGGTTAGGGTTCGGGTTAGGGAGAGGGATAGGGTTAGGGTGAGGGATAGGGTGAGGGTTAGGGTCACAGGTAGGTTTAGGGTTAGGTTGAGTGTTAGGGTTAGTGTGAGGGTTAGGGTTAGAGTTAGGATGAGGGTAAGGGTTACTGTGAGGTATAGGGTGAGGGATACAGTTAGGGTTAGCTTTTGGTTTAGGGTGAGGTGAGGTTTCGGGTTTGCATTAGGGTTAAGGTGAGGGTTATGGTGAGGGTTAGGGTTAGGGTTAAGGTGAGGGTGAGGGTGATTGTTAGGTTTAGGGTTATGCTGAGTGTTAGGTTTAGGGTGAGGGTTAGGGTTAGGGTTAGGATGAGGGTGAGGTTGAGGGTGAGGGTTAGGGTTAGGGTGAGGGTGAGGGTGAGGGTGAGGGTTAGGGTTACGTTTAGGGTGAGGGTGAGAGTGAGGTTTAGGTTTAGAGTTAGGGTTAGGGTTAGGGTGAGGGTGAGGGTGATGGTTAGGGTTAGGGTGAGGGTGAGGGTGAAGGTTAGGGTTAGGGTTAGTGTTAGTTTGTGTGTTAGGATTAATGTGAGGTTTAGGGTGAGGGTGAGGGTAAGGTTTAGTTTGAGGGTTAGGGTGAGAGTTAGGGTTAGGGTGAGGTATAGAGGTAGGGTTAGGGTTAGGTTTAGGGTTAGGATTAGGCTGAGGGTGAGGGTTAGGGTGAGGGTGAAGGTGAGGTTTAGAGTTAGGTTTACGGCGAGGGTGAGGGTGAGGGTTAGGTTTAGGGTTATGGTGAGTGTTAGGTTTAGGTTGAGGTTTAGGGTTAGGGGTAGGTTTAGGGTGAGGGTGAAGGTGAGGGTGAGGTTGAGGGTGAGGGTGAGGGTCAGGGTTAGGGTTAGGGTAGGGTGAGGGGGAAGGTTAGGTTTAGGATGAGGGTGAGGTTTAGGGTTAGGGTTAGGGTTAGGGTTAGGATTAGGGTTAGGGTTAGTTTGAGTATTAGGGTGAAGTTTTCGGTTAGGGTGACCGTTAGGTATAGGCTGAGTGTTAGGTTTAGTGTTAGGGTTAGGGTTAGGGTTAGTGTGATGTTTAGGGTGAGGGTGAGGCTAAGGGTGAGGGTTCGAGTTCTCATGAGGGTTAGCGTTTGTGTGACAGTTAGGGTTAGGGTTAGGGTGCGGGTTAGGGTGAGGTTGAAGGTTAGGGTGAGGGTGAGGGGTAGGGTTAGGTTGAGGTTTAGGTTTAGGGTTAGTGTTAGGTGAGGGTTAGGCTTAGGGTTAGGGTTAAGGTGAGGGTAAGGGTTAGGGTGAGGGTTAAGGTTAGATTTAGCATTAGGGATAGGGTGAGGTTTAGGGTGTGGGTAAGGGTCTGGGTAAGGTTTAGGGTGAGGGTGAGGGGCAGAGTTAGGGTTAGGAAGAAGGTTAGTGTTAGGGTTAGGGTTTGGGTTAGTTTGAGGGTTAGGGTGAAGGTGAGTTTGAGTTTGAGAGTTAGGGTGAGGGTTATGGTGACGGTAAGGTTTAGGGATAGCATACGGGTTAGGGTTAGGGTAAGGGTTAGGGTTAGATTTAGGGTTAGGGTGAGGGTGAGGGTGAGGGTGAGGGTTAGGGTTAGGGTTAGGTTTAGGATTAGAATTAGGTTTAGGGTAAGGGTTAGGGTTAGGGTGAGGTTTAGATTTAGGGTTAGTGTGAGGGTTAGGGTTAGGGTTACGTTTAAGTTGAGGGTTAGTGTTAGCATTAGGGTGAGGATGAGGGTTTGGTTGAGGGGCAGGGTTAGAGATAGGGTAAGGGTTAGGTTTAGGGTTAGGGTTAGGGTGAGTGTGAGGGATAATTTTAGGGTGAGGGTTAGTGTGAGTTTTAGGTTTAGGTTTAGGGTAAGGGTTAGGTTTAGGGTGAGCGATAGTTTTACATTTAGGAATAGGTTGAAGTTAATGCTGAGGGTTATGGTTAGGGTTAGTGTGAGGATAAGGGTTAGGGTGAGGATTAGGATGAGGATGAGGGTTAGGGTTAGCATAAGGTTTAGTGTGAGAGTTAGGGTTAGGGTTACGTTTAGGGTAAGGGTTAGTGTTAGAGTAAGGATTAGGGTTCGGCTTAGGTTTAGGGTTAGGTTTAGGGTTAGGGTGATGTTTAAGCTTAGGGTTAGAGTTAGGTTGAGGGTTAGGGTGAGTGTGAGCTTGAGAGTGAGGGTTAGGGTGAGGTTGAGGGTGAGTGGGATGGTGACGGTGAGAGTTAGGGTTAGGTTTAGGTTTAGGGTGAGGGTAAGAGTTAGGTTTAGGATTAGGGTTATTGTAAGGGTTAGGCTGAGGCTTAGGGAGAGTGTGCAGTTGAGGCTGAGGGTTTTGGATAGGTAAGCGTTAGGATTAGGTTTAGGGTGAGGATTAGGGTGACGTGAGAGTTAGGGTTAGGTTGAGGGTTAGGGTTAGGGTTAGGGTTAGGTTGAGGGTTAGGGTGAGAGGTAGGGTTAGGGTTAGGATGAGGATTATGTTGAGGGTGCGGGATAGGGTTTTGGTGAGGGTAAGTGTTAGGGTTATGGTGAGAGTGAGGGTGAGGTTAAGGGTAAGGGTTAGGGTGAGGGTTAGGGTGAGGGTGAGGGTTAGGGTTAGCATTAGAGTTAGGGTTAGGGTAAGGTTGAGTATTAGGATTAGGGTTAGGGTTAGGTTTAGGGTGCAGGTTAGGGTTAGGGTTACACTGAGAGTGAGGTTCAGAGTTAGGGATAGGATTAGGTTTAGGGTTAGGGTGAGGCTGAGGGTGAGGGTGAGAGTGAGGATTAATTTTAGGGTTAGGTTTACGGTGAGGGCTAGGATGAGGGTGAAATTTTTGGTTAGGAAAGGTTTAGGGTTAGATTTAGGGTGAGGATTAGGGTGAGGGTGAGGTTTAAGGTGAAGTTTATGGTTAGGGTGAGGGTTACGGTGAGGGTTGGGTTGTGGGTAAGTGTTAGCGTAAGGGTTAGAATGAGGGTGAGGGTTAGGGTTAGGGTGAGGGTAAGGGTTATTGTGAGGGTTAGGGTGAGGGTGACGTTTATGGTTAGCATTTGGGTTAGGGTGAGGGTTAGGATGAGCGATAGGGATAGGGTTAGGGTTAGGGTTAGGGTGAAAGTGAAGCTTAGGTTGAGGATGAGGGTGAGATTGAGGGTTAGGGTTAGGGTTAGGGGGAGGGGGAGGGTGTGGATGAGGCTTAGGGTTAGGATTAGTGTTAGGGTTAGCTTTTGGCTGAGGATGAGCTTAAGGGTGAGGGTGAGTTTTAGGTTTAGGTTTAGGGTGAGGGTTAGGGTTACTGTGAAGGTTAGGGTTACCGTTAGGGTGAGTGTTAGTGTGAGGTTTAGGGTTAGGGTTAGGTTTAGGTGAGGGTTAGTGGTAATGTTAATGTTAGGTTGAGGGTGAGGGTTAAGGTGACAGTGACAGTTAGTGTTCGGTTTAGGTTAGGGTTAGTTATAGGGTGAGGCTTAGGTTGAGGGGTAGGGTTAGTGTTAGGATGAGGGTTAGGGTTAGTATGAGGGTTAGAGTTAGGGTTAGGCTTAGGGTGAGGGTAAGGATTAGGTTTAGGGTGAGGGTGAGGGTTAGTGTTAGCTTTTGGGTTAAGGTGAGGGTGAGGTTTAGGGTTTGCATTCGGGTTTGGTTGAGGGTTAGGGTGAGGTTTAGGTTTAGGTTTAGGGTGAGGGTGAGGGTGAGAGTTAGGGTTAGGGTTATGGTGAGGGTTAAGATTAAGGTGAGGGTTAGGTTTAGGGTTAGGGGGAGAGTGAGGGTGAGGGTTAGGTTCGGGTGATGGTGAGGGTGAGGGTGAGGCTTAGGGTTAGGTTTAGTGTGAGGGTGAGGGTTAGTGTGAGGGTTATTGTTAGGTTTAGCGTAAGGTTTATGGCGAGGTCTAATGTGAGATTGCGGGTTAGGGAGAGGGAATGGGTGTGGGAGAGCGTTTCAGTTAGGTAAGGGTTAGGATTAGGGTTAGGGTGAGGGTCAGGGATAGGATGAAGTTTATGGTTGGGGTGATGGTTAGGGTTAGTTTGAGGTTTAGGGTTAGGGTTAGGGTTAGGTTGAGGTTTAGGGTTCGGGTTTGCATTAGGGTTAGGGTGAGGGTTAGGGTGTATTTGAGTGTTAGGGATAGGTTTAGGGTTAGTGTTAGGGTGAAGGTTAGTGTTAGGGTTAGGGTTAGGGTGAGGCGTAGGGTAAGGGGTAGGGTTAGGGTTAGGGTGAGGATTAGGGTAAGGGCGAGGGTTAGGATGAAGTTTAGGGTTAGGGTGAGTATTAGGGTTAGGGTTAGGTATAGGGTGAGCCTTAGGGTGAGGGGTAGGTTTAGGCTTAGGGTGAGGGTTATGGTTAGTGGGAGGGTTAGGGTTAGAGTTAGGGTGAGGGTGAGGGTTAGGGTGAGCTTTAGGGTGAGGGTGACTGTTAGGGTTAGCTTTAGGTTTAGGGTGAGGGTGAGGATTTGGTTTTGCATTAGGGTTAGGGTGAGGGTTATGGAGAGGGTTAGGGTTAGGTTTAGCGTGAGGGTGAGGGTGAGTGTGAGTGTGAGTGTGAGTGTGAGGGTGAGGTTGAGGGTTAGGTTTAGGTGTTGGGTGAGGGTGAGGGTGAGGTTTAGGGTGAGGGTGAGGGTTGGACTTAATGTGAGGTTTAGGGTGAGGGTGAGGGTAAGGGTTAGGGTGAGGGTGAAGGTGAGGGTTAGGGTTAAGGGTAGGGGTAGATGTAGGTTTAGTGTTAGGTTTAGGGTTAATATTAAGGTTAGGGTTAGGATTAGGCTGAGGGTGAGGGTGAAGGTGAGGTTTAGAGTTAGGGTTAGGGTTAGAGTTAGGGTTAGGTTGAGCGCTAGGATGAGGGTTAGGGTTAGGGTGAGGCTGCGGTTGAGGATATGATTGAGACTCACCCTAGCTTTCATGGCTATGGTTAGGGTGAGGGTTAGGGGGACGGGTAGATTTAGTGTTAGATTTAATGTGAGGGTTAGTTTTAGTGTGAGAGTTAGGGTTAGGGTTAGAGTTAGGGTGATGTTAAGTGTTAGAGTGAGGGTTAGGGTGAGAGTGAGGGTTAGGGTGATGTTTAAGGTGAACGTGAAAGTTAGGGAGAGTGAGAGGTTGCGGGTGACAGTGAAGGTTAGGCTGTGTGTGAAGTTGAGGGTTAGGGTGAGGGTAAGGATTAGGGTGATGTTTAGGGTGAGGGTGAGGTTTAGGGTGAGAGTTAGGGTTCAGGGTAGAGGAATAGTTATGGTGTAGGTGAGGGTTAGGGTAAGGGTGAGGCTTAGGGTGACCGTGAGTGTTAGGGTTCAGGTGAGGATTAGGGTTAGGGTTAGGGTTTGGGTTGGGGTTAGCGTGAGGGTTAGGGTTAGGGTTAGGGTTGGGTGAGGGTTAGGGTGAGCGAAAGGTTTAGGGTGAGGGTTAGGTTGAGGTTGAAGGATAGGTTTATGGTGAGGGTAAGGGTTAGGGAAACGGTTAGGGTTAGGTTGAGGATTTGGGTTAGCATTAGTGTTAGGGTGAGGGTGAGGGTTAGGGTGAGGGTGAGGGGTAGGCTGAGGGGTAGGGTTAGATTTAGGGTCAGGGTTAGGGTGAGGGTGAGGGTTAGGGTTAGCATTAGGGTTAGGGTTAGGTTTAGGGTGAGTGTTAGGGTTAGGGTTAGGGTAAGTTTGAGGGTAGTTTTAGCATAAGGGTTAGGGTTAGGTTGCAGGTTAGGGTTAGGTTTAGGGTGAGGGTGGGGTTGAGGGTTAGGGTTAGTCTTATGGTTATGGTTAGGGTAAGGCTGATGGGGAAGGGGAGATTGAGGGTGAGTGTTAGGGTTAAGTTTAGGGTTAAGGTGAGGGCTTGGGTGAGGGTGAGGGTTAGGCTGATGGTGAGGGTGAGGGTTTTGGTTAGGTAAAGGTTAGGGTTAGGGAGAGGATTAGGCTGAGGATGAGGATTAAGCTGAGGTTAGGTTCAGGGTGAGGGTTAGTGTTACGGTTAGGTTGAGGGTTAGGGTTAGGGAGATGTTTAGCGTGAGGTTGAGGGTTAGGGTGAGGGTGAGGGTGAGGGTTAGGGTTAGGGTTAGGTTTAGGGTGAGGTTGAGGGTTAGGATTAGAGTGAGGGTGAGGGTGAGGATTAGGGTTAGGATTAGGTTTAGGGTTAGGGTGAGGGCTAGGGTGAGGGAGAGGGTTAGGGTGAGGGTGAGGGTGAGGGTGCGGTTTTCTGTTAGGAAAGGGTTAGGGTTAGGTTTAGGGTGAGGATTAGGCTGAGGGTGAGGTTGAAGGTGAGGTTTAGGGTTAAGGTGAGGGTTAGGATTAGCATTAGACTGAGCGTTAGGGTTTGGGTGATGTTTAGGGTTATGTTTAGGGTGAGGGTGAGGGTGATGGTGAGGGTTAGGGTGTAGGTGAGGGTTAGGGTGAGGGTGAGGGTTAGGGTGATGGTGAGGGTTAGGTTTAGGGTTAGTGTGAGGAAAAGGCTTAGGGTGAGGATTAGGATGAGAGTAAGTGTTCGGGTTAGGGTTCAGTTGAGGGTGAGGGTTAGAGTTAGGGTTAGGGTGAGGGTTAGGGTTGGGGTGAGGGTCAGGGTTACGGTTAGGGTGAGGGTGAGGGTGAGGGTTCAAGTGAGGGTTAGGGTGTGGGTTAGGGTTAAGGTTATGGTGAGAGTAAGGGTTAGGGTGAGGTTTAGGGTGAGGGTTAGGGTTAGGGTTAGGATGAGCGTTAGGCTGAGGGTTCGGGTTAGGGTTAGTGTGAGGGTTAGGGTTAAGGTTAATGTTAGTTTTAGGATTTGGTTAGGGTGAAGGTTAGTTTTAGGTTTAGGATAAGGTTTAGGCTGATGGTAAGATTTAGGGTTAGTGTGAGGGTTATGTTTAGCGTTAGGGTTAGGGTGTGGGCTAGGGTAAGGGTGAGGGTTAGGTTGAGGGTTTAGTTTAGGTAAGGGTTAAGGTAAGGTTAGGGTGAGGATTAGGGTGAGATTGAGGGTTAAGTTGAGGGTTAGGGTTAGGGTGAGCCTTAGGGTTACGATTAGGGTGAGGGTTAATGTTAGGGTGATGTTTAGGGTGAGGGTGAGGGTGAAGGTTCGGTGAGGGGGAGGGTTAGGTTTAGAGTTAGCGTGAAGGTTAGGGTTAGGTTTAGGGTTAGAGTTAGGGTGAGCGTGAGGGTTAGGGTGAGGGGTAGGGTTAGGGTTACGGTGAGGGTGAGGTTTAGGTTTAGTGTGAGAGTTACGGTTAGGGTTAGGTTTAGTGTGAGGGTTAGGTTGAGGGTTAGGGTTAGGTTAAGGGTGAGGATGAGGATGAAGGTGATGGTTAGGGCTACGTTTAGGATGAGGGTGAGGCTTAGGTTTAGGATGAGGGTGAGGATGAGGGTGAGGATGAGGGTTACGGTTAGGATTAAGTTTAGGGTGAGGGTGAGGGTTAGGTTTAGGATTAGGGTTAGGGTCAGGGTGAGGGTGAGGGTTAGGGATAGGGTGAGGGTTAGGATTATGGTTAGGGTTAGGGTGACGTTTAGGGTTAGGGTTAGGTTTAGGATGAACGTTAGGCTGAGGATTAGGGTTAGGGTTAGTATGAGGTTAGGTTTAGGGTTGGGTTAGGGTGAGGGTGAGGGTTTACTTTAGGTAAGGGTTTGGGTAAGTTTAGGGTGAGGATTAGGATGAGGTTGAGGGCTGAGGTGAAGGTTAGGGTTAGGGTGAGTGTTAGGGTTAGGTGAGGGTTATTGTTAGGGTGATGTTTATGGTGAGGGTGAGGGTGAAGTTTCAGGTGAGGGGAGGGGTTAGGTTTAGGGTTAGCGTGAGGTTTATGGTTAGGGTTAGGGTTTGGGTGATGGTGAGGGTTAAGGCGAGTGTGAGGTTGATGGTGAGTGTGAGGTTTAAGGTTAGGGTGGGGGTTAGGGATAGTGTTAGGGTTAGGGTGAGGGTGAGTGTTAGGGTGAGAGTGAGCATTCAGGTGAGGGGGAAGGGGAGGGGGAGGTTTATGGTTAGTGTTCGGGTGAGAGTTAGGGTGAGTGTGTGGGTGAGGGTTAGGTTTAGGATTAGGGTTAGGGTTAGGTTTAGGCTGAGGGTGAGTTTGAGGGTGAGGGTGAGGGTTAGGGTTAGAGTGAGTGTTAGGCTTAATGTTAGGGTTAGGGTTAGGGTGAGGGATAGGGTTAGGATTAGTTTTAGGATGAGGGTTAGGCTGTGGGTTAGGGTTAGTGTTAGGGTGAGGGTTAGGGTTAGTGTGAGATTTAGGGTTAAGATTAGGGTCAGGGTTAGTATTAGGGTGAGGGTAATGGTTAGTGTGAGGGCTAGGGTGAGGGTGAGGTTTAGGGTTAGGGATAAGGTTAGGCTGAGGTTAAGGTGAGGGCTAGGGTTAGTGTGAGGGTTAAAATTAGGGTTAGGAATAGGGTGAGGGTTATGTTTAGGTTTAGGGTTAGGGTTAGGGTGAGTCTTAGGCTGAGGGGTAGGGTTAGTGTTACGGTTAGGGAGAGGGTTCGGGTTAGTGTGAGGGTTAGGGTTAGGTTTAGGTGAAGGTGAGGGTAAGGGTTAGGGTGAGGGTTAGGGTGAGGATGAGGGTTAGGATTAGAGTTAGGTTTAGGATTAGGGTTAGGGTGAGGTTGAGGTTTAGTATTAGGGTGAAGGTTAGGGTTATTGTTAGGGTTAGGGTGCAGGTAAGGTTGAGGGTTAGGGTTAGGGTAAGGTTAGGTTTAGGCTGAGGGTTAGGGTGAGGGTGAGGTTGATGGTTAGTGTTAGGGTTTGGGTGAGGGTGAGGGCTAGGGTGAGGGTGCAGGTTAGTGTGAGGGTGAGGGTGAGGGTTTCTTTTACATCAGGGTTAGGGTGATGCTGAGGGTTAGGGTGAGAGTTAGCGTGAAGCTTATGGTTAGTGTTAGGGTGAGGGTGAAGTTTAGGGTTTAGGGTTAGACTTAGGGTTATGGGGAGGGTTAAATTGAGGGTCAGGGTTAGGGTTAGTGCTAGGATTAGGGTTAGGATGCGAGTTAGGTTGAGGTTTAGGGGTAGGGTTAGAGTGAGGTTTAGAATGAGGGTGAGGGGAAGGGGGAGAGTTTGGTTTAGGGTTAGACTTAGGTTGAGGTTGAGGGTTAGGATTAGGGTTAGCACTAGGTTTGTGCTGAGGGTGAGTGTGAGGTTGAGGGTGAGGGTTAGGGTTAGGGTGAGGGTTAGGGTTAGTTTTAGGGTGAAGGTTAGGGTTAGGGTTAGGGTTAGGATGAGCATTAGGCTGAGGGTTACAGTTAGGGTTAATGTGAGGGTTAGGGTTAGGGTTTGATTAGGTTGAAGGTTAGTTTTAGCTTTAGGGTTAGGATAAAGTTCAGACAGAGGGTTAGGGTTAGGGTTACTTTGAGGGTTAGGTTTAGTGTTAGGGTTAGGGGGTGGTCTAGGATGAGGGTGAGTTTTAGGGTGAGGGTGAGGGTTTAGTTTAGGTAAGGGTTAAGGTTAGGTTAGGGTGAGGATTAGGGTGAGGTTGAGGGTTAAGGTGAGGATTAGGGTTAGGGTGAGGGTTAGGATTACTGTGAGGGTTAGGGTTAGGGTTAGGGTGAGGGTGAGGGTAAGTGTGAGGGTGAGGTTTAGGGTGAGGGTGAAGGTTAGGATTAGAGTTATGGTTAGGATTAGAGTGATGGTAAGGATGAATGGTTAGTGTTAGGGTGAGGATTAGGGTTGGGTTGAGGGTGAGGGTGAGGGTTAGGGTTAGGGTTATGGTTATGTTTAGGCTGAGGGTGAGCGTGAGGGTGAGGTTGATGTTTAGGATTATGGTTAGGTTGAAGGTGATGTTTAGGGTGAGGTTAGGGTTAGTATGAGGTTTAGGGTGAGGGTTTCGTTTACCTCAGGGTTAGGTTTAACCTGAGGTTAGGTTTAGGGTTAGGGTTATTGTTAGTGTTAGGGTTAGGGTTAGGGTGAGGTTTAGGGTTAGGGTGATGTTCAGGGTGAGGGTGAGGGTGAGGGTGAGGGTTAGGTTAAGGGTGAGGGTAAGGTTTAGCTTTGGGAACAGGGTTAGGGTTAGGGTTAGGCTGAAGGTGTGGGTGAGGGTGAGGGTGAGGGTGAGGGTGAGAGTTTGGGTTAGGGTTAGGGTTAGGGTTAAGGTGAGAGTCACGGGTACTGTGAGGCTAATGGTTAGGTTTAGGGTTAGGGTGAGGGGAAGGGTTAGAGTGAGGGTTAGTGTGAGTGTGAGGTTTAGGGTTAGGGTTAAGATTAGGGGGAGGGCTAGGGTGAGGGTGAGGGTTAGTATGAGGGTTAGGGTGAGGGTTTCTTTTAGCCAATGTTTAGTGTTATGTTGAGGATTAACGTGAGGGTGAGGGTTAGGTTGAGGTTTAGGGTTAGGGTGAGGGTTAGAGCAAGGGTTAGGGTGAGGGTTAGGGTTTGGGTGATGTTTAGCGTGAGGTTGAGGGTTAGAGCGAGGATGAGGGTTCGGGTGAGGGTAAGGGTTCGAGTGAGGGTGAGAGTTAGGGTGTGGGTGAGCATTAGTGTTAGGTTGAGTGTTAGCATTAGGTTTAGGGTTAGTGTGAGGGTGAGGGTAAGGGCTAGGGTTAGGATTAGGTTGACGGTTAAGATTAGGGTTAGGGTTAGGGTGAGGGTTAGGGTGAGGGTGAGAGTGAGGGTTTAGTTTAGATAAGGGTTAAGGAAAGGTTAGGTTGAGTATTAGGGTGAGGTTGAGGGTTAAGGTGAGTGTTAGGATTAGGTTGAGTGTTAGGGTTACTGTGAGGTTTAGGGTTAACACTTAGGGTGAGGATGAGGGTAAGGTTTAGGGTGAGGGTTATGGTGAGGGTGAGGGTTAGGATTAGAGTTATGGTTAGGATTAGGGTGAGGGTGAGGGTGAGGGTTAGTGTTAGGGTGAGGGTTAGGTTTGGGGTGAGGGTTAGGGTTAGGGTTAGGGTTGGGGCGAGGGTGAGAGTGAGGGTTAGGGTTAGGCTTAGGGTTAGGTTTAGGCTGAGGTTTAGGCTGAGGGTGAGGTTGAGGGTTATAGTTAGGGTTAGGGTGAGGCTGAGGGCTAGGGTGAGGGTGAAGGTTAGTGTGAGGGTGAGGGTGAGCGTTTCGTTTACGTCAGGGTTAGGGTTAAGATGAGGTTAAGGTTAGGGTAAGGTTTAGCGTTAGGGTTAGGGTGAGGTTTATTGTTAGGTTGATGTTTAGGGTGAGGGTGAAAGTTAGGGTGAGGGTGAGGGTTAGGGTAAGTTTGAGGGAGAGTGTTAGATTTGGGAATAGGTTTAGGGTTAGGGTTAGGCTAAAGGTTAGAGTGAGGGTGAGGGTGAGGCTGAGGTTTAGGTTTAGGGTTAGTGTTAGGCTTAGGGTTAGGGTGAGGGTAAGGGTTAGAGTGAGGTTTAGGGTGAAGGTGAGGGTTAGGGTTAGGGTTAGGATTAGGGTGAGGGTTAGAGTGAGGGTGAGGGTTAGTGTGAGTTTCAGATTGAGAGTTTCTTTTAGCCAAGGGTTAGGGTTATGTTGAGGAATACGGTGAGGTTGAGGATTAGGTTTTGGATTAGGGTTAGGGTGAGGGTTAGGGCTAGGGATAGGATGAGTGTTAGGGTTTGCGTGATGTTTAGAGTGAAAGTGAGGGTTAAGGTGAGGGTGAGGTTTAGGGTGTGGGTGAGGATTAGGGTTAGATTGAGTGTTAGTGTTAGGTTTACGTTTAGTGTGAGGTTGAGGGTTAGGGGTAGCTTTAGAGTTAGGTTGAGGGTTTGGATTAGGGTTAGGGTTAGTGTGAGGTTTAGGGTGGAGGGTAGGGTTATGGTTAGGGTGAGTGTTAGGGTGAGGGTGAGGGTTAGGGTGAGGGTGTGGGTGAAGGTTAGGCATAGGTGTAGGGTTAGGATGAGTTTAAGGGTTAGGTTAAGGTTGAGGAATAGTGCTGGGGTTAGGGTTAGGGTGAGTGTTAGGGTGTGGGTTAGGGTTCCGGTGGGGGTGAGGGTTAGGTTGTTGGTGAGGGTTAGGTTTAGGGTGAGGATTAGGGTTAGAGTGAGGTTTATGGTGAGGGTAAGGGTTAGGGTGAGGTTTAGTGTGAGGGTTAGGGTGAGGGTTAGGGTGAGGGTGAGGTATAGGTTTTGGGTTAGGGTTAGGGTGAGGGTTAGGGATAGGTTTAAGGATAGGGTGAGAGTGAGGGTTAGGGTTAGGTTTAGGTTTAGAGTTAGGTTGAGGGTGACGGTTAGGGTTAGTATTAGAGTTAGCCTGAGGGTGATGGTGAGGGTTAGGGTTAGGGTGAGTTTTATGGGTAGGCTTTGGGTTAGGGTGAGGGTTAGGGTTAGGGTTAGGGTTAGGATGAGATTAGTCTGAGGGTTAGGGTTAGGGTTAGGTTGAGGGTTAGGGATAACCTGATATTTATTGTGAGAGTATCGTTTAGGGTGAGGGTGAGTGTTCGGGTGAGCGTGATGGTTAGGATGAGGGTGAGGGTTAGGTTTACAGTTAAGGTTAGGGAGAGGGGTAGCGTGAGCATTAGGATTAGGATTAGGGTTAGGATGAGGGTTAGAGTGAGGATGAGGGTGAGGGTTAGGGTGTGGGTAAGTGTTATGGTTAGGGTTAGGGTTAGGGCTAGGGTGAGGGTTAGTGTGAGGATGAGGATTTCGTTTACCTTAGGGTTAGGGTTATTGTGAGGATTAGGTTAAGGGTGAGGCTTAATCTGAGGTTAGGGTTAGGGTGTGGGTTATGGTTAGGGTGATGTTTATGGTGAGGGTGAGTGTTCAGTGAGGGTGAGGGTGAGGGTGAGGGTTAGTGTTAGAGTTAGGTTTAGGTTGAGGGTGATTGTGAGGGTTAGGAATAGGAATAGGGTTAGGGTTATGGTTAGGGTGAGGGTTACAGTTAGTGTGAGAGTTATGATTAGGGTTAGGGTTAGGGTTACTGTGAGGGTAAGGGTTAGGGTGAGGGTTAAGGTGAAGCTGAGGGTTAGGGTTCGGGTTTGGGTTAGGGTGAGGGCTAGGGTGAGGGTGAGGGTTAGTGTGAGGGTTAGGGTGAAGGTTTCTTTTAGGTCAGGGTTAGGTTTATGGTGAGGATTAGCGTGAGAGTGAGGGTTAGGGTTAGGGTTAGCATGAGGGTGAGGGTTTAGGTGATGTTTAGGGTGAGGGTGAGGATTAAGGTGAGGGTGAAGGTTAGGGTGTGGTTGAGGATTAGGGTTAGGGTTTGGGTTAGGGTAATGGTGAGTGTAAGGTATAGGGTGAGGTTTATTGTGAGTATGAGGGTTAGGTTTAGTGTTAGGGTTAGGGTGAGGTTTAGGGTGAGCGTTAGGGTTTGGTTTAGGGTTAGGGTCAGGGTGTGGTATAGGGTGAGTGTTAGTGTTAGGGTGAGGGATAGGGAAATGGTTAGGGTGAGGTTGAGGGTTAGGGTTAGAGTTAGGGTGAGGTTGAGGGTTAGGATTAGGGTAAGGATTAGGTTTTGGCTGAGTTTGAGGGTGACTGTAAAAGTGAGGGTTAGTTTTAGGGTGAGGGTTAGGGCTAGGGTTAGTGTTAAGGTAAGGGTGAGGGTTAGGGTTAGGGTGAGGGTGTGGGTAAATGTTAGAGTGAGGGTTAGGGCGAGAGTGAGGGTTATCGTAAGTTTCAGGGTAAGGGTTAGGATGAGGGTAAGGGTTAGGTTGAGGGTTAGGGTGAGGGTGAGGGTTAGCATTAGTGTTAGGGTGAGGGTGAGGGTGAGGGTTAGGGTGAGGGTTAGGGTTAAGGTTAGGGATGGGGTGAGGATTAGGGTTAGGTTTAGGTTTAGGGTGAGGTTTAGGATGAGGGGTAGGGTTAGTGAAAGAGTGATAGTTAGGGTTCGTTTGAAGATTAGGGATAGAGTGAGGTTAATTTTACTGTGAGGTTTAGGTTTAGGATAGGGTTTAGATGAGTGTTAGGGTTATGTTGAGAGTTAGGGTGAGGGTGAGGGCTAGGTTTAGTGTTAGTGTGAGTGTTATTGTTAGGGTCGGGGTTAGGTTTAGGGTGAGGGTTAGGGTTAAAGTAAGGGTTAGAGTGAGGGTTAGGGTTAGGGTGAGGGTCAGGGTGAGGGTTTGGATTAGGTTGAGGGTTAGGTTTAGGGTGAGGGTTAGGGTTAGGGTGAGCGTTAGGGTGATAGTGAGGGTTAGGGTGAGGGTGAGGGTTAGGTTTAGAGTTAGGGTTAGACTGAGTGTTAGGATTAGGGATAGGGTTAGGGTGAGAGTTAGGGTGAGGTGTCGGGATACAGTTAGGCTGAGGGTTAGGGTTAGTGTGAAGGTTAGGGGTAGGGTTAGGGTTAGTGTTAGGATAATGTTTATTGTGAGGGTTAGTTTGAAGGTGAGGGTTAGAGTGAGCGTTAGGGTTAGGTTCAGAGTGAGGTTTAGGGTTAAGGTGATGTTTAGGGTGATGTTGAGGGTTAGTGTGAGGGTGAGGGTGAGGGTGAGGCTGAGGGTGAGGGTTAAGGCGAGAGTGAGTTTAGTTTAGGATTAGGGTTAGAGTTAGGGTTAGGCTGAGGGTGAGGGGGAAAGTGAGGGTGAGGGTTAGGGTTAGGGCTAGGGTGAGGTTTAGGGTTAGTGTGAGGGTTAGTGTGATGGTGAGGGTCAGCGTGAAGGTGAGGGTTAGAATGATGGTGAGGGTGAGTTTGAGGGTTAGGGTTAGGATTAGGGTTAGGGTGAGTTTTAGGGTTAGGGCTTGGGTTAGAGTTATTGTTAGAGTTAAAGTTAGGATGAGGGTGAGGGTTATTGTTAGGGTTAGGGTTAGGGTTAGGTGAGGGTGGGGTTGAGGGTTAGGGTTAATCTTAGGGTAATGGTTAGGGTAAGGCTGATGGGGAAGGGGAAGTTGAGGGTGAGTGTTAGGGTTAAGTTTAGGGTTAAGGTGAGGGCTTGGGTGAGGGTGAGGGTTAGGCTGAGGGTGAGGGTGAGGGTTTTGGTTAGGTAAAGTTTAGGGTTAGGGTGAGGATTAGGCTGAGGATGAGGATTAAGCTGAGGTCAGGTTCAGGGTGAGGGTTAGTGTTAGGGTTAGGTTGAGGGTTAGGGTTATGGAGATGTTTAGGGTGAGGTTGAGGGTTAGGGTAAGGGTGAGGGTGAGGGTTAGGGTTAGGGTTAGGTTTAGGGTGAGGTTGAGGGTTAGGATTAGAGTGAGGGTGAGGGTGAGGATTAGGGTTAGGATTAGGTTTAGGGTTAGGGTGAGGGCTAGAGTGAGGGCGAGGGTTAGGGTGAGGGTTAGAGTGAGGGTGTGGTTTTCTGTTAGGAAAGGGTTAGGGTTAGTTTTAGGGTGAGGATTAGGCTGAGGGTGAGGTTGAAGGTGCGGTTTAGGGTTAAGATGAGGGTTAGGGTTAGCGGTAGGCTGAGCTTTAGGTTTTGGGTGATGTTTAGGGTTATGTTTAGGGTGAGGGTGAGGGTGAAGGTGAGGATTAGGGTGTAGGTGAGGGTTAGGGTGAGGGTGAGGGTTAGGGTGATGGTGAGGGTTAGGTTTATGGTTAGTGTGAGGAAAAGGCTTAGGGTGAGGATTAGGATGAGAGTAAGTGTTAGGGTTAGGTTTAGAGTTTGGGTTAGGCTGAGGTATAGGGTTAGAGTTCGGGTTAGGGTTCAGTTGAGGGTGAGGGTTAGAGTTAGGGTTAGGGTGAGGGTTAGGGTTGGGGTGAGGGTCAGGGTTACGGTTAGGGTGAGGGTGAGGGTGAGGGTTCAAGTGAGGGTTAGGGTGTGGGTTAGGGTTAAGGTTATGGTGAGAGTAAGGGTTAGGGTGTGGTTTAGGGTGAGGGTTAGGGTTAAGGTTAGGGTTAGGGTTAGGTTTATGGTGAGAGTTAGGGTGAGGTGTCGGGATACAGTTAGGCTGAGGGTTAGGGTTAGTGTGAAGGTTAGGGGTAGGGGTAGGGTTAGTGTTAGGATAATGTTTAGGGTGAGGGTTAGTTTGAGGGCGAGGGTTAGAGTGAGCGTTAGGGTTAGGTTCAGTGTGAGGTTTAGGGTTAAGGTGATGTTTAGGGTGATGTTGAGGGTTAGTGTGAGGGTGAGGTTGAGGGTGAGGCTGGGGGTGAGGGTTAGGGTGAACGTGAGTTTAGTTTAGGTTTAGGGTTAGAGTTAGGGTTAGGCTGAGGGCGAGGGGGAAAATGAGGGTGAGGGTTAGGGTTAGGGCTAGGGTGAGGGTTAGGGCTAGTGTGAGGGTTAGTGTGATGGTGAGGGTCAGCGGGAAGGTGAGGGTTAGAATGATGGTGAGGGTGAGGTTGAGGGTTAGGGATAGGATTAGGGTTAGGGTGAGTTTTAGGGTTAGGGCTAGAGTTAGAGTTATTGTTAGGGTTAAGGTTAGGATGAGGGTGAGGGTTATTGTTAGGGTTAGGGTTAGGGTTAGGTGAGGGTGGGGTTGAGGGTAAGGGTTAGTCTTAGGGTTATGGTTAGGGTAAGGCTGTTGGGGAAGGGGAGGTTGAGGGTGAGTGTTAGGTTTAAGTTTAGGGTTAAGGTGAGGGCTTGGTTGAGGGTGAGGGTTAGGCTGAGGTTGAGGGTGAGGGTTTTGATCAGATAAAGGTTAGGGTTAGGGTGAGGATTAAGGTTAGGATGAGGATTAAGCTGAGGTTAGGTTCAGGGTGAGGGTTAGTTTTAGGGTTAGGGTGAGGGTTAGGGTTAGGGAGATGTTTAGGGTGAGGTTGAGGGTTAGGGTGAGGGTGAGGGTGAGGGTGAGGGTTAGGGTTAGGGTTAGGTTTAGGGTGAGGGTGAGGGTGAGGATTTGGAATAGGATTAGGGTTAGTGTTAAACTGAGTGTGAGGGTCAGGGTGAGGGTCAAGGTTATGGTCAAGTTTAGGGTTAGGTTTAGATTGAGGGTTAAGGTTAGTGTGAGGTTTCTGGTTAGAGTTAGGGTGAGGGTAAGGGTTAGGATGAGGGTAAGCCTTAGGGTGAGTGTGAGGTTTTGGAATTCGGCTTTGTGTTAGGGTTAGTGTGAGGGGTAGGGTTCGGGTGAGGGTGAGGGTTCGGTTGAGAGTGAGTGTTAGTGTGAGGGTGAGTGTTCGGGTGAGAGTGAGGTTTAGGGTGTGGTTGAGTGTTTGGGTTAGGACGAGAGTCAGGGTGAGGTGTCGGGATAGGGTTAGGGTGAGTGTTAGGGTTAGTGTGAATGTTAGCGTTAGGGTTAGGTTTAGGATAAGGGTTAGTGTGAGGGTTAGGGTTAGTGTGATGTTTAGGGTGAGGTTGAGGGTTAGTGTGAGGGTGACCGTGAGGGTTAAGGTGAGGGTGAGGCTGAGTGGGAGAGTGACGGTGAGGGTTAGGTTTAGGGTTAGGTTTAGGGTGAGGGTAAGTGTTTGGGTTGCTATTAGGGTTATGGTAAAGCTTAGGTTGATTGTGAGGGTGAGAGTGAGGGTGAGGGTGAGGGTCTCGGTTACGTAAGTGTTAGGGTTACGTTTAGGTTAATACTGAGGTTTAGGGTTAGCGTTAGGGTTAGGGTGAAGGTTAGGATGGGGGTTAGTGTGAGGGTTAGGGTTCGGGTTAGGGTTGGGTGAGCGTAAGGGTGAGCGTAAGGGTTAGGGTGAGGGTTAGGTTGTGGGTGAGGGATAGGTTTATCATGAAGATAAGGGTTAAGGTTAGGTTGAGAGTGAGGGTGAGGGTATGGGTAAGGGTTAGGGTCAGAATTAGGGTGAAGGTGAGGGTTAGGGTTAGCATTAGGGTTAGGTTTAGGATTAGGTTGAGTGTTAGGGTTAGGGTTAGGGCTAGGGTGCAGGTTAGGGTTACGGTTAGAGTGAGGGTGAGGGTCAGGGTTAGGGTTAGGATTAGGTTTAGGGTTAGGGTGAGGCTGAGGCTGAGGCTGAGGGTGAAGGTGAGGGTGAGGGTGAGGATTAAGGTTAGGGTTAGGTTTAGGATGAGGACTAATGTGAGGGTGATGTTTTTGTTTAGGAAAAGTTTAGGGTTAGGTTTAGGGTGAGGATTAGGGTGAGGGTGAGGTTTAAGGTGAGGGTTAGGGATAGGGTCAGTGTTAGGGTTAGGGTTAGGGTGAGGGTTAGGGTTAGGTTGATGTTTAGGGTGACGGTGAAGGTGAGACTGAGGGTTCGGGTGAGGGTTAGGGTTAGGGTGAGGGTTAGGGTTAGGGTTAGGTTTAGGTTTAGGGTGAGGGTAAGGGTCATGATGACAGGGTGAGGGTGAGGGTTAGGGTTAGCGTTAGGGTTAGGGTGAGGGTTGGGGTGAGGGTTAGGGTTAGGGTTAGGGTGAGGGTTAGGGTGAAGCTTAGGGTGAAGGTTTGGGTCAGGGTTAGGGTTTGGGGTAGGGTAAGGTTTAGGGGTAGGGGAAGGGGTAGTGTGAGGGTTAAGGAGAGTGTGAGGGATAGGGTTATGGTGAGGGTAAGGGTTAATCTAAAGGTTAGGTTGAGAGTGAGCATTTGTGTTAGCATCAGGGTTGGGTTGAGGGTTAGGGTTAGGGTTAGGCTGAGGGGTAGTTTTAGGGTTATTATGAGGTTTAGGTTTAGGGTTAGGGTGAGGGTAAGGGTTAGGATGACAGCTAGGGTGAGGGTCAGGGTTAGGGTTAGGTTTAGGGTTAGGGTGAGGGTTAGAGTGAGGGTTAGGGTTAGAGTTAGTGTGAGGGTTAGGGTGAACATTAGGGTTAGGGTTAGGGTTTGGGGTAGGGTGAGGTTTAGGGGGAGGGGAAGGGGTAAGGTGAGGGTTAAGGAGAGGGTGAGGGATAGGGTTATGTTGAGGGTAAGGGTTAATCTAAGGGTTAGGTTGAGAGTGAGCATTTGTGTTAGCATCATGGTTGGGTTGAGGGTTAGGGTTAGGGTTAGTTTGAGGAGTAGTTTTAGGGTTAGGGTGAGGGTTAGGGTTAGGGTTAAGGTGAGGTTAAGGGTTTGGTTGAGGGTGAGGGTGAGGGTTAGGCTTAGCCTTAGAGTGAGGGTGAATGTTAGGGTTAGGGAACGGGTGAGTGTGAGTGTGAGGATTAGGTGTAGGATTAGGGTTAGGTTTAGGGTTAGGCTGAGGTTTAGCCTGATGGGTAGGGTTACAGTTAGGGTGAGGGTTAGGTTTAGTGGGAGTGTTAGGGTTAGGTTTAGGGTTAGGGTTAGGGTGAGGGTTCAGGTGAGGTTTCGGGTTAAGTAGTGGGTGAGGGTTAGGGTTAGTGTGAGGACTAGCTTTAGGGTTAGGGTTACTGTTAGGGTTAGGATTAGGGTGAGGGTAAGGGTTAGGGTTAGTTTTATGGTTAGGGTGAGGGTTCGGGTTAGTGTGAGGGTTAGGTTTAGGGTTAGGTGAAGGATCGGGTAAGGGTTAGGGTGAGGGTTAGGGTCAGGGTGAGTATTATGATTAGGTTAAGGACTAGGGTTAGGCTGAGGGTGAGGGTGAAGTTGAGGTTTATGATTAGGGTTACAGTGAGGGTTAGGTTTAGGGTGATGTTTAGGGTGAGGGTGAGGGTGAGGGTAAGGGTGAGGATTCGGGTGAGGGTGAGGATTAGGGTGTGGATGAGGGTTAGCATGAGGGTGATGGTTACAGTTAGGTTTAGGGTGTGGGTTAGTGTTAGGGTTTGGATTAGGGTGAGGTTTAGGGTTAGGTTTAGGTTAAGTGTGAGGATAAGGGTTAGTGTGAGGGATAGGGTTATTGTTAGGGTTAGGGTGAGGGTGAGGGTGAGTGTTATGGTTAGGGGTAGGGTGAGGGTTAGGGTTAGGCTAAGGCTTAGGGATGGGGATAGGGTAAGGTTGAGTGTGAGGGTGATGTTTAGAGGTAGTTTTAGGCTGAAGGTGAGGGTTCGGTTTAGGATTAGTGTTAGGGTTAGGGTTAGGGTGAGGGTTAGGTTTAGGATTAGGGTTAGGGTTAGCCTTAAGGTGAGTGTGAGGTTGAGGGTTAGGGAGAGGATTAGGGTTAGGTTTACAGTTAGGGTGAGAGTGAGGATTAGGTTGAGGTGAGGGTTCGTGTTTGGGTGAGGGTTAGGGTGATGCTGAGGGTTAGGGTGAGGGTGAGGTTTAGGTTTAGTGTTAGCTTTAGGGTGAGGGTTAGGATCAGGGTTAGTATTAGGGTGAGGGTTAAGGTGAGGGTTAGGGTTAGGGTTAGGGTTAGGGTGAGGGTGAGAGGTACAGTTAGGTTTCGAGTTAGGGTGATGGTGAGTGTGAGGGTGAGGGTGAGGTTGAGGGTTAGGTTTTGGGTGAGGGTTAGGGTTAATATTAAAGTTAGGGTTAGGGTGAGGTATAGGGTTAGGGTTAGGGTTAGGATGAGGGTTAGGCTGTAGGGTAGGGTTAGGGTCAGGGTGAGGGTTAGGGTTAGTGTGAGTTTTAGGGTTAAGATTAGGGTCAGGGTTAGGATTAGGTTAGGGGTGAGGTCTAGGTTGAGGGTGTGGGATAGGGTGAGGGGTAGGGTTAAGGTTAGGGTGAGGGTGAGGGTTAGGTTTAGTGTGAGGTTTAGGGTTAGTATGAGTTTGAGGGTGAGGGTGAGGGTTAGGGTGAGGGTGAGGGTTAGGGTTAGGGTTAGGGTTAGGGTGAGGGTGAGCGTTACGGTTAGGTTGAGGGTTAGGGTGAGGGTAGGGTTAGGGTAAGGGTGAGGGTGAGGCTTAGGTTTAGTGTGAGGGTTAGGGTTAGTGTAAGGTTAAGGGTTAGGGTGAGGTTTAGGGTAACAGTGAGGCTTAGGGTTAGCGTGAGTTTGAGGGTGAGGGTGAGGTTTAGGGTTAGGTTGAGGGTTAGGTTTAGGGTTAAGGTGAGGGTGAGCCGTAGCGTGAGAGTGAGGGTTCGGTGAGGGTTTGGGTGAAGGGGGAGGTTAATGGTTAGGGTTCGGGTTAGAGTTAGGGTGAGGCTGTGGGTGAGGGTTAGGTTTAGGATTAGGGTTAGTGTTAGGGTTAGGCTGAGGGTGAGTGTGAGGGTGAGGGTGAGGGTTAGGTTTTGGGTGAGGGTGAGGGTTAAGGTTAGGGTTAGGGTTAGGTTGAGGGATAGGATTAGGTTTAGGGTTAGGATGAGGATTAGGCTGTGGGGTAGGGTTAGGGTTAGGGTGAGGGTTAGGGTTAGTGTGAGTTTTAGGGTTAAGGTTAGGGTCAGGGATAGGATTAGGTTAGGGGTAAGGGATAGGGTGAGGGTTAGGATGAGGGTGAGGTTTAAGTTTAGGGATAGGGTTAGGATGAGGTTAGGCTGAGGGCTAGGGTGAGTGTGTGGGTTAGGGTTAGGGTTAGGGATAGGGTGAGGATTAGGTTTAGGATTAGGGTTAGGGTGAGTCTTAGGCTGAGGGGAAGGGTTAGGGATAGGGTGAGGGTTAGGTTTAGTGTGAGGGTTAGGTTTTGGGGTAGGGTTAGGGTGAGGGCTAGGTGAGTGTGAGGGTTAGGGTTTTATTTAGGGATAGGGTAAGGATTAGGGTTAGGGTTAGGTTTAGGGTGAGATTTAGGCTGATGTGTAGGGTTACAGTTAGGGTGAGGTTTAGGTTTAGTGGTAGTGTTAGGGTTAGGTTTAGGGTTAGGGTTAGGGTGAGGGTTTGGGTGAGCGTTCCGGTTAATGTGTGGGTGAGGGTTAGGGTTAGTGTGAGGATTAGGTTTAGGTTTAGGGTTACTGTTAGGTTTAGGGTTAGGGTGAGGGTAAGGGTAAGGGTTAGTGGTATGGTTAGGGTGAGGGTTCGGGTTAGTGTGAGGGTTAGGGTTAGGGTTAGGTGAAGGTGGGGGTAAGGGTTAGGGTGAGGGTTAGTTTGAGGGTGAGGGTTAGGATTAGAGTTAGGGTTAGGATTAGGTTTAGGATGACGGTGAGGTTGAGGTTCAGTGTTAGGGTGAGAGTTAGGGTTATTGTTGGGGTTAGGTTGCAGGTGAGGGTGAGGGTGAGGGTGTGGGTTAGGGTTAGGATTAGGGTAGGGTTAGGTTTGGCTGAGGGTGAGGGTGAGAGTGAGGGTGAGGGTTAAGTTTAGGGTTAGGTTTAGGGTGAGGACTAGGGTGAGGGTGATATTTTTTGTTAGGAAATGTTTATTGTTCGGTTTAGGGTGAGGATTTGTGTGAGGGTGAGCTTTAAGGTGAGGGTTAGGGTGAGGGTGAGGGTTAGGGTTAGAGTTAGCGTGAGGTTTAGGGTTAGGGTGATGTTTAGGGTGAGGGTGAAGGTGAGAGTGAGGGTTCAGGTGAGGGTTAGGGTTAGGGTGAGGTTTAGGGTTAGGGTTAGTGTTAGGGTGAGGATAAGGGTTAGGATGACAGTTAGGGTGAGGGTGAGGGTTAGGGTTAGGTTTGGGTTAGGGTGATGTTTATGGTGAGGGTGAGGGTGAGAGTGAGGATTCGGTTGAGGGTGTGGCTTAGGGTGTTGGTGAGGGTTAGGGTGAGAGTGAGGGTGAGGGTGAGGTTGAGTGTTAGTGTGTTGGTGAGAGTTAGGGTGAGGGTGACTGTTAGGGTTAAGGTTAGGATTAGGATGAGGGTTAGGGTTAGGGTTAGGTTGAGGGTTAGGGTGAGGGTTATGGTTAGGGATAGGGTGAGAATTAGGGTTAGTGTGAAGGTTAGGGTTAGGGTTGGTGTAAGGATAAGGGTTAGGTTGAGGATTAGGGTGAGAGTGAGTGTTAGGGTTAGATTAAGGGTTAGGGTGAGGGTTAGGGTAAGGGTTAGGGTTAGGGTTAGGGTGAGTGTGAGGGATAAATTTAGGGTTAGGTGAGCATTATGGTTGGGGTGAGGGTTAGGGTTAGGTTTAGGGTGAGGGTTCAGGTGAGTGTGAGTGTTAGGGTGTGGGTGACGGTTAGGGTTAGGTTGAGGGATAAGGTGACGGTGAAGTTTAGGGTGATGGTGAGGGTTAGGGTTAGGGTGAGTGATAGGGTGAGGGTGAGGGTTAGGGTGAGTGTGAGGATTAAGGTTAGGGTTACCCTTAGGGTTATGGTGAGGGTATGGGTTAGGGTGAGGTTTAGGTTGAGGGTGAGGGTTAGGCTTAGCGTTAGGGTTAAGGCGAGAGTTAGGGTGAGGTTTAGGGTTAGGGTGAGTGTGAGGGTTAGGGTTAGGGTTAGGGTGATGTTTATGGTTAGAGTGTGGGTTAGGGATAGGTTTATGGTTAGGGGGAGGTTTAGGTTATGGTTAGGGTTCCAGTTAGGGTGAGTGTGAAGGTGAGTGTTAGGGTTAGGATTAGGGTTAGGGTTAGTGTTAGGCTGAGGGTGAGGGTGAGGGTGAGGTTGAGGGTGAGTGTTAGGTTTAGGGTAATGTTTAGGGTTAGGTTTAGGTTGAGGGTTAGGGTTAGGGTTAGGATTAGGATTAGGGTGAGGATTATGGTTAGGGTTAGGGTGTGGGTTAGGGATAGGTTTATGGTTAGGGTTAGCATTAGGTTTAACATTAGGGTTAGAGTGAGGGTGAGGTTGAGGGTTAGGTTTAGGATTAGGTTTAGGGTTAGGGTGAGGCTGAGGTTGAGGATGAGTTTGAGGGTGAGGGTGAGGGTTAGGGTTAGGCTTAGGGTGAGGGCTAAGGTGAGGTTGAGGGTTACTGTGAGGGTGCAGTTTTCAGTTAGGAAAGGGTTAGGGTTAGGGTTAGGTTTAGGGTGAGGATTAGGCTGAGGTTGAAGGTGAGTTTTAGGGTTAAGGTGAGGGTTAGGGTTAGGGTTAGGGTTAGGGTTAGGGTGATGTTTAGGGTGAGGGTGAGGGTGAGGGTTGGGGTTAGGGTAATGTTTAGGATTAGGGTTAGGTTGGGGGTTAGGTTTAGGGTTAGGATGAGGGTTAGGCTGAGGATTATGGCTAGAGTTAGTGTGAGGGTTAGGTTTAGTGTGACGCTTAGGGTTAGGGTGAGGGTAAGCGTTAGGGTGAGGGTTAGGATCAGGTTGCAGGATAGAGTTAGTGTTAGGGTTAGGGTGTGCATTTGGATGAGGGTTAGGTGTAGGGTAAGGGTGTGGGTTAGTGTTAGGGTTGAGTTCAGTGTTAGCGTTAGGGTGAGGTGTAGGGTTAGGGTTAGGGTTAATGTGAGGATAAGGGACATATTGAGGGTTAGGGTGAGGGATAGGGTTAGTGTAAGGTTTAGGGTGAGTGTTTGTGTGAGGGTTAGGTTTAGTTTTAGGGTTACGTGAGGGTAAGGATGAGGGTAAGGTTTAGGGTGAGGTTTAGGGTGAGGTTGAGTATTAGGGTTACCATTAGTGTTAGAGTGAGGGTTAGGGTTAGGTATAGCATTAGGCTTAGGATTAGGGTTAGGGTGAGGTTTAGGATTAGGGTTAAAGTGAGGGAGAGGTTTAGGGTTAGCATTAGGTTTACGGTTAGGTTTAGAGTGAGGGTGAGGGTGAGGAATAGGGTTAGGATTAGGTTTAGGTTTAGGGTGAGGCTGAGGTTGAGGGTGAGGGTGAGGGTTAGGGTTAGGCTTAGGGTGAGGGCTAGGGTGAGGGCTAGGTTGAGGGCGAGGGTTAGGATGAGAGTTAGGGTTGGGGTGAATGTTAGGATTACGGTTAGGTTGAGGGTGAGGGTGATGGTGAAGTTGAGGTTTAGGGTGTGGATTAGGGTTAAGGTTATGGTGAGGGTAAGGGTTAGGGTGAGGTTTACTGTGAGGGTTAGGGTTAGGGTGAGGATTATGGTGATGTTGAGTGTTAAGGTGACAGTGAGGGTTAGGGTGAGGGTGAGGTTTAGGTTTAGTGTTAGCATTAGTGTGAGGGTTAGGGTCAGGGTTAGGATTAGGGAAAGGGTTAAAGTGAGGGTTAGGGTTCGGGTTAGTTTTAGGGTTAGTATGCGCATTAGGGTTAGTGTTAGGTTTATAGTGAAGGTAAGGGTTAAGGTGAGGGTTAGGCTGAAAGGGTAGGTTTAGGGTAAGGGTGAGGGAGAGGGTGAGGGTAAGGGTTAGGGTGAGGGTGAGGCTTAGTGTTAGCATTAGTGTTAGGGTTAGGGTTAGAGTGAGTGTGAGGTTTAGGTTTAGGGTTAGGGTGAGGGTGAGGGTGAGGGTGAGGGTAAGGTTTAGGTTTAGGTTTAGGGTTATGGTTAGGATTAGTGTAAGGTTGAGGTCTAGTGTGAGGGTGAGGGTTAGGGTTTGGGTTAGGGTGAGTGTAAGGGTTAGGGTGAGGGGTAGGGTGAGGTGTAGGGTTATGGTTAGGGTGAGGGTTAGGGTTAGCGTGAGGTTTATGGTGAGGTTTAGGGTTAGGGTTAGGGTGTGGGTTAAGGTTAGGGTGATGTTTAGGCTGAGGGTGAGCGTTAGGGTGAGAGTTAGGGTGAGGTTTAGGGTTAGTGGTAGGATTAGGGTTAGGGTGAGGGTGAGGTTTAGGGTTAGAATTAGTGTTAGGGGAGGGTTAAATTGAGGGTCAGTTTTAGGGTTAGTGTTAAGGTTAGGGTTAGAATGAGTGTTAGGTTGAGTTTTAGGGTTAGGGTTAGGTTTAGGATGAGCGTTAGGCTGAGTGTTAGGGTTAGGGTTAGTGTGAGGGTTAGGGATAGGTTAGGGTTAGGGTTTGGGTTTGGTTATGGTGATGGTTAATTTTAGGTTTAGGGTTGGGTTCAGGTTTAGGCTGTGTGTTAGGGCTAGGGTTAGTGTGAGGGTAGGTTTAGGGTTAGGTTTAGGGTGTGGACTGTGGTGAGGGTGAGGGTTATGGTGATTGTTAGGATTAGGGTTAGGGTTAGGTTCAGGTATAGGTTGAGGGTTAGGATTAGAGTAAGGACTTGTGTTGGGCTGAGGGTGAGGGTGATGTTGAGGGTGAGGGTTAGGGTTAGAGTGAGGGTTAGAGTGAGTGTGAGGGGGCGGGGGAGAGTTTGGTTTTGGGTTAGAGTTAGGTTGAGGGTGAGGGTTAGGGTTAGGGTTAGCAATAGGTTTAGGCTGAGGGTGAGGGTGAGTTTGAGGGTGAGGTTTACGGTTAGGGTGAGGGTTAGGGTTAGTTTTAGGGTGAAGGTTAGGGTTAGGGTTAGGGTTAGTGTTAGGATGAGCGTTAGGCTCAGGGTTAAGGTTAAGGTTAGTGTGAGGGTTAGGGTTAGGGTTAGGGTTAGGGTTTGGTTAGGGTGAAGTTTAGTTTTAGGTTTAGGGTTAGGATAAGGTTTAGGCTGAGTATTAGGTTTAGGGTTAGGGTGAGGGTCAGGGTAAGGGTTAGGGTGAAGTTTAGGGTGAGGGTGAGGGTTAGGATTAGCTTTAGGGTTAGGATTAGGGTGTGGGTGAGGATAAAGGTTAGTGTTAGGGTGAGGGTTAGGGTTGGGGTTGGGGTGAGGGTTAGGGTTAGGGTTAGGCTTGGGGTGAGGGTGAGGGTGAGGGTTAGGGTTAGAGTAAGTTTTAGGCTGAGGGTGAGGGTGAGGGTGACGTTGATGGATAGGGTTATGGTTAGGGGGATGGTGAGGGTTAGGGTGAGGGTTAGAGTGAGTGTGAGGGTTTGCTTTATGTCAGGGTTATGGTTACGCTGAGGTTAGGGTTAGGGTTAGGGTTAGGGTTAGTGTTAGGGCAAGGGTTAGGTTGCGGGTTAGGGTTTGGGTGATGTTTAGTGTGAGGGAGAGGTTGAGGGTTCAAGTGTGGGTGAGATTTAGGATGTGGGTGAAGTTTAGTGTTAGGTTGAGTTTTAGCGTTAGGTTTAGGTTTAGTGTGAGGGTGAGGGTTAGGGCTAGGGTTAGGGTTAGGTTGAAGTTTAGTATTAGGGTTAGGGTTACTATGAGTGTTATGGTGAAGGGTAGGGTTAGGGTTAGGGTTAGGGTGAAGATTAGGGTGAGGTTTTAGGTGAGGGTTAGCGTTAGGTGCATGGTTAGGGTGACTTTGAGGGTGAGGCTTAGGTTTAGGATTAGGGTTAGGGTTAGGAAGAGTGTTAGGGTGTCAGTGAGGGATCGGGTCAGGGTCCGGGTTAGAGTGTAGTTGAGGGTTATGTTTAGGGTGATTATTAGGTTTAGATTTAGATTTATAGTGAGGGTAAGGGTTAGGGTGAGGTTTAGTGTGAGGGTTAGGCTTAGGGTTAGGTTTAGGGTGAGGGTTAGGGATAGGTTTAGGGATAGGGTGAGGGTAAGTGTGAGGGTTAGGTTTGCTTTATGGTTAGAGTTAGGGTGAGGGTGAGGGTTAGTATTTGGGTTAGTATTAAAGTTAGCCTGATGGTGAGGGTGAGGGTTAGGTTCAGGGTGAGTGTTAGGGTTAGGGTTAGGTTTACGATGAGCGTTAGGCTTAGGGTTAGGGTTTGGGTTAGTGTGAAGGTTAGGGTTAGTGTTAGTGTTAGTGTGAGGGTTAGGGTTAGTTTTAGGTTTAGGATAACGGTTAGGTTGAGGGTTAGGTTTAGGGTTAGTTCGAGGGTTAGGTTTAGGGTTAGGGTTAGAGTCAGGTAAAGGTTAGGGTGAGAGGTAGGGTGAGTGTGAGGGTAAATGTTAGGGTGAGGGTTAGGGTTAGGGTGAGGGTTAGGATTAGGGTTAGCACTAGGTTTAGGCTGAGGGTGAGGGTGAGGATGAGGGTGAGGTTTACATTTAGGTTGAGGGTTAGGGTTAGGATTAGGTTTAGGGTGAGGGTTAGGGTTAGGGTTAGGGTTAGGCTGAGGGTTAGTGTTAGGGATAGTGTTAGGTTTAGTGTGCGGTTAGGGTTAGGGTTAGGTTTAGGGTTTGGTTAAGGTGAAGTTTTGTTTTAGGTTTAGGGTTAGGATAAGGTTTATCCTGAGGGTTATGGTTAGGGTTAGTGTGAAGATTAGGTTTAGGGTTAGGGTTAGGGTGTGGACTAGTGTGAGGGTGAGTGTTAGGGTTAGAGTGAGTGTAAGGGTTTAGTTTAGGTAAGGGTTAAGGTAAAGTTAGGTTGAGGATTAGGGTGAGGTTGAGGTTTAAAGTGAGGGTTAGGGTTAGGTTTAGGGATAGAGATAGGGTGAGGGTGAGGGTTAGGTTTAGTATTAGAGTTAGCCTGAGGGTGAGGGTGAGGGTTAGGGTTAGCGTGAGTTTTATGGGTAGGGTTACGGTTAGGGTGAAGGTTAGGATTAGGGTTAGGGTTAGGATGAGTGTTAGGCTGAGGGTTAAGGTTAGGGTTAGTGTGAGGATTAGGGTTAGGGTTAGGGTGAGGGTTAGGGTTAGGTTTAGGTTTAGGATAAGGGTTAGGTTGAGGGTTAGGTTTAGGGTTAGGGTTAGGGTTAGGGTTAGGGTCAGGGTAAAGGTTATGGTGAGGGTTAGGGTGAGGGTGAGGGTAAAGGTTAGGGTGAGCATTAGGGTGAGGGTGAGGGTTAGGGTTAGTGTGAGGGTTGGGTGAGGGTTAGGGTGAGGGTTAGGGTGAGTGTTCACGAATGTTGTGAGAGTATGTTTTAGGGTGAGTGTGAGTGTTCAGTTGAGCTTGAGGGTTAGGATGAGGGTGAGGGTTAGTGTTACATTTAGTGTTAGGGAGAGGGGTAGGGTGATCATTACGGTTAGGATTAGGGTTAGAGTGAGGATGAGGGTGAGGATTAGGGTGTGAGTAAGTGTTATGGTTAGGGTTAGGGTTAGGGCTCGGGTGAAGGTGAGGGTTAGTGTGATGGTGAGGGTTTCATTTACCTTATGGTTAAGGTTAGGGTGAGGATTAGGTTGAGGGTGAGGGTTAAGCTGAAGTTAGGGTTAGGGTGAGGGTTAGGGTTAGGGTGATGACTGTTGTGAGAGTATGGTTTAGGGTGAGGGTGAGTGTTCAGGTGAGCTTGAGGGTTAGGATGAGGATGAGGGTTAGGGTTACATTTAGGGTTAGGGAGAGGTGTAGGGTGAGCATTATAGTTAGAATTAGTGTTAGAGTGAGGATGAGGGTGAGGGTTAGGGTTAGGGTTAGGGTTTGGTTAGGGTGAAGTTATGTTTTAGGTTTAGGGATAGGATAAGGTTTATCCTGAGGGTTATGGTAAGGTTAGTGTGAAGGTTAGGTTTAGGGTTTGGGTTAGGTTGTGGGCTAGTGTGAGGGTAAGGGTTAGGGTGAGGCTGTGGGTAAGGGTTTAGTTTAGGTAAGGGTTAAGGTAAGGTTAGGTTGAGGATTTGGGTGAGGTTGAGGGTTAAGGTAAGGGTTAGGGTTAGGTTTATGGTTAGAGTTAGGGTGAGGGTGAGGGTTAGGTTTAGTATTAGAGTTAGCCTGAGGGTGAGGGTGGGGGTTAGGGTTAGGGTTAGTGTGATGGTTAGGGTTAAGGTTAGGGTGAGTGTTAAGGTCAGGTTTAGGGATAGGATAAGGGTTAGGTTTAGGGTTAGGGTGAGGGTCAGGTTTAGGGTTAGGGTTAGGGTTAGGGTCAGGGTAAAGTTTAGGGTGAGGGTTAGGGTGAGGGTGAGGGTAAAGGTTAGGGTGAGCGTTAGGGCGAGGGTGAGGGTTAGGGTTAGTGTGAGGGTTAGTGTGAGGGTTAGGGTGAGGGTAGGGGTTAGGGTGATGGTAAGGTTGAGGGTGAGTGTTAGTATTATGTTGTGGGTAAGGGTTAGGGTGAGCGTTAGGGTACGGATTAGGGTTAGGGTGGGGGTTAGGGTTAGGGTTAAGTTGAGGGTTAGCGTTAGGGTGATGACTGTTGTGAGAGTATGGTTTAGGGTGAGGGTGAGTGTTCCGTTGAGCTTGAGGGTTAGGATGAGGTTGAGGGTTAGGGTTACATTTAGGGTTAGGGAGAGGGTTAGGGTGAGCATTAGGGTTAGGATTAGGGTTAGAGTGAGGATGAGGGTGAGGGTTAGGGTGTGGGTATGTGTTATGGTTATGGTTAAGGTTAGGGCTAGGGTGAGGGTGAGGGTTAGTGTGAGGGTGAGGGTTTCGTTTACCTTAGGATTAGGGTTAGGGTGATGTTTAGGGTGAGGGTGACTGTTCGGTGAGGGTGAGGGTGAGGGTGAGGGTTCAGGTTAGGGTTAGGTTTAGGTTGAGGGTGATTGTGAGGGTTAGGATTAGGAATAGGGTTAGGGTTAGGGTGAGGGTGAGGGTCAGTGTGCGGGTGATAGGGTTAGGGTTAGGGTTAGGGTGAGGGTGAGGGTAAGGGATAGTGTGAGGGTTATGATTAGGGTTAGGGTTAGGGTGAGGGTAAGGGTTACGGTGAGGGTTATGGTGAAGTTGAGGGTAAGGGATCGGGTTAGGGTTAGGGTGAGGGCTAGGGTGAGGGTGAGGGTTAGTGTGAGGTTTAGGGTGAGATTTTCTTTTATGTCAGGGTTAGGTTTATGATGAGTATTATCTTGAGAGTTAGGGTTAGGGTTAGGGTGAAGGTTAGGGTTAGGGTCAGGTTGAGGGTTAGGGTTTGTGTGATGTTTAGGGTGATGGAGAGGGTTAGGGTGAGGATGAGGATGAGGGTGAGGGTGACGGTTGGGGTGAGGGTGAAGGTTAAGGTGTGGTTGAGGATTAGGGTTAGGGTTAGGGTTACGGTTATGGTGAGGGTAAGGTATAGGGTGAGGTTTATTGTGAGATTGAATGTTAGGGTTAGTGTTAGGGTTACGGTGAGGTTTAGGGTGAGGGTTAGGGTTTGGTTTAGGGTTAGTTTGAGGGTGAGGTATAGGATGAGTGTTAGGGTGAGGGTTAGGGATATGGTTTGGCTGAGGGTGAGGGTGACTGTAAGAGTGAGGGTTAGGGTGAGGGTTAGGGTTAGGGTGAGGGTGAGGGTGAGGGTTAGGGTGAGGCTATGGGTTAGGTTGAGGATTAGTGTGTGGGTGAGGGTTAGGGTTAGCATTAGGGTTAGGGTGAGGGTTAGGGTTAAGGTTAGGGAGAGGATGAGGATTAGGGTTAGGGTTAGGTTTAGGGTGAGGGTTAGGCTGTGGGATAGGGTTAGGGATAGAATGACTGTTATGTTTTCTGTGAGGATTAGGGTTAGAGTGAGGTTTAGGTTTAGTGTGAGGTTTAGGTTTAAGGTTAGGGTCAGGATGAGTGTTAGGGTTAGGTTGAGGGTGAGGGCTAGGGTTAGGGTTAGTGTGAGGGTTAGTGTTAGGATGAGGGTTAGGTTTAGGGTACAGTTTAGGGTTAAAGTAAGGGTTAGGGTGAGGGCTAGCTTTAGGGTTAGGGTGAGGGTCAGGGTGAGGGTTAGGTTAAGGTTGAGGGTTAGGTTTAGGGTGAGGGTTAGGTTTAGGGTGAGTGTTAGGGTGATGGTGAGGATCAGGGTGAGGGTGACGGTTAGGTTTAGAGTTAGGGTTAAGGTGAGTGTTAGGATTAGGGTTAGCTTTAGGGTGAGAGTTATGGTCAGGTGTCGTGATACGGTTAGGGTGAGGTTTAGGGTTAGTGTGAAGGTTAGGGTTAGGGTTAGGGTTAGTGTGAGGATAATGTTTAGGGTGAGGGTTAGTTTGAGGATGAGGTTTAGGCTGAGCGTTAGGGTTAGGTTCAGTGTAAGGGTTAGGGTTAAGGTGATGTTTAGGGTGAGGTTGAGGTTTAGTGTGAGGGTGAGGGTGAGGTTGAGGGTGAGGGGTAGGATGAGGGTGAGAGTGAGGTTAGTTTAGGATTAAGGTTAGAGTTAGGGTTAGGCTGAGGGTGAGGGGGAAAGTGAGGGTGAGGGTTAGGGTTAGGGCTAGGGTGAGGGTTAGGGATTTTGTGAGATTTAGTGTGATGGTGAGGGTCAGCGTGAGGGTGAGGCTTAGAATGAGGGTGAGGGTAAGGTTGAGGGTAAGTGTTAGGATTAGGGTTAGGGTGAGTTTTAGGATTAGGGTTAGAGTTATTGTTAGGGTTAAGATTAGGGTTAGGATGAGGGTGAGGGTTATTGTTAGAGTTAGGGTTAGGGTTAAGGTGAGGGTGGGGTTGACGGTCAGGGTTAGTATTAGGGTTATGTTTAGGTTAAGGCTGAGGAAGGGGAGGTTGAGGCTGATGTTTAGGGTTAAAGTTAGGGTTAGGTTGAGGGCTTGTGTGAGGGTGAGAGTTAGGCTGAGGGTGAGGGTGAGGGTTTCGGCTAAGTAAAGGTTAGGGTTAGGGTGAGGATTAGGGTGAGGATGAGGATTAAGCTTAGGTTAGGTTCAGGGTCAGGGTTAGGGTTAGAGTGAGACTTAGGGTTAGGGTGATGTTTAGGGTGAGGGTGAGGGTTAGGGTTCGGGTGAGAGGGAAGGTGAGGTTTAGGGTTAAGATTAGGTTTAGGGTGAGTGTGAGGTTTAGGATTAGGAATAGGATTAGGGTTAGGGTTAAGCTGAGGGTGAGGGTCAGGGTGAGAGTGAAAGTTTGGGTCAGGGTAAGGGTTAGGATTAGAGTGAGGGTTATGGTTAGTGTGAGGGTTTTGGTTAGGGTTAGGTTGAAGGTTAGTGTTAGGGTGAGAATAAGCTTTAGGGTGTGGGTTACTGTGAGTGTGAGTGTATGGATTAGGGTTTGTGTTAGGGTTAGGGTGAGGGTTAGGGTTTGGGTGATGTTTAGAGTGAGGGTGAGGGTTAGGCTGAGGATGAGGGTTCAGTTGAGGGTGAGGGTTCGGTTGAGGGTGAGGGTTAGGGTGTGGGTGAGGATTAGGGTTAGGGTGAGGTTTAGCATTAGGGGTAGGGTTAGGGTTAGGTTGAGGGTTATGGTTAGCGTTAGGGTTAGGATGAGGGGTAGGGAGAAGGTAGGGTTAGATTTAGGGTAGGTTTAGGGTGAGTGTGAGGGTTAGGTTGAGGCTGAGGGTGAGCGTTAGGGTTAGAGATAGGATGAGGGTTAGGCTGACGGTGAGGTTTAGGCTTAGGGTTAGGGTAAGGGTTAGGGTGACGGTGAGGGTTAGCTTTAGGATGAGGATTAGGGTTAGTGTGATCATTAGGGTTAGGGTTAGGATGAGGGTTAAGGTGAGGATTAGGGTTAGTGTTGGGGTGAGGGTTAGGGTGAGGGTTAGGTTTAGAGTTAGAGTTAGTGTGAGGATAAGGGTTAAGCAGAGGGTAAGGGGGAGGGGGAGGATGAGGGTGAGGGTTAGGGTGAGGGTGATGGTTATGGTTAGGTTTAGATTTAGGGTGAGAATGAGGTTAAGGGTTAGGTTTTGGATTAGGGTTAGGCTTAGGCTGAGGGTGAGGTTGAGGGTCAAGGTGAGGGTTAAGGTTAGTGTGAGTGTTAGGGTTAGGGTTAGGGTTAAGGTTAAGTTGAGGGTTAGGGTTAGGGTTAAGATTAGTATAAGGGTTAGGCTGAGGGTTAGGTTTAGGTTTAGGGTGAGGGTAAGGTTTAGGGTGAGGTTTATGGTGAGGCTGAGGGTTAGGATTAGTCTTAGGATTAGGGTGAGGGTTAGGGTTAGGGATAGGTTTAGGGCTGTGTTAGGGTTAAGGTGAGGGAAAGGGTTAGGGTGAGAGTTAGGGTAAGGGGGAGGGATAGGGTTATGGTGAGGGTAAGGGTTAGGGCAAGTTTTAGGGTGAGGTTGAGGGTTAATTTTAGCATTAGGGTTACTGTGAGCATGAGGGTTATGGTTATGTTGAGGGCTAGTGTGAGGTGAGGGTTAGGGTGAGGGTGAATGTTCTGTTGAGAATTAGAGTTAGGGTGAGGGTTTGGGATAGGGTTAGTGTGAGCGTAAGGATTAGGGGCAGGGTTAGGGTGAGGGTGAAAGTTAGGGTTAGTGTGAGGGTTAAGGTTAGGGTTATGGTTAGGGGGAGGGCTAGGGTGAGCCGTAGTTTTAGGGTTAGGGTAAGTTTGCAGGTTAGGGTGAGGGTAAGGTTTAGGGTGAGGTTTAGGGTGAGGGTGAGGTTTAGGGTTAGGTTGAGGTTAGGGTGAGGGTTAGGGTTAGGGTTAGGGATAGGGTGATGATAAGGGTTAGTGTGAGGCTTAGGGTGAGGTTGAGGATTAGGGTTAATGTGAAGATAAGGGTTAGGTTGAGGGTTATGGTGAGAGTGAGGGTTAGGTTCAGGTTGAGGTTATGGGTTAGGGTTATGGTTAGGGTGAGGATTACGGTGCGCCGTACGTTTAGGGTTAGGGTTAGTTGGTGGGTTAGGGTGAGGGTAATGTTTAGGGTGAGGTTTAGCGTGAGGGTAAGAGTTAAGGTTAGAGTGAGGTTAAGGATTAGGTTGAGGGTTAGGGTTAGGTTTAGTGATATGGTGAGGATTAGGGTTAGTGTGAGGGTTAGGGTGAGGTTTAGGATTAGGTTCATTGTGAGGAGAAGGGTTAGGGTGAGGGTTAGGGTGAGGGTGAGGTGTTGGGTTAGCATTAGGGATAGGGTGAGCGTTAGGGTGAAGGTTAGGTTTAGGGTGAGCGTAGGGTTAGGTTTAGGCTGAGGGTTAGGGTTAGGTTGATATTTATGGTGAAGGTGAGTGTTACGGTGAGGGTGAGCGTGAAGGTTAGGTTAAGGGTTAGGGTTAGGTTTAGTGTGAGGGTGAGTATGAGGGTTAGGTTTAGGATTAGGGTTAGGGTTTTGCTTAGTGTGCATTTTAGGGTGAGGATGTGGGTTCGGGTGATGGTGAGGGTTAGGTGTGTGTGAGGTTTAGGGTTAGGCTGAGGATTAGGGTTAGGGTTAGGATTATGGTGAGGTTAAGGGTTAGGGAGAAGTTTACGGTGAAGGTGAGGGTTAGGGTTAGCATTAGAGTTAGGATAATGGTTAGGGTGAGCGTTAGGTTTAGGGTTAGGTTTAGGGGGAGTTTGAAGGTGAGGGTGAGATTTAGTGTTACGATTAGTGTTAGGGTTATGGTTAGAGTGAGGTTGAGAGTTTTGGTTAGGGTGAGGGTTAGGGTTAGGGTGAGGGTTATGGTTAGGGTGAGGGTTAGGGTTAGGTTGAGGGTTAGGGTTAGGGTGAAGTTTAGCGTTAGGGTGATGTTTATTATGAGGGTGAGTGTTAGGGTAAGGGTGAGTTTCAGGGTGAGGGTCAGGGTTTGATTGATCGTGAGGGTTAAGGTGTGGTTGAGAGTTAGGTTTAGGGTGAGGGTAGGGTGACGGTGAGTGTTAGGGTGCGGGTTAGATTTAGTGTTAGGGTTAGTGTGATGGTGAGGGTGAGCGTGAGGGTGACGGTTAGGGTGAGTGTGATTGTGAGGCTTAGGGTTAGGATTAGGGTTAGGGTGAGTTTTAGGGTTAGGGCTAGGGTGTGGGTGAGGGTTACGGTTAGGGTTAGGGTTATTTTTAGGGTTAGAGTTAGGGTGAGGGTGAGGTTCAGCATTAGCGTTGGTGTTAGGGTTACAGTGAGGATGGGGGTGAGGGTTAGGGTTAGGATTAGGGTTAGGTTTAGGGTTAGGCTGAGTGGGAGGGGGAGATTTAGGGTGAGGGTTAGGGTTAGGGTTAGGTTAAGGCCTAGGGTGAGGGTGAGGGTAAGGGTGAGGGTGAGGGTAAGGGTTTCGGTTAGGTAAGGTTCAGGGTTAATTTTAGGGTGAGGATTAGGTTGAGTTTGAGGGTTAGTGTGAGTGTTAGTGTTAAGTTGAGGGTTAGGGTTAGGATATGGGTGAGTGTTGGTGTTATGGCTATGTTTAGAGTGAGGTTTAGAGTTAGGGTGGGGTTAGGGGTCGGGTGATGGTGAGGGTTAGGGTGTGGGTGAGGGTTAGGGTTAAATTGAGTGTTAGGGTGACGGTGAGTGTTAGGTTGAATGTGAGGGTTAGGGTTAGGTTGAGGGTGAGGTTTATGGTTAGGGTGAGGGTTAGGGTGAGGGTTAGTGTGAGGGGGTAGGGTTAGGGTTAGGGTGAGGGTTAGGTTTAGTGTGAGGGTTAGGGTTACAGTGAGGGTAAGTGTTAGGTTGAGGGGTACGGTTAGGGATAGGGTGAGGGCTAGGGTGAGGGTGAGGTTTAGGTTGAGTGTGAGGCTGAGAGTTTCGGTAGGCAAGGGATAGGGTTAAGGTTAGGGTGAGGATTAGGGGAGGGGGAGGGTTAGGTAGAGGGTTAGTGTCAGGGTGAGTGTCAGGGTTAGGTTTAGGGTGAGGGGTAGGGTTAGGGTTAGGGTGAGGTTTAGGGTTAGTGTGAGGGTTAGGGTTAGCATTAGGGTTAGGGTTAGTGTGAGGATAAGGTTTAGTTTGAGGGTTAGGTTGTGGGTGAGGGTTAGGGTTATCATTTGTTTTAGGTTGGGTTAGAGTGAGGTTTAGGGTCAGGGGTAGGGTAATGGTTAGGGTGAGCGTTAGGGTTAGTGTGAGGGTTAGTTTTAGGGTTAGGGTTTGTGTGAGGATAAGGCTTAGTGTGAGGGTTAGTGTGAGAATGAGGGGTAGGGCTAGCGTTAGGTCTAGGTTAAGGGTTAGGGTAAGGGTTAGGGTTAGTGTTAGGGTTAGGGTGAGGGTGTGGGTTAGAGTTAGAGTTAGGGTTGGGTGAGGGTTCTGGTTAGGCTTAGGGTGAGAGTGAGGGTTCGGGTGAGGGTTCGGGTGAGGGTGAGGGTGAGGGTGTGGGTGACGGTTAGGTTTAGGGTTAAAGTGATGGTACTTTTTAGGATGAGGGTGAGGATTAGTGTTAGGGTGATGGTGAGGGTGCCGGTTAGTGTTAGGGTTAGTGTTAGAATTAAGGTTAGGGTTAGGGTTATTGTTATGGTGAGAGTAAGTGCTAGTGTAAGGTTTAGGGTGAGTGTGAGTGTTAGGGTTAGAGTTAGGGTTAGGGTTAGGGTTAGGGTGAGGGTTAGTGTTAGGGTGAGGGTGAGGTTAAGGGTTAGGGTTAGGGTTAGTGTGAGTGTTAGGATTAGGGTGAGGGTTAGGGATAGGGTTAGGGTTAGGGTGAGATTTAGGGCTGGAGTTAGGTTTAGAGTCAGGGCATGGGTAAGGCTTAGGGTGAGGGTTAGGTTCAGGTTGAGGCTTAAGGTAGGTTGAGTGTGAGGGTAAGTTTTAGGGTGATGGCTAGGGTTAGGTTTAGGGATACAGAGAGAGTTAGGGTTATGGTGAGGGTGAGGGTGATGGTTAGGTTTAGGATTAGGGTTAGGGTTAGGGTGAGGTTTAGGTATAGGCTTAGGGTTAGGGTTAGGGTTAGGGTTAGAGTTAGGGTGAGGTTCAGTGTGAGGGTTAGTGTTTGGATTACAGTTAGAGATAGGGTTAGGGTGAGGGTTAGACTGAGGGGTAGGATTAGTGTTAGAGTGAGGGTAATGGGGATGGTAAAGTTTACAGTGAGGGTTAGGGTGAGGGTGAGGTTTAGGGATAGCATTAGGGTTAGGGTGAGGGTTAGTGTTAGAGTTAGGTTGAGGGTGATATTTAGGGTTAGCATTAGGGTTACGGTTAGGTTTATTTAGAGGGTTAGGTTTAGGGTAGGGTTAGGATTATGGTTAAGGTTAGGGTTAGTCTGATTATGGGGGTGAGGGTGAGGGTTAGGGTTAGGGTTAGGTTTATGGTGTGGGCTAGGGTGAGGGTTAGGGTGAGGGTGAGGTTTTAGGTTAGGAAAGGCTTAGGGTTAGGTTTACAGTGAGGATTAGTGTGAGGGTGAGGTTTAAGGTGAGGATTAGGGTTAGGGTGAAGATTAGGGTTAGGTTTAGGGTGAGGTTTAGGTTTAGGGTGATGTTTAGGGTGAGGGTGACGGTTAGGGTGAGGGTGAGGGTGAGGGTGAGGGTGTTGGTGAGGGTTAGGGTTAGGGTTAGGGGGACAGTGAGGTTTAAGGTGAAGGTGAGGATTATGGTTAGTTTTAGGGTGAGGGTTAGGGAAAGAATTAGGGTGAGAGGGAGGGTTAGGGTTAGGTTGAGGGTTAGGTTTAATGTGACGTTAGGGTTCGGTTAGGGTTAGTGTGAGGATAAGGGTTAGGGTGAGGGTTAGGGTGAGACTGAAGGTTCGGGTTAGCATTACGGTTTAGGTGAGATTTAGGGTGAGGGTTAGGGTGAGGGTTAGGTTTAGGGTGAGGGTTCAGGTTCGGGTGAGGGTGTGTGTTACAGTGTGGGTGAAGTTTAGGGTTAGGGTTATGGTTAAGGTGATGTTGAGTGTTAGGGTGAGAGTGAGTGTTAGGCTTACGGTGAGCGTTAGGGTTAAGGTTAGGGTTAGGCGAAATGTGAGGATTAGGGTTAGAGTTAGGGTTAGGATTAGGTGTACGGTTAGGCTGAGGGTGAGGGATAGGTTTAGGGTGAGGGTTAGCGTTAGGATTAGGGTTAGGCTGAGGTTTAGGGTGGGGGTTAGGGTTAGGGTGAGGGTGCATGTTAGGGTTTGGGTTAGGGTGAGGTTTAGGGTTAGGGTGAGGGCTAGGGATAGGGTTAGGGTTTGGGTGAGGGTCAGAGTTAGGGGTAGGTTTAGAGTTAGAGAGAGGGTGAGGGTTAGAGTTAGGGTTAGGATTAGGTGTACGGTTAGGCTGAGGGTGAGGGTTAGGTTTAGCGTGAGGGTTAGGGTTAGGGTTAGGTTGAGGGTTAGGGTTAGGTTTAGGATGAGGGTTTGGCTGAGGGTTAGGGTTAGGGTGAGGGTGAGGGTTAGTGTTAGTGTGAGGGTTAGTGTTAGGGTTTTGTTTACAGTGAGAGTGAGGGTTAGGGTTAGATTTAGGGTGAGGTGAGCGATAGGTTGAGGGTTTGGGTTAGGTTTAGTATTAGGGTGATGCTTAAGGTGAGGGTTAATATTAGGGTTAGGGTTTGGGTGAGGGTTAGTGTTAGGGTTAGAGTTAGGATGAGGGTGAGGTTGAGGGTTAGCGTTTGAATTAGGGTTAGGTTTAGGGTTATGCTGAGGGTGAGGTTGAGGGTGAGGGTGAGTTTTAAGGTTTGGGTGAGGGTTAGGGTTATGGTTAGGGTTAAGGTGAGGGTGAGGGTTAGGGTTAGAGTTAGGGTTAGGATGAGGGGTAGGCTGAGCGTTAGGTTTAGGCTCAGGGTGAGGGATAGGTTTAGGATTCAGGTTAGCGTTAGGGTGATGGTTAGGCTTAGGGTTAAGTTTAGGGTGAAGGATAAGGTGAGGGGTAGGTTTAGGGTTAGTGTTAGGGTGACAATTAGTGTTAGGGTGAGGGTAAGGGTGAGGGGCAGGTTTAGGTTTAGGTTTAGTGGGAGGGTAAGGGTTAGGGAGAAGTTTAAGGTGAGGGTGAGGATGAGGGTGAGGGTTAGTGTGAGGGTGATGGTTACCGTTAGGTTTAGAGTTAAGATGAGAGTGAGTGTGAGGATTAGGTTTTGGATTAGGATTAGGTTTAGGTTTACTCTGAGGGTGAGGTTAAGGGTGAGGGTGAGTTTGAGGGTTAGGTTGAGAGTTAGGGTTAGGGTTAGGGTTAATGTTAGGGTGAGGGATAGGGTTAGGGTTAGGGTTTGGATCAGGATTTGGCTGAGGGTTAGGATTAGTGTTAGGGTGAGGATAAGGGTTAGGGTGAGGGTTATGGTGAGGGTGAGGGTTAGGGTTAGCTTAGGGTTAGGGTGAGGGTTAGGGTGAGGTTTAGGGTGAGGGTTAGGGTGAGGGTTAGTGTTAGGGTTAGGGATAGGGTTGGGTGAGGGAAAGTGTTAGGGTGAGTGTTAGTGTGGGTATGAAGGATATGGTTATGGTGAGGGTAAGGGTTAGGGCTAGGTTTAGGGTGAGGTTGAGGGTTAATGTTAGCATTAGGGTTATGGTGAGCATGAGGTTTAGCGTGAGGGTTATGGTTAGAGTTAGGGTTAGGGTGAGGGTTAGGCTGAGGGATAGGGTTAGGGTTATGTTTAGGGTAAGGGTTAGGGTTAAGTTTAGGGTAAGGGTGAGGGTGAGGGTGAGGGTTAGGGTTAGGGTTAAGATTAATTGCTAGGGTTAGGGTTAGCCTGAGTGTGGGGTTGAGGGTTAGGGTTAGGGTTAGGTTTAGGGTTAGGGTTATGGTGAGGGTGAGGGTTAGAGTTAGGGTGTTGGTTAGGGTGAGTGTTAGGGTGACTGTGAGGGTTAGGGTTATTGTGAGGGTTAGGTTTAGAGTGAGTGATAGGGTTATGGTTAGGGTTTGGGTGAAGGTTAAGTTTAGGGTTTGGGTTTAGTTTAGGTTGAGAGTTAGGCTGAGGGTTAGGTTTAGGTTTAGGGTGAGGATAAGGGTTAGGGTGACGGTGAGGCTTAGGATTTGGGTTAGGGTTAGTTTTAGTGTGAGGGTAAGTGATAGGGCTAGGGTTAGGGTGAGGGTTTTGGTTAGGGTTACGTTTAGAGTTAGGGTGAGGGTGAGGGTAAGGGTGAGGTTTTGTATTAGGGTTAGGTTTAGGGTTAGGCTGAGGGTGAGGTTGAGGGTGAGGGTGACGGTTAGGGTGAGGGTTAGGTTTAGGGTTAGGATGAAGGTTAGGCTGAGGTTTAGGGTTAGGGTTTGGTAAGGGTAAGGGTTAGGGTGAGAGTGAGGGTTAGGCTTAGGCTTAGGGTTAGGGTGCCGGTTAGGGTGACATTTAGTGTTAGTGTTAGGGTTAGGGTTAGAATGAGGGTTAGGGTGAGGGTAAGGGTTAGGGTTAGGGTTAGGTTGATGGTGATGGATGATGTTAAAATGAGGGTAAGTGTTAGGGCGAGGTTTAGGGTGAGGCTGAGGGTTAATGTTAGCATTAGGGGTATGGTGAGGGTCAGGGTTAGGGTGAGGGTTAGAGTTAGGGTTAGGGATAGGGTACGGATTAAGGTTAGGGTTAGGTTTAGGGTGAGGGTTAGGCTGAGGGGTAGGGTTAGTGTTAGTGTTAGGGTGAGGGTTAGGGAGTGGGTTAATGTTAGGGTTAGGGTTAGGGTGAGGTTGAGGGTGAGGGTTAGGATTAAGGTGAGGGTTATGGAGAGGTTGAGGTTTAGGGTTAGCATTAGGGTTAGGCTTAGGATTAGGGTTAGGGTGAGGGTGAGGGCTAGTGTTAGTATTAGGGTTAGGGTTAGGGTTAATGTGAGGATGAGGTTTAGAGTGAGGGTAAGGGTTAGGGCGAGGTTTAGGGTGAGGTTGAGGATTAATGTTAGCATTAGGGTTACTGGGAGGGTGAGGGTTAGGGTGAGTGTCATGGTTATGCTTAGGGATACAGTGAGGATTAGGGTTAGGGTTAGGTTTAGGGTGAGGGTAAGGGTGAGGGCTAGGGTTAGGTTTAACGTTACGGTGAGGGTTAGGGTTAGGGTGAGGGTTAGGATTAGGGTTATGTTCAGGTTGAGGTTGATAGTGAGGGTAACGGTTAGGTTGAGGGTCAGAGTGAGGTTGATGTTTAGGGTTAACATTAGGGTTAGGGTTAAGTTAGGGTGAAGGTTAGGATTAGGCTTACATTAGGGTAAGGGTTAGGGTTAGGGTGAGGGTTAGGCTTAGGGTGATTTTTAGGGTGACGGTGAAGGTTAGGGTTAGGGTGAGGTTGAGGGTCAGGGTGAGGTTGAGAGTGACGTTGAGGGTGAGGGTTAGGGTTACAGTTATGTTTAGGGTGAGGTGTGGGTGAGGGTTAGGGTTAGGGTGAGGGTTAGGGTGAGGTTTAGTGTTAATGTTTCGTGTAGGGTAAGGGTGAGGGTAAGGGTTACATTGAGAGTTATTTTGAGTGTGAGTGTTAGGGTTAGGGTGAGGGTAAGGGTTAGGATGAGGGTTATTGTGAGGGTTTGGGTTCGGGTTAGCATTAGGGTTAGGTTGAGGGTGAGGGTTTGTGTGAGGGTTAGGGTTACGTTTAGGGATAGGGTGAGGATTAGGGTTAGTGTGAGGGTGAGGGTCTGGGTAAGGGTTAGGGTTAGATTTAGGGTGAGGGTGAGGGTGAGCATTAGAATTAAGATTAGGGTTAGGGTTAGAGTTAGGTGAGATTGAGGGTGAGGGTTAGGGTTTAGGATAGAATTAGGGTGAGGGTGAGCATGACGTTTAGGTTTAAGATTAGGGTTAGGGTCATGGTGAGGGTTAGCGTGAGGGTGAGAGTGAGGCTTAGGCTTAAGGTTAGGGTGAAGTTTAGGTTTACGGTGAGGGCTATGGTCCGGGTGAGTTTTAGGGTGAGTGTGTGGGTGAGGTTGAGGGTTTCGGTTAGGTAAGGGTTATGTTTAGGGTTATGGTGAGGATTAGGGTGAGTTTGAGGGTTAGGGTGAGGCTCAGGGTTAGGGTGAGAGTTAGGGTTATGGTGAGGGTTATGGTTAGGGTTAGGTTGAGACTGAGGGTTAGGTGTAGGGTAAGGGTTAGGGTTAGTTTGAGGCTGAGGGTTAGGTATAGGGTAAGGGTTAGGGTTATGGTGAGTGTTAGGGTTAGGGTGAAGGTTAAGGTTAGAGTTAGGATTAGGGTTAGGGTAAGGGTTAGGGTGAGGGTGAGGGTTAGGGTTAGGTTTAGGGTGAGGGGTATGGTTAAGGTTAGGGAGAGGGTTAGGGTTAGGGTATGGGTTACGGTTAGTTTGAGGGTTAGGGTGAAGTTGAGTTTGAGGTTGAGAGTTAGGGTGAGGGTGATGGTGACGGTGAGGGTTAGTGTTAGGATTCGGGTTAGGGTTAGGGTGATAGTTAAGGTTAGGGTTAGGGTTAGGTTGAGATTGAGGGTGAGGATGAGGGTTAAGTTTAGGGTTAGGTTTAGGATTAGGTTGAGAATTAGGGGAAGGGTTAGGGTTAAGGTGAGGTTTAGGTTTAGGGTTAGGGTGAGGGTTAGAGTTAGGGTTAGGTTTAGGGTGAGGGTAAGTGTTAGGGTGAGTGTGAGGGTGAGGTTGAGGGTTAGGGTTAGGGTGAGTGTGAGTGTGAGTGTGAGAGTTAGGTTTAGAATTAGGGTTAGGTTTAGGGTTAGGCTCAGGTTGAAGGTATGAGTGAGGATCACCCTAGCACTCACGGCTAGGGTTAGGCTGAGGGTTAGGATGCTGGGTAGATTTAGGGTTAGAATTAGTGTGAGTGTTAGTTTTGAGTGTGAGGGTTACGGTTAGGGTTAGGGTTAGGGTGATGGTAAGTGTTAGAGTGTGGGTTAGGGTGAGAGTGAGGGTTAGGGTGATGTTTAAGCTGAAGGTCGATGTTAGAGAGAGTGAGAGGTTTTGGGTGTGGGTGAGGGTTAGGGTGTGGGTGAGGGTGAGGGTTAGGGTGAGGGTATGGGTTAGGGTCATGTTTAGGATGAGTGTGAGGTTTAGGGTGAGAGTTAGGGTTCAGGGAAGGGGAATTGTTAGGGTGTAGGTGAGGGTTAGGGTAAGGGTGTGGCTTAGGGTGACCGGGAGTGTTAGGGTTCAGGGGAGGATTAGGGTTAGGGTTAGTCTTTGGGTTTGGGTTCGGGTTAGGGTTAGGGTGATTGTTAGGGTGAGAGGTAGGATTAGTGTTAGGATGAGATTTAGACTTAGGGTGAGGGTTACGGTTAGGGTTAGGGTTAGGGTTAGGGTGAGTATAAGGGTTAGGGTGAGGGTTAGTGTGAGACTGAGGGTTAGGGCTGGGCTTAGGGTTAGGGTGAGGGTTAGGGTTAGGGTTAGGGTACGGTGAGGGTTAGGGTGAGTGAAAGTTTTAGGGTGAGGGTTAGGTTGAGGTTGAGGTATAGGGTTATGGTGAGGGTAAGGGTTAGGGCGACGGTTAGGGTGAGGTGGAGGGTTAGGGTTAGCATCAGTGTTAGGGTGAAGGTGAGCGTTAGGGTGAGGGTGAGGGGAAGGCTGAGGGGTAGGGTTAGGGTTAGGGTTAGGGTTAGGGTTAGGGTGATGGTTACATTTAGGGTTAGGGTGAGGGTGAGTGTTAGGTAATGGTTTGGGTCAGGGTTAGGGTGAGGGTGAGGGTTAGGGTTAGCATTAGGGTTTGGGTCAGATTGAGTGTTAGGGTGAGGTTGAGGGTTAGGGTTAGCATTAGGTTTACGGTTAGGGTTAGGGTGTAGGTTAGGTTTAGGTTTAGAGTGAGGGTGAGGGTCAGGGTTAGGGTTAGGATTAGGTTTAGGGTTAGGGTGAAGCTGAGGGTGAGGGTGAGGGTGAGGGTAAGCGTGAAGGTGAGTGTTAAGTTTAGCATTAAGTTTAGGGTGAGGTCTAGGGTGAGGGTGAGGGCTAGGGTGAGGGTTAGTGTGAGGGTTATGGTTAGTACTAGGTGAGGGTTAGGGTTAGGGTTAGTGTAAGGATAAGGGTTAGGTTGAGGATTAGGGTGAGAGTGAGTGTTAGGGTTAAATTAAGGGTTAGGGTGAGGGTTAAGGTAAGGGTTAGGGTTAGGATTAGGGTGAGGGTGAGTTTTAAAGTTAGGTTTAGGGTGAGGGTTAGGGTTGGGGTGAGGGTTAGGGTTAGGGTTAGGGTGAGGATGAGGATTCAGGTTAGGGTGAGTGTGAATGTTAGGGTGTTGGTGACGTTTAGGGTTAGGGTGAGGGTGATGCTGAGGTTTAGGCTTAGGGTTAGTGTGAGGATAATGGTTAGGGTGAGGATTAGGGTGAGTGTGAGTGTTAGGGTTAGCATAAGGTTTAGGGTGAGGGTTAGGGTTAGGGTTAGGGTAAGGATTAGGGTTAGGTAAGGGTTAGGGTTAGGCTTAGGGTTAGGGTTAGGGTTAGGGTTAGGGTGAGTGTTAGGCTTAGGGTTAGGGTTAGGGTGAGGGTTAGGGTTAAGTTTAGGGTTAGGGTAAGGTTAGGGTTAGCATGAGGTTTAGGGTTAGGGTGATGTTTAGGGTGACGGTGCGGGTTAGGGTGAGGGTGAGGTTGAGCGTGAGGGTTAAGGTGAGGGTGAGGGTGAGTGGGAGGGTTACGGTGAGGGTTAGGTTTAGGGTGAGGGTAAGAGTTAGGGTTAGGGTAAGGGTTAGGCTGAGGGTGAGGGTGAGGGTGAGGTTAGGTAAGTGTTAGGGTTAGGTTTAGGGTGAGGATTAGGGTGAGCGTGAGGGTTAGTGTTAGGTTGAGTGTTAGGGTTAGGGTTAAGGTGAGTGTTAGGGTGAGAGGTAGGGTTAAGGTTAGGATGAGGGTTAGGCTTAGTGTGAGTGTTCCGGTTAGGTTTAGGGTTAGTGTGAGGATAAGCGTTAGGGTGAGTGTTAGGTTGAGACTGATTGTTAGGGTTAGCGTTAGGGTTAGTGTGAAGGTTAGATTGGGGGTTAGGGTGAGGGTTAGGGTTCAGGTTAGGATTGGGTGATGGTTAGGGTGAGGGTAAGTGTTAGGTTTAGGTTGAGAGTGAGGGTGAGGGTAAGGGTTAGGGTTAGGGTCAGGGTTAGGGTGAGGGTGTGGTTTAGGATTTGCCTTAGGGTTAGGGTTAGGGTTAGGTTGAGTGTTAAGTTTAGGGTTAGGGTGCAAGTTAGGTTTAGGGTTAGAGTGAGGGTGAGGGTCAGGGTTAGGGTTAGGATTAGGTTTAGTGTTAGGGTGAGGCTGAAGGTGAGGCTGAGGGTGAGGGTGAGGGTGAGGGTGAGGGTTAAGTTTAGGGTTAGATTTAGGGTGAGGGCTAGGGTGAGGGTGATGTTTTTGTTTAGGATAGGTCTAGGGTTAGGTTTAGGGTGAGGATTAGTGTGGGGTTGAGGTTTAAGGTGAGGGTTAGGGTTAGGGTTAGGGTGAGGGTTAGGGTTAGGGTGATGGTTAGGGTTAGGGTAACGTTTAAGGTTTGGGGGAGCGTAAGGGTTAGGATGACATTTAGGGTGAGGGTGAGGGTTAAGGTTAGGTTTAGGATTAGGATGAGTGTTAGGGTGAGGGTTAGTTTTAGGGTTAGGGTGAAGGTTAGGGTGAAGTTTAGGTTTAGGGTTTGGGTTAGGGTGAGGGTTAGGTGAGAAGGAGTAGGGTGACGGTTAGGGGGAGGTGAGGGATAGGGTTATGGTGAGGGTAAGGTTTAGCCTGAGGCTTAGGTTGTGAATGAGCATTTGTGTTAGCATCAAGGTTGGGTTGAGGGTGAGGGTTAGTGTTAGGCTGAGGGGTAGTTTTAGGGTTAGGGTGTGGGTGAGGGTGAGGGTTAAGGCTAGACTTAGGGTGAGCATGAGGGTTAGGTTTAGAGTTAGGGTGAGTGTGAGTGTGAGGGTTAGGTTTAGGATTAGGGTTAGGGTTAGGGTTAGGCTGAGGTTGAGGTTATGAGTGAGGGTGAGGTCTAGGTTTAGGGGTAGAGGTAGAGTTAGGGTTAGATTTAGGGTTAGTATTAGAGTTAGGGTTAGGATTAGGCTGAGGTTGAGGGTGAGGGTGAGGGTGAAGGTGAGATTTAGGGTTAGAGTTAGGGGTAGAGTTAGGGTTAGGTTGAGCGGTAGGATGAGGGTGAGGTTTAGGGTTTGCGTTAGTTTTAGGGTGAGGTTTAGGGTGAGAGTTGAGTCTTAGGTTTAGTGTTAGGGTGAGGGTGTGGGTTAGGGTTAGTGTGAGGATGAGGGTCTGTGTAAGGGTTAAGGTTAGGCTTAGATTTAGGATGAGTGTGATGGTGAGGGTTAGAATTAGGATTAGGGTTAGGGTTAGAGTTAGGTGAGAGTGAGGATGAGTGATAGGGTTTGGGTGAGAATTAGGGTGAGGGTGATCATGAGGGTTTGGGTTAGGATTAGGGTTAGAATTATGGTTAGGGTTAGGGTGAGAGTGAGGGTGAGGCTTAGGGTTAGGTTTAGGTTTAGGGTTGGTGTGAGGATCAGGGTTAGGGTGAGAATTAGGGTGAGGGTGAGAAGGAGGGTGAGGGTTAGGGTGAGCTTTAATGTTAGGGTTAGGGTGAGTTTTAGGGTTACGGTGAGAGTTAGGGTTAGGGTTAGGTTGAGGCTAAGGTTTAGGCTGAGGGTTAGGGTAGGTTTAGGGTAAGGTTTAGGTTTAGGGTGAGGGCTATTGTGAGGGTGAGTGTTAGGGTGAGTGTGAGGGTGAGGTTGAGGGTTTTGGTTAGGTAAGGGTTAGGGTTAGGGTTAGGGTGAGGATTAGGGTGAGGATGAGGTTTAGGTTGAGTGTTAGGTTGAGGGTGAGGGTTAGAGTGAGGGTGAGGGTGAGGGAGAGCATGAGGGTTCGGGTGAGCGTGAGAGTTCGGGTGAGGTTGAGGGTTCGGTTGTGGGTCAGGGTTAGGTTTAGGGTGAGGTATAGGGTGACGGTGAGGGTTAGGGTGAGAGTGAGGTTTAGGATTGGGGTTAGGGTGAGGGTTAGGTTTAGGGTGATTGTTAGGGTGAGGGGTAGGGTTAGGGTTAGGCAGAGGGTTAGGGTTAGGGTGAAGGTTAGGGTTAGTTTGAGGGTTAGGGTGAAGGTGAGTTTGAGGTTGAGGTTTAGGGTGAGGGTGATGGTGACGGTGAGGGTTAGGGTTAGGATTCAGGTTAGGGTTAGGTTGAGAGTTAGGGTTAGGGTTAGGTTTAGGATGAGGTTGAGGGTGAGGTTTAGGGATAGGGTTAGGGTTAGGTTTAGGATTAGGTTTAGGTTTAGGGTAAGGGTTACGGTTAGGGTTAGGGTGAGCGTTAGGTTTAGAGTTAGGGTGAGTGTTAGGGTTAGGGTTATGTTTAGAGTGAGGTTTAGGGTTAGGATTAGGGCGAGGGTGAGGGTTAGGTTGAGGAGTAGGGTTAGGTATAGGGTAAGGTTTAGGGTTAGGGTGAGGGTTAGGTTTAGGATTAGGGTGAGGGTGAGGGTTAGGGTTAGGGTTAGGGTAAGGGTTAGGTTTAGGGTGAGGGTTAGTTTTAGGTTTAGGTTTAGCGTGAGGGTGACGCTGAAGGTTAGGGTTAGGGTTAGTGTGAGGATTAGGGTTAGGGTGAGGATTAGGGTGAAGGTGAGGTTTAGGGTTAGCATAAGGTTTAGGGTGAGGGTTAGGGTTAGTGTTAGGGTTAGGGTAAGTGTTAGGGTTAGGGTAAGGGTTAGTGTTAGGCTTAGGGTTAGGGTTATGGTTATGGTTAGGGTCAGGGTTAGGCTTAGGGTTAGGTTTAGTGTGAGGGTTAGTGTTAAGTTTAGGGTTAGGGTAAGGTTAGGGTTAGAGTTAGGTTTAGGGTTAGGGTGATGTTTATGATGATGTTGAGGTTTAGGGTGACGGTGAGGTTGAGCGTGAGATTTAGGGTGAGGATGAGTAGGAGGGTGACGGTGAGGGTTAGGGTTAGGGTTCGGGTGAGGTTGAGGTTTAGGGTTAGCATTAAGGTTAGGGTTAGGGTTAGGCTGAGGTTTAGGGGTAGGGTTAGGGTTAGGGTGAGGTTCAGGGTGAGGGTGATGGTGAGGGTGAGTGTGAGGTTTAGGCTGAGGTGTAGGGTGAGGGTTAGGGATAGGGTGAGGATTAGGGTTAGGGTGAGGTTTAGGGTGAGTGTTAGGTTTAGGGTTAGTGTGAGCGTTAGGGTGAGGGTTTGGGTTAGGGTTTGGGTGAGGTTGATGTTTAGGGTTAGCATTAAGGTTAGGGTTAGGGTTAGGCTGAGGTTTAGGTGTAGGATTAGGTTTAGGGTGAGATAGAGGGTGAGGGTGAGGTTGAAGGTGAGTGTGAGGTTTAGGCTGACGTTTAGGGTTAGGTTTAGGGATAGGGTGAAGATTACGGTTAAGGTTAGGTTTAGGGTGAGTGTTAGGCTGAAGGGTAGGTTTAGGGTTAGTGTGAGGGTTAGGGTGAGGGTTAGGGTTAGGGTTAGCATTAGGGTGAAGTTGAGAGTGAGGGTAAGTTTTAGGGTGATTGTTAGGGTGATTTTGAGGTTTAGGGTTAGCATTAGATTTAGGGTTAGCCTTAGTCTGAAGTTTAGGGTTAGGATTAGGGTTGGGGTGAGGGTGAGGGCTAGTGTTAGCATTATGGTTAGGTTTAGGTTTAGGATTAGGGTTAGTGTGATGGTTAGGGTAAGGGTAACGGTAAGGATGAGGGTAAGGGTTAGGGTTACGGTAAGGGTGAGGGTGAAGGTTAGGTTTAGAATTAGGATTAGGGTTAGGGATAGGGTTAGGCTGAGGGTGGGGGTGAGGTTGAGGGTGAGGGTTAGGGTTAGGGTTAGTTTTAGGGTGAGGGCTAGGGTGAGGGAGAGGTTTAGTGTGAGGGTTATGTTGAGGAAATGGGTTTAGGTTAGGAAAGGCTTAGGTTTAGGGTTAGCGTCAGGATTGGGGTGAGGCTGAGGTTTAAGGTGAGGATTAGGGTTAGGGTGAGGATTAGGGTTAGGGTTAGGGTGAGGGTGAAGATTAGGATGATGTTTAGGGTGAAGGTGAGGGTTAGGGTGAGGGTGAGGGCTAGGGTGTAGGTGAGGGTTAGGGTTAGGTTGAGGTCTAGGGTTAGGCTTAGGGTTAGGGTGAGGTTTAGTTTTAGTGTGAGGGTGAGTGAGAGGGTTAGGTTTAGGATTAGGGTTAGGTGTAGGGTTAGGCTTAGGGTGAGGGTGAGGGTCAGGTTAGGATTAGGATGAGGTTTAGGGTTATGGTTAGGGTTAGGGTGAGGGTGAGGGTTAGGGTAAGAGTGATGTTGAGGGTGAGGGTTAGGTTTAGGGTGAGGGATAGGGTTATGGTTAGGGTTAGGCTGAGGGTGAGGGTGTGGGTTACGGTGAGGGTGATGGTGAGGTTGAGAGTGAGGGTGAGGATTAGCGTTTGGGTAAAGGTTAAGTTTAGGGTTTGGGTTAAGGTTAGGTTGAGGGTTAGGGTTAGAGTTAGGATGAGGGTTAGGCTGAGGGTTAGGTTTAGGGTTAGGGTGAGGGTGAGGGTTAGGGTGAGGGTGAGACTTAGGATTAGGATTAGGGTTAGTTTTAGGGTGAGGGTAAGGGATAGGGTTAGGCTTAGGGTGATGGTTTTGTTTAGGGTTAGGTTTAGAGTTAGGTTGAGGGTGAGTGTTAGGGTTAGGTCTTGTATTAGGTTTAGGGTTAGTGTTAGGCCGAGGGTGAGTTTGAGGTTGAGGGTGACAGGGTGAGGGTTAGTGTTACGGTTAGGGTTAGGATGAGAGTTAGGCTGAGGATTAGTGTTAGGGTTCGTTAAGGGTAAGGGTTAGGGTGAGAGTGAGGGTTAGGTTTAGGCTTAGTGGTAGGGTGATGGTTTGTGTGAGGTTTAGTGTTAGTGTTAGGGTTAGGGTTAGAGTGAGGTTTAGCGTGAGGGTAAGGGTTAGGGTGAGGGTTAGGCTGATGGTGAGGGATAGGGTTAAGGTGAGGGTAAGGGTTAGGGCGAGGTTTAGGGTGAGGCTGAGGGTTAATATTAGCATTAGGGGTAAGGCGAGTGTTTGGGTTAGGGTGAGGGTTAGTGTTAGTGTTAGAGACTGGGTGAGTATTAGGTTTAGGGTGACGGTTAGGCTGAGGGGTAGGGTTACGGTTAGTGTTAGGGTGAGGGTTAGGGTGTTGGTTTATGTTAGGGTTAAGTTTAGGGTGAGGTTGAGGGTGAGGGTAAGGGTTAGTGTGACAGTTATGGTGAGGTTGAGATTTAGGGTTAGGATTAGGGTCAGGTTTAGGGATAGGGTTAGGGTTAGGATTAGGGTTAAGGTGAGAGTGAGGGCTAGTGTTAGTATTAGGGTTCGTTTTCAGGTTAGGGTGAGGGTGAGGTTTAGGGTGAGGGAGATGTTTAGGTTGAGCGTTAGGGTGAGGGTGAGGGATTTGGTTAGGAAAGGCTTAGGGTTAAGGTTAGGGTGAGTATTAGGGTTTGGGGTGAAATTTAACTTGAGGATTAGGGTTAGGGTGAGTATTAGGTTAAAGGTTAGGGTTAGGGTGATGTTTAGGGTGAGGGTGATGTTTAGGGTGAGGGTTAGGATGAGGGTGAGGGTGAGGGTGTAGGTGAGGGTTAGGGTCACGGTGAGGGTCATTGTGAAGGTGAGGGTTCGGGTTCGGTTTAGGGTTAGGGTGAGTGTTAGGGTTAAGGGTTAGGGTGAGGTGTAGGGTGAGGTGTAAGGTGAGGGTTAGGGTTAATGTGAGGGTTAGGGTTAGGGTTAGTGTGAGGATAAGTGTTAGGGTGAGAGTGAGGGTTAGGTTTAGCGTTAGGGTTAGGGTGAGGTTTATGGTGAGGGTTAAGTTGAGGGTTAGGGTTAGTATGAGTTTGAGGGTTAGAGTTAGGTTTAGGTTGAGGATTAGGGTTAGGGTGAGTTTTAAGGTAGTGTTAGGGTTAGGGTGAGGGTTAGGATGAGGGTGAGTTTCAGGTTGTGGGTGACGGTTAGTGTGAGGGTGAGGGTTAGTGTTATGGTGAGGTTTATGTTAGGGTTAGGGTTATGGTGAGGGTAATGGTTAGGATGAGGTTTGAAGTGAGGGTGACAGTGAGGGATAACGTTAGATTTAGGGTGAGGGTTAGGGTGAGGGTTAGGTTTCAGGTTAGGTTGGGTGAGGGTGAGGGTTAGAGTTAGGTTTAAGCTGAGGGTAAGGATTAGGGTGAGGGTTAGCGTGAGGGTGAGGGTTAGGGTTAGGTTGAGGGTTAGGGTGAGCGTTAGGGTAAGGGTTAGATTTGGATTAGGGTTAGGGTGAGGGTTAGGGTGAGGTTTAGTTTTAGTGTTAGGGTTAGGGTAAGGGTTAGGGTGAGGGTAAGGGTTAAAGTGAGGTTCAGGGAGAGGGTGAGTGTTAGGGATAGCATTAGGGTTAAGCTTAGATTTAAGGTGAGGGTTAGTATGAGGGTTAGGCTTACTGTGAGGGTGAGGGTTAGGGTTAGCATTAGTGTTAGGGTTAGGGTTAGGCTGAGGGTTAGGGTTAGGGTTAGGATGAGGGTGAGTGTTAGGGTTAGGGTTAGGGTGAGGGTGAGGGTTAGGTTTAGGATTAGGCTTAGGTGTAGGGTCAGGCTTAGGGTGATGGTGAGGGTGAGGGTCAGAGGTTTAGTGTTATGGTTATGTTTATGGTTTGGGATAGGGTGAGGGTTACAGTGAGGGTGATGGTGAGGGTGAGGGTGAGGGTTAGTTTTAGAGTGAGGAATAGGGTTATGGTTAGGGTTAGAGTGAGGATGAGTGTGAGGGTTAGTGTGAGTGTGAGGGTGAGGTTGAGGGTGAGGTTTAGGGTTAGGGTGAGGGTTAGGATTAGGGTTAGGTTGAGGGTTAGGATGAGGGTTAGGGTTAGGATTAGTGTTAGGGTGGGGGCCAGCATGAGGGTGAGGTTTAGGGTTAGTGTGAGGGTGAGCTTTAGGGTTAGGATTAGGGTGAGGGTGAGGTTTAGTGTTAGAGTTAGTGTTAGGGTGAGGGTTAGGGTTAGGGTTAGTGTTAGGGTTAGGGATAGGGTGAGGGTTAGGGTTAGGTTTAGGGTTATGGTTATGGTTAGGATTAGGATTAGTGTTAGGGTGAGGGTGAGTGTGAGGATTATCGTTAGGCTTAGGGTTAGGCTGAGGATGAGGGTTAGGCTGAGTGTTATGTTTACGTTTACGTTTACGTTTATGTTTACGTTTAGAGTTAGTGTTACTGTGAGGGTTAGTGTTATGGTGAGGGTGTGGGTGAGGGTTAGAGTTAGGGTGATGTTTAGGGTTATGGTCAGGTGAGGGTTAAGATGAGTGTTAGGGTTAGTGTGAGGGTTAGTGTTAGGGTTATGGTTAGTGTTAGGTTTTGGGTAAGTTTTAGGGTGAGGGTTAGGGTTAGGGTAAGGATTAGGGTTAGGGTTAAGGTGAGGGTGAGGGTTAGACTGAGTATTAGTATTAGGGTTAGTGTGAGGTTTAGAGTGAGGATGAGGGGTAGGGTTAGGATGAGGGCTAGGGTGATGGTGAGGGTTAGGGATAGGGTTAGGTTGAGGTTGAGGGTTAAGTGTGAGGGTTAGCGTTAGGATTAGGGTTAGTTTTAGGGTGAGGGTAAGTGTTAGGGTGAAGGTTAGGGTTAGGGTGAGAGTTATAGTTAGGGTAAGGATTAGTATTTGGGTTAGTGTTATTTTTAGGTTTAAGGTTAGGGTTATGGTTACGGTGAGGGAGAGGGGGAGGGTTAGGGTTATTGTTAGCGTGAGGGTTATGTTGTGGTTTAGGGTTGGGGTTAGGTTTAGGATTAGGGTTTTGGTGAGGGTGAGGGTGAGGGTTAGGGTTAGGCTGAGGCTTAGACTTAGAGTTAGGCTGAGGGTGAGTGTCGGGATGAGGATTAGGTTTAAGGTGATGGTTAGGGTTAGGGTTAGATTACGATTAGGTTTAGGGTTAGGATTAGGTTTAGGGTGAGTGCTAGGGTGAGGGTGAGGGTTAGGTTTAGGGTTAGGGTGAGTGTTAGGGTTAGAGTGAGTGTTAGGGTTAGTGTGAGGGTTAGTGTTAGTGTGAGGGTTAGTGTTAGGGTTAGCGTTAGTGTTAGGGTGAGGGTAACTGTTAGGGTGAGGGTTAGGGTTAGGGTGAGGCTTATGGTTAGAATGAGGGTTAGAGTTATGGTTAGGGTTATTGTTTGGGTTAGGGTTAGGGTTAGGATAAGGGTTAGGGTTAGGATTAGGGTTAGGGTGAGGGCTAGGGTGATGGTGAGGGTTAGGGTTAGGGATAGGCTTAAGCTTAGGTTAGGGCTGAGGCTGAGGTTGAGGTTGAGTGTTAGAGTTAGCGTGATGGTTAGGTTTAGGGATAGGGTGAGTGTGACAGTAAGGTTAAAATTGAGGGTTAGGTTTAGGGTGAGTGTTAGGGTGAGGATTAGTGTTAGGGTTAGTGTGAGGGTTAGATTGAGTATTCGTGTTAGGGTTAGTGTGAGGTTTAGGGTGAGCATGAGGGGAAGCGTTAGGGTGAGGGCTAGGGTTAGGGTGAGGATTAGGGATAGGGTTAGTTTGAGGTTTAGGGTTAAGTTGATGGTTAGGGTTAGTGTGAGGGTTAGTGTTAGGATTAGGGTTCGTTTTTGGGTGAGGGTAAGTGTTAGGGTGAGAGTGAGTGTTAGGGTGAGAGTTATGTTTAGGGTTAGGATTAGTATTAGGATTAGGGTTATTTTAGGATTAGGGTTAGGTTTATGGTTACGTTGAGGGTGAGGGTTAAGGTTAGAGTTAGGTTGAGGTTTAGGTTTAGGGTTATGGTTAGAGTTAGGGTTGGGTTGAGGGTGAGGTTTAGGTTTAGATTTAGGGTTAGAGGAGGGTTAAGGTGAGGGTTAGGTTTAGGGTTAGGGTTAGTGTTAGGATTAGTGTTAGGGTGAGGGTGAGTGTGAGGGTTAGGTTTAGGTTTAGGCTTACGCATAGGGTTAGGCTGAGGGTGAGGCTGAAGGTGAGGGTTAGAGTTAGGGTGAGGGTTAGGGTTAGGGGTAGGTTGAGGTTTAGGATGAGGTTTAGAGTTAGGATTAGGGTTAGGATGAGGGCAAGGGTGAGGGTGAGGTTTAGAGTTAGCATTAGGGCGAGCATTAGGATTAGGCTTAGGTTTAGGGTTAGGGTGATGTTTAGTATGAGGGTGAGTGTAAGGATTAGGGTTAGGGTTATTGTTAGTGTTATGGTTAAATTTAAGTTCACAGTGAGGGTGAGACTGAGGCTGAGGTTTAGGGTTAGGGTAAGGGTGAGGGTTAGGGTTAGGGTTAGGGTGAGGCTTGGGTTAGGTTTAGGGTTACGGTGAGGGTGAGCATTAGGGTTAGGGTTAGGGTTACGGATATTGTTAGGGTTAGGGTTAGATTTACGGTGAGGTTGAGGGTGAGGGTGAGGTTGAGGGTTAGGGTTAGATTTAGGGTGAGTGTGAGGTTTTGGGTTAGAGTTAGGTTTAGGGCGAGGGTAAGGGTGAGGGTTAGTGTTAGGTTTAGGTTTCGGGTGAGGGTTAGGTTGAGGTTTAGGGTTAGGGTTAGGGTTAGGTTGAGGATTAGGGTTATGGTGAGGGTGAGTGTGATGGTTAGGGTTTGGGGTATTCTTAGACTTACGGTTAGGCTGAGAGTGAGGGTTGGGATGAGGATTAGGTTTAGGGTGATGGTTAGGGTTAGGGTTATGTTTAGGGTTAGGATTAGGGTTAGGGTTAGGATTAGGTTTAGGTTGAGAGTGAGGGATAGGGTTAGGTTTAGGCTTAGGGTTAGGGTTAGGCTGAGGCTCTGGGTGTGGGTGAGGGTTAGGGTTAGGGTGATGCTTATGGTTACAGTCCGGGTGAAGGTTAGGATGAGGCTGTTGGTGAGGGTGAGGGTAAGGGTTAGGGTGATGCTTAGGGTTACATTCCGGGTGAAGGTTAGGATGAGGGTTAGGGTTAGGGTGAGTGTTAGTGTCAGTGTTAAGGTAAGGGTAAAGTTGAAGTTTAGGCTGAGAGTGAGGATTACAGTAAGGGTGAGGGTTAGGGTTAGGTTGGGGGTTAGGGTTAGGGTTAGGGTGAGGGTGAGGTTAAGATTGAGGATTAGTTTTAGGGTTTGTGTGAGGTTTAGGGTGAGGATGAGGGTTAGGGTTAGGGTGAGGGCTAGGGTGAGGGTGAGTGTTAGGGATAGGGTGAGGGTGAGGTTTAGGGTTAGGGTGACAATTTGGATTAGTTGGAGGATTATTGTTATTGTTAGGGTTAGTGTTAAGGTGAGGGTAAGTGTTAGGGTGAGGGTTAGAGTTAGGTGAGGGTTATGGTTAGAATGAGGGTTAGAGTTAGGTTTAGGGTTATTGTTAGGGTTAGGGTTAGGGTTACAGTTATGGTGAGGGTGAGGGTTAGGGTTAGGTTTAGGGTGAGGTTTATGTTTAGGGATAGGGTTAGAGTTAGGGCTAGGGTGAGGGTTAGGGTTAGGGTTAGTGTTATGGTTAGGGTGAGGGTGAGGGTTAGGGTTAGGGTTAGGGTTAGGGTCACGATTAGGTTTAGGGTTAGGATGAGGTTTAGGGTTAGGGTTAGGGTTTGGGTGAAGGTGAGGGTGAGATTTAGTGTTAGAGTTAGGGTTAGGGTGAGAGTTAGTGTGAGGGTTAGTGTTAGTGTTAGTTTTAGGGTTAGGATGAGGGTGAGGTTTAGGGTTAGGGTGAGGATTAGGATTAGGGTTAGTGTTAGGGTGAGTGTTTGGGTTAGACTTAGGGTTAGGGTTAGGCTAAGGGTTAAGCTGAGGGTGAGTGTAAGGGTGAGGGTTTGGGTTAGGGTGCGGGTTAGGGTTATCTTTAGGGTGAGAGTTAGGGTTCGGGTTATTTTTAGGGTTTGGGTGAGGGTTAGGGTTCAGGTTACAGTGATGGTGAGTGTTAGGGTTAGGATTAGCGTTAGGGTGAGGGTTAGGGTTAGGGTTAGGGTTAGTGTTAGGATGAGGATTAGGGTTAGGATTAGCGTTAGGGTGAGGGCTAGGGTGAAGGTGAGGGTTAGGGTTAGCGTTAGGGTGAGGTTTAGGGTGAGGGTTAGTGTGAGGGTGAGGGTTAGGATGAGGGTTAGGGTTATGGTGAGTGTGAGGGTTAGAGTTTGGGTGAGGGTTAGGGTTAGAATGAGGGTTAGGGTGAGTGTGATGGTTAGGATTAGGGTTAGTGTTAGGATTATTGTTAGTGTTAAGGTTATGGTTACATTTGCAGTGAGGGTGAGGCTGAGTGTGATTGTTAGGGATAGGATTAGTGTTAGGGTTAGGTTTAGGTTTAATTTTAGTGTTATTGTTAGCTTTAGGGTTACAGTTACGGACAGGGTGAGGGTGAGGGTAAGGTTGGAGTTTAGGTTTAGGGTTAGGGTGAGGTTTAGGGATAGGATTAGGATTAGGGTTAGGGTGAGTGTGAGGTTTAGGGTTAGAGTTAGGGTTAGGGGGAGGGTTAGGTTGATGGTTAGGGTTAGGGTTAGTGTTAGGTTAGGTTTAGGGTTAAGGTTACTGGGACTCTTAGGGTTAGAGTTAGGGTTAGGGTTAGCATTAGAGTTTCGCTGAGGGTGAGTCTGTGGGTTAGGGTTAGGTTTAGGGTTATGCTTAGGTTTAGGCTGAGGGTGAGGTTGAGGGTGAGGGTTAGGGTTATTGTGAGGGTAAGGATTAGGGTTAGGGTGAGGGTTATGATGAGGGTTAGGGTTAGGATTAGGGTTAGGGTGAGGGCTAGCGTGAGGGTGAGGATTAGGGTTAGGTTTAGGGTGAGTTTTAGGGTTAGGGTTAGGGTCAGGGTGAGGTTTAGTGTTAGAGTTAGTGTAAGGGTGAGGGTTAGGGTTAGGGTTAGTGTTAGGGTGAGTGTTAGTGTTAGTGTGAGGGTTATGGTTATGGTTAGGTTTAGGATTAGGGTTAGGGTGAGGGTGAGTGTTAGGGTTAGTGTTAGTCTTATGGTTAGGCTGAGGGTGAGGGTGAGAGTTAGGGTTAGGGTGTGGGTGAGGGTTAGGTTTAGGGTGATGCTTAGGGTTACGGTCAGGGTGAGGATTAGTATGAGGGTTAGGGTTAGTGTGAGGGTTAGGGTGAGGGTGACAGTATGAGTAAAGTTGAGGGTTAGGCTGAGAATGAGGATTAAGGTAAATGTGAGGGTTAGGGTTAGGGTGAGGGTTACCGTTAGGGTTAGGCTGAGGGTGTGGTTTAGCTTAAGGATTAGTTTTAGGGTTAGTGTGAGGTTTAGGGTGAGGATGATAGTTAGGGTTAGGGTGAGGGCTAGGGTGAGGGTGAGGGTTAGGGTTAGGGTTAGGGTGAGTGTTAGGGTTAGGGTGATGTTTAGGGTTATTGTGAGCGTTAGTGTTAGGGTTAGCGTTAGTGTTAGGGTGAGGGTAAGTTTTAGGGTGAGGGTTAGGGTTAGGGTGAGGCTTATGGTTAGAATGAGGGTTAGGGTTAGGGTTAGGGCTATTTTTTGATTTAGGGTTAGGGTTAGGCTGAGGGTAAGGGTTAGGATTAGGGTTAGGGTGAGGGCTAGGGTGAGGGTGAGTGTTAGGGTTAGGGTTAGGCTTAGGCTTAGGTTTAGGCTGAGGCTGAGGGTGAGGTTGAGGGTTAGGCTTAGCGTGATGGTTAGGTTATGGTTGGGCTGAGGTTTTGCATGAGGGTTAGGATTAGGGTTAGGGTTAGGGTGACAGTAAGGTTAAAGGTGAGGGCTAGGTTTAGGGTGAGGGTTAGGGTGAGGATTAGGGTTAGGGTTAGAGTGAGGGTTAGATTGAGTATTAGTGTTAGGATTTGTGTGAGGTTTAGGGTGAGGATGAGGGGTAGGGTTAGGGTGAGGGCTAGGGTGAGGTTGAGGGTTATGGATAGTGTTAGTTTGAGGTTTAGGGTTAAGGTGATGGTTAGGGTTAGTGTGAGGGTTAGTGTTAGGATTAGGTTTCGTTTTAGGGTGAGGGTAAGTGTTAGGATGAGGGTGAGTGTTAGGGTGAGAGTTATGGTTAGGGTTAGGATTATTTTTAGGATTAGGGTTATTTTAGGGTTAGGGTTAGGGTTGTGGTTATGGTGCGGGTGAGGGTGAGGGTTTGGGTTAGGTTTAGGGTGAGGTTTAGGTTTAGGGTTATGGTTAGAGTTAGGGTTAGGTTGAGGGTGAGGTTTAGGTTTAGATTTAGGGTTAGGGGTAGGGTTAGGGTTACGGTTACGGTTAGGGTTAGTGTTAGGTTTACGGTTAGGGTGAGGGTTAGTTTGAGGGTTAGGTTTAGGGTTAGGGTTAGGTTGAGGATTCGAGTTATGGTGAGGGTGAGGGTGAGGGTGTGGGTTAGGGTTAGGGTTAGGCTTAGGATTAGGGTTAGGCTGAGTGTGAGGTTGGGGATGAGGATTAGGTTTAGGGTGATGGTTAGGGTTAGGGTTAGGTTTAGGGTTAGGATTTGGGTTAGGGTTCGGATTAGGGTTAGGGTGAGGGCTAGGTTGAGGGTGAGGGTTCGGGTTAGGTTTAGGCTTAGGGTTAGGGTTAGGCTGAGGCTGTGGGTTAGGGAGAGCGTTAAGGTTAGGGGGATGCTTAGGTTTACAGTCCGGGTGAGGGTTAGGATGAGGGTAGGGTTATGGTGAGGGTTAGGGTGAGGTTGCCAATAAGGCTAAATGTGAAGGTTAGGCTGGGGTTTGGGTGAGGTTTAGGGTTCAGGTTACAGTGATGGAGAGGGTTAGGGTTAGGTTGAGGGTTAGGGTTAGGATTAGGGTTAGGGTGAGGGTTAGGGTTAGGGTTAGGGTTAGTGTTAGGATGAGGATTAGGGTTAGGATTAGGGTTAGGGTGAGGGCTAGGGTGAGGGTGAGGTTTAGGGTTAGGCTTAGGCTTCGGTTTAAGTTGAATCTGAGGGTGAGTTTGAAGGTTAGGGTTAGCATGATGGTTAGGGTTATGGTTATTCTGCGGGTGTGGATGAGGGTTAGTGTTAGGGTGAGGGTTATAGTGAGGGTGACAGTAAGGGTAAATGTGAGGGTTAGGGTTCGGGTGAGTGTTAGGGTGAGGATAAGGGTTAGGGTTAGGGTGAGGGTGAGGTTTAGATTGAGTATTAGTCTTAGTATTAGTGTGAGGTTTAGGGTGAGGGTGAGGGGTAGCATTAGGGTGAGGGCTGGGGTGAGGGTGAGGGTTAGGGATAGGGTTAGATTGAGGTTTAGTGTTAAGGTGATGGTTAGGGTTAGTGTGAGGATTAGTGTTAGCATTAGGGTTAGTTTTAGTTTGAGGGTAAGTGTTAGGGTGAGGGTTAGGGTTAGGGTGAGAGTTATGGTTTCTGTTAGGATTAGTGTTAGGGTTAGTGTTATTTTTAAGGTTAGGGTTTGGCTTATTGTTACGGCGAGGTTGAGGGTCAGGATCAAGGTTACGGTTAGGCTGAGGTTTAGGTTTAGGGTTATGGTTAGAGTTAGTTTTATGTTGAGGGTGAGGTTTAGGTTTAGAGTTAGGGTTAGGGGGAGGGTTAGGGTTAGGGTTAGTGTTAGTGTTAGGATTAGGGTTAGGGTGAGTGTGAGGGTTAGGGTTAGGGTTAGGCATAGGCTTAGGGTTAGGCTGAGGGGGAGGGGGAGGGGGAGGGTTAGGGTTAGGGTGAGGGTTAGGGTTAGGGTTAGGGTGAGGGTTAGGATGAGGTTTAGGGTTAGGATTAGGGTTAGGTTGAGGGAAAGGGTGAGGGTGAGTTGTAGAGTTAGCATTATGGTGAGGTTTATGATTAGGGTTAGGGTTAGGGTTAGGGTGAGGGTTATGTTTAGGGCTACTTTGAGGGTGAGGGTTAGGGTTAGGGTTCGGGTTCGGGTTAGGGTTAGTGTGAGGGTGAGGGTTAGGATTAGGGTTAGGGTTATTGTTAGTGTTATGGTTAAGGTTAATTTTGCAGTGAGGCTGAGGCTGAGGGTGAGGTTTAGGGTTAAGGTTAGGGTGAGTTTTAGGTTTAAGGTTATGGTTAGGGTTAGGATGGGGGCTTGGGTTAGGGTTAGGATTACGGTGAGGGTGAGCGTTAGGGTTAGGGTTAAATTTAGGATTAGTGTTATGGTTAGGGTTACAGTTACAGTGAGGGTTAGGGTGAGGGTGTGGTTTAGTGTTAGGGTTAGGTTTAGGTTGAGGGTGAAGTTTAGGGTTAGAGTAAGGTTTAGGGAAAGGTTTAGGGTAAGGGTTAGGGTTAGGATTAGTGTTAGGGTTAGGGTTAGGTTGAGGGTTAGGTTGAGGTTTATTGTTAGGGTTAGGGTTACTTTGAGGATTAGGGTTATGGTGAGGGTGAGTGTGAGGGTTAGGGTTAGGGTTAGGCTAAGGCTTAGAATTAGGCTGAGAGTGAGGGTGGGGATGAGGATTAGGTTTAGGGTGATGGTTAGGGTTAGCGTTAGGTTTAGGGTTAGGATTGGGGTTAGGGTAAGGATTAGGGTTAGGGTGAGGGCTAGGGTGAGGGTTCGGGTTCGGGTTAGGTTTAGGCTTATGGTTAGGGTTAGGCTGAGGCTGTGTGTGAGGGCGAGGGTTAGGGTTAGGGTGATGCTTAGCGTTACATTCAGGGTGAGGGTTAAGATGAGGGTTAGGGTTAGGGTGAGTGTTAGGGTGAGATTGACGGTCAGGGTAAAGGTGAAGGTTAGGCTGAGAGTGAGAATTAACGAAAGGGTGAAGATTAGGTTTAGGTTTAGGGTTAGGGTTTGGGTTAGGGGGAGGGTGAGGTTAAGATTGAGGATTAGTTTTAGGATTAGTCTGAGGTTTAGGGTGAGGGTGAGGGTAAGGGTTAGGGTGAGGGCTAGGGTGAGGGTGAGGGTTAGGGTTAGGGTGAGGTTTAGGGTTAGGGTGATGATTAGGGTTAGTGTGAGAATTAGTGTTAGGGTTAGGGTTAGTTTTAGGGTGAGGGTGTTAGGGTGAGTGTTAGGGTTAGGCTGAGGTTTAGGTTGAGGTTTATTGTTAGGGTTAGGGTTAGGTTGAGGATTAGGGTTATGGTGAGGGTGAGTGTGAGGGTTAGGGTTAGGGTTAGGCTTAGGCTTAGGGTTAGGCTGAGAGTGAGGGTGGGGATGAGGATTAGGTTTAGGGTGATGTTTAGTGTTAGGGTTAGGTTTAGGGTTAGCATTGGGGATAGGGTTAGAATTAGGGTTAGGGTGAGGGCTAGGGTTAAGCTTATGGTTAGGGTTAGGGTTAGGGTTAGGGTTAGGCTGAGGCTGTGTGTGAGGGTGAGGGTTAGGGTTAGGGTGATGCTTAGGGTTACAGTCAGGGTGAGGTTAGGATGAGGGTTAGGGTTAGGCTGAGTGTTAGCGTGAGGTTTATGGTAAAGGTAAAGGTTAAGGTTAGGCTGAGAGTGAGGATTACGGTAACGGTCAGGGTTTGGTTTAGGTTGAAGTTTAGGGTTCTGGTTAGGGTGAGGGTGAGGTTAAGATTGAGGATTAGTTTTAGGGTTAGTCTGAGGTTTAGGGTGAAGGTGAGGGTTAGGGTTATTGTGAGGGCTAGGATGAGGGTGAGGGTCAGGGTTAGGTTGAGGTTGAGGGTTAGGGTGACAATTAGGGTTATTGTTAGGATTAGTGTTAGGGTTAGGGTTAGTGTTAAGGTGAGGGTAAGTGTTAGGGTGAGGGTTAGCTATAGGGTGAGTGTTATGGTTAGAATGATGATTAGGGTTAGGTTTAGGGTTATTGTTGGGGTTAGGGTTAGGGTTACAGTTACGGTGAGGGTGAGGGTTAGGGTTAGGTTGAGGGTGAGGTTTATGTTTAGGGTTAATGTTAGAGTTAGGGTTAGTGTGAGGGTGCGGTTTAGGGTTAGAATTAGTGTTATTGTTAGTGTTAGGGTTAGGGTGAGGGTTAGTGTGAGGATTAGAGTTAGGCTTAAGCTTAGGTTTAGGCTTAGGCTTAGGCAGAGTGTGAGGGTGAGGGTTAGGGTAAGGGTTAGTGTTAGGGTTAGGGTCAGGGTTAGGGTGAGGTTTAGGGTTAGTTTGAGCGCTAGGTTGATGGTTAGTGTGAGGTTTAGGGTTAGGGTTAGGGTTATGGTGAGGGTAAGGGTTAGGGTTAGGGTTAGGTTTAGTGTTATTGTTAGGGTTAGGGTTAGAGTTACGGTGAGGGTGAGGGTGAGGATCCGGGTTAGGGTTAGGATGAGGTTTAGGGTTTGGGTTAGGGTTAGGATGAGGGTGAGGGTGAGATTGAGTGTTAGAGTTAGGTTTAGGGTGAGAGTTAGTGTGAGGGTTAGGGTTAGGGTTAGTTTTAGGATTAGGTTGAGGGTTAGGATGAGGGTGAGTGTTAGGGTTAGTGTTAGGATTAGGATTAGGGTTAGTGTTAGGGTGAGTGTTTGGTTTATGCTTAGGGTTAGGGTTAGGCTAAGAGTTAAGCTGAGGGTGAGGGTAAGGGTGAGAGTTAGGGTTAGGGTTTGGGTTAGGGTTAGCGTTAGGTTGAGGGTTAGGGTTCGGGTTAAGTTTAGAGTTTGGGTGAGGTTTAGGGTTCAGGTTACAGTGATGGTGAGGGTTAGAGTTAGGTTGAGGGTTAAAGTTAGGATTAGGGTTAGTGTGAGGATTAGGGTTAGGGTTAGGGTTAGTGTTAGGATGAGGATTAGGGTTAGGGTGAGGACTAAGTTGAGGGGGTGGGATAGGGTTAGTGTTAGGGTGAAGTTTAGGGTTCGGGTTAGGGTGAGGTTGGGTTAGGATGAGGGTTAGGTTTATGCTGAGGATGAGGGCTAGAATTACTGTGAGGGTTAGGGTCAGGAAGAGGGTTAGGGTTAGGATTAGGGTTAGTGTTAGGATTATTATTAGTGTTAAGTTTATGGTTACATTTGCAGTGAGGGTGAGGCTGAGGGTGAGGGTTAGGGATAGGATTAGTGTTAGGGTTAGGTTTAGGGTTTGGATTAGTGTTATTCTTAGTGTTAGGGTTAGTGTTATGGTCAGGGTGAGGGTGAGGGTAAGGCTGGGTTTTAGGGTTAGGGTTAGGGAGAGGATTAGGGTTCGGGTTAAGATTAGGGTTAGGGTGAGTGTGAGGTTTAGGGTTAGAGTTAGGGTTAGGGGGAGGGTTAGGGGGAGGGTTAGCTTTAGGGTTAGGGTTAGTGTTAGGATTAGGGTTAGGGTGAGGGTGAGAATGAGGGTTACGTTTAGGGTTAGGCTTACACATAGGGTTAGGCTGAGGGTGAGGCTGAAGGTGAGGGTTAGAGTTCGGGTTAGGGTTAGCATTAGGGTTACATTGAGGGTGAGTGTGTGGGTTAGGGTTAGGTTTAGGGTTAGGGTTCGGGTTAGGCTGAGGGTGAGGTTGTGGGTGATAATTAGGGTTATGGTGAGGGTTAGGATTAGGGTTAGGGTGAGGGTTATGATGAGGGTTAAGTTTAGGATTAGGTTTAGAGTGATGGCTAGTGTGAGGGTGAGATTTAGGGTTAGGGTTAGGGTGAGCTTTAGGGTTAGGGTTAGGGTCAGGGTGAGGTTTAGTGTTACAGTTAGTGTTAGGGTCAGGTTTAGGGTTAGGGTTAGTTTGAGTGTTAGGGTTAGTGTGAGGGTTATGGTTATGGTTAGGATTAGGATTAGGGTTAGGATGAGGGTGAGTGTTCGGGTTAGGTTTAGACTTCGGCTTTGGCTGAGGTTGAGGGTGAGGGTTAGGGTTAATGTGTGGGTGAGGGTTAGAGTTAGGGTGATGCTTAGGTTACAGTCAGGGTGAGGGTTAGGATGAGTGTTAGGGTTAGTGTGAAGGTTAGGGTGAGGGTGACAGTAAGGGTAAAGTTGCGGGTTAAGCTGAGAATGAGGATTATGGTAAATGTGAGGGTTAGGGCAAGGGTGAGGGTTAGAGTTAGGGTTAGGTTGAGGGTGTGTTTTAGGTTAAGGATTTGTTTTAGGGTTAGTGTGAGGTTTAGGGTGAGTATGATAATTATGGTTAGGGTGAGGGCTAGGGTGAGTGTGAGGGTTAAAGTTAGGGTTAGGGTGCATGTTAGGGTTACGGTGATGATTAGGGTTAGTGTGAGAGTTAGTTTTAGGGTTAGGGTTAGTGTTAGGGTGAGGGTAAGTATAAGGGTGAGGGTTAGGTTTAGGGTGAGGGTTATGGTTAGAATGAGGGTTAGGGTTAGGGTTAGGGTTATTGTTAGGTTTAGGGTTAGGGTTAGGATGAGGGTTAGGGATAGGATTAGGTTAGTGTGAGTGCTAGGGTGAGGGTTAGGGTTAGGGTTAGGGATAGGCTTAGGCTTAGGTTTAGGCTTAGGCTGAGGGTGAGGTTGATGGTTAAGGTCAGCGTGATGGTTAGGGTTACGGTTAGGCTGAGTTTTAGGATGAGGGATAGGGTTAGGGTTAAGGTTAGGGTGAGGGTGACAGTAAGGGTAAAGGTGAGGGCTAGGGTTAGGGTGAGGGTTAGGGTGAGGATTAGATTTAGGGTTAGGGTGAGGGTGAGGGTTAGATTGAGTATTAATATTAGGGTTAGGGTGAGGGCTAGGGTGAGGGTGAGGGTTAGGGATAGTGTTAGGTTGAGGTTTAGGGTTAAGGTGATGGTTAATGTTAGTGTGAGGGTTAGTGTTAGGATTAGGGTTAGTTTTAGGGTGAGGGTAAGTGTTAGGGTGAGGTTTAGGGTTAGGGTGAGAGTTATGGTTAGGGTTAGGATTAGTGTTAGGGTTAGGGTTATTTTTAGGGTTACGGTTAGGCTTATGGTTAAGGTGAGGGTGAGGGTGAGGTTTAGGGTTAGAGTTAGGGTGAGGTTTACGTTTAGGGTTATGGTTAGAGTTCGGGTTAGGTTTAGGGTGAGGTTTAGAGTTAGGGTTAGGGAGAGGGTTATGGTGAGTTTTAGGGTTAGGGTTAGGGTTAGGGTTAGAATAAGGGTTAGGGTGAGGGTGAGTGTGAGGGTTAGGTTTAGGGTTAGGCTTAGGCATAAGTTTAGGCTGAGGGTGAGGGTGAGGGCAAGGGTTAGGTTTAGGGTTAGTGTTAGCGTTAGGGTTAGGTTGAGGGTTAGGATGAGGTTTAGGGTTAGGATTAGGGTTAGGATGAGGGCAAGATTGAGGTTGAGGGTTAGAGTTAGCATTATGGCGAGGTTTAGGATTAGGGTTAGGTTTAGGGTTAGGGTGAGTGTTAGGGTTAGGGTTACTGTGAGGGTGAGGGTTAGGTTTAGGGTGAGGGTTAGGGTTAGGGTTAGAGTGAGGGATATTTTTAGTGTTATGGTTAAGGTTAAGTTTAGAGTGAAGGTGAGGCTGAGGGTGAGATTTAGGGTTAGGGTTAAGGTGAGGTTTAGGGTTAGTGTTAGGGTTAGGGTTAGTGTGAGGGTTAGGGTGAGGGTGAGGTTTAGGGTTAGAGTTAGCATTACTGTTAGTGTTAGGGTTAGGGTGACAGTGTTAGGGTTAGGGTTAGGCTTAAGCTTAAGTTTAGGCTTAGGCTTAGGCGGACCTTGAGGGTGAGGGTTAGGGTTTGATTTAGTGTGAGGGTTAGGGTGAGGGTTAGGGTTAGGATGAGGTTTAGGGTGAGGGTGAGGGTTAGGATTAGGGTTAGGGTTAGGGCTAGGTTGAGAATGAGGTTTAGGATTAGAGTTAGGATTAGGGGGAGGGTTAGGTTGAGGTTTAGGGTTAGGGTTAGTGTTAGGGTGAGGGTTAGGTTGAGGTTTAGGGTTAGGGTTAGGGTGAGGATTAGTATTAGGTTTAGGGTGACGGTGAGTGTGAGGGTTAGGGTTAGGGTTAGGCTTAGGCTTAGGGTTAGGCTGAGCATGAGGATGGCGGTGAGGATTAGGGTTCGGGTGATGGTTAGGTTTAGAGTTAGATTGAGGGTTATGATGAGGGTTAGGGTTAGGATTAGGGTTAGGGTGATGGCTAGGGTGAGGTTGAGGGTTAGGGTTATTTTTAGCCTTAGGCTTAGGGTTATTCTGAGGCTGACGTTGAGGGTGAGTGTTAGGGTTAGTGTTAGGGTTAGGGTTAGGGTGAGGGTTAGTCTGAGGGTGATTGCTAGGCTGGTCATTAATGACAGGGTTAGGATTAGGGATAGGGTTAGTTTTAGGATTAGGCTTAGATTGAGGGTGAGTGTGAGGGTTAGGGTTAGGGTTAGGCTTAGGCTTAGGGTTAGAGTGAGTGTTAGGTTTAGGGTTCGGTTTAGGCTGAGAGTGAGGGTTAGGGTTAGCGTGAGGGTGAGGGTGAGGTTTAGGGTTAGGGTTAGTGTGAAAGATAGGGTTATGATGAGGGTTATGGTTAGAGTGAGGTTTAGGGTTATGTTTAGGCTTAGGGTGAGGGCAAGGGTGAGAGTGAGGGTTAGGGTTAGGGTTAGGGTGAGTTTTTGGTGAGGGTGAGGTTTAGGGTTAGGGTTAGGGTGAGTTTAAGGGTTATGGTTAGGGTTACCGTTTTAGCGAGGGTGAGGGTTAGGGTTAGATTTAGGGTAGGGTGAGGGTTAGGGTGAGGGTAAGGGTGAGGGTTAGGGTTAGTGTTAGTGTTAAGGGTAGGGTTAGGATGAGGGTTAGGGTGAGGGTGAGGGTTAGGGTAAGGGTTAGGATTAGGATTAGTGTTAAGGTGAGGTTGAGTGTGAGGGTTAGTGTTAGGGTTAGTATTAGGGTTAGGGTGAGGGTGAGGGTTAACTTTAGGGTTAGGTTTAGAGTGAGAGTTAGGGTGAGGTTTAGGCTGAGGGTGATTGCTAGGGTGGAGGTTAATATGAGGGTTAGGGTTAGGGATAGGGTTAGGTTTAGGATTAGGTTTAGATTGAGGGTGAGTGTGAGGGTTAGGGTTAGGGTTAGGGTCAGGCTTAGGGTTAGAGTGAGTGTTAGTGTTAGGGTTTGGTTTAGGGTGAAGGTGAGGGTTAGGGTTAGGGTTAGGGTGAGGGTGAGGGTGATGGTAAGGGTTAGGGTTAGTGTGAAAGTTATGGTTATGGTGAGGGTTAAGGTTAGGGTGAGGGTAAGGGTTAGGATTAGGCTTAGGGTGAGGGCTATGGTGAGAGTGAGGTTTAGGTTTAGGGTTAGGGTGAGTTTTAGGGTGAGGGTGAGTTTTAGGGTTAGGGTTAGGGTGAGTTTTAGGGTTATGGTTAGGGTTAGGGTTAAGGCGAGTTTGTGGGTTAGGGTTAGATTTAGGGTTAGGGTGAGAGTTAGGGTGAGGGTTAGGGTTAGTGTTAGAGTTAGGGGCAGGGTTAGGATGAGGGTTAGGGTGAGGGTGAGGGTTAGGGTAAATGTTAGGATTAGGATTAGGGTTAAGGTGAGGGTGCATGTTTGTGTTAGTGTTAGGGTTAGGATTAGGTGTAGGGTGAGGGTGACTGTTAACTTTAGGTTTAGGTTTAGAGTGAGGGTTAGGGTGAGGGTTAAGGTGAGGGTTAGGGATAGGATTAGCGTTAGGGTATGTGCTAGGATGAGTGACAGTGTTAGGGTTAGGGTTAGAGTGAGATTTATGGTGAGGGTTAGGTTTAGGGTTAGTGTTAGGTTTAGAGTTGGTGTTCGGGTTAGGATTAGGTTTACGGTGACTGTGGGTGTGACAGTTAGGGTTAGGGTTATTGTTAGACTTAGGGTTAGGCTGAGGCTGAGGGTGAGGCTGAGGGTTAGATTTAGGATGAGATTTGGTTTAGGTTTAGAGTGAGGGTTAGGGTGAGGGTTAGGGTTAGGATTAGTGTTAGGGTATGTCCTTGTGTGAGGATTAGGGTTAGGGTTACTTTAAGTTTAAGGTTTAGCACTAGGTTTAGGGTGAGAGTTAGGGTTAGGGTGAGGGTTTGGGTTAGGGTTAGAGTTACTGTGAGGGTGAGTTTTAAGTTTAGGTTTAGGGTTATTGTTATTCTTAGGGTGAGGGTTAAAGTTAAGGTTAAGGTTAAGGTAAGAGTGAGGGTGTGGGTGATGTTGATGGTTAGTTTTAGGGTTAGGATGAGGTTTAGAGTTAGGGTTAGTGTTAGGGTGAGGGTGAGGTTTAGGGTTAGTGTTAGGTTTAGGGTTAGGGTTAGTGTGAGTGTTAGGGTTACGTTTAATATTATGGTTAGGGTTATGGTGAGGGCTAGTGTGAGGGTGAGGATTAGGGTTAGGGTTACGTTTAGGCTTAGTGTTAAGCTGAGGGTGGGGGTGAGGGAAAGGGTTAGGCTTAGGGTTAGGCTGGGGGTGAGAGTGAGGGTTAGGTTTAGGGTGAGGGTGAGTTTTAGAGTTAGGGTTAGCGTTAAGGTGCGGGTTAGTGTGAGGGTTAGGGTTAGGGTTAGTTTTACGGTTACGGTGACAGTGAGGGTGACTGTGATGGTTAGGCTTAGCCTTAGGCTTAGGCTTATGCTTAGGCCGAGCTTGAGGGTGAAGGTGAGGGTGAAGTTTAGGGTGATTGTTAGGGTTTTAGGGTTAGGGTGAGGGTTAGGGTTAGTGTTAGGGTGAGTTTAGGTTTAAGATTAGGGCTAAGGTGAGTGCTAGGGTGAGGGTGAGGGTAAGGGTTAGAGTTAGGGTGCGGTTTAGGGATAGGGATAGGTTTAGGGTTAGGGTAAGTGTTAGGGTGAGGATTACGGTGAGGGTGAGGGTTAGGGTTAGAGTGAGGGTTAGGGTTAGGGTGAGGGTGATGGTGAGGGTTACATTAGGGTTAGGGTTAGTGTTATTGTTAGTGTTATGGTTAGGTTTAAGTTTACAGTGAGGGTGAGGCTGAGGGTGAGGGTGAGGTTTAGGGTTAGGGTGAGGTTTAGCTTAGGGTTAGGGTAAAGATTAGGGTGAGGGTTTGGGTTAGTGTTAGGATTAAGTTGAGGGTGAGTGTTAGGTTAAGGTGATGGTTATTGTTATTGTTAGGGTTAGGGTTAGAATTACGGCGAAGGTGAGGGTGAGTGTGAGGGTTAGGGTTAGGGTGAGGTTTAGGGTTAGGGTTAGGTTTAGGGTGAGGGAGACGGTGAGGTTTAGGGTTAGATTTAGGGTTATGGTGAGGTTTAGGGTGAGGTTTAGGGTTAGGGTTAGTGTTAGGGTTAGGGTTAGGGTGAGGGTTAGGATGAGGGTGAGGGTTAGGGTGAGGGTTAGATTTAGGGTTAGGATTAGGATTAGGGTTAGTGTTAGGGTGAGTGTTTGGGTTAGGCTTAGGGTTAGGGTTAGGCTTAGTGTTCAGCTGAGAGTGAGGGTGAGGGTGAGGTTTAGGGTTAGGGTTTGGGTTAGGCTTAGCGTTTGGGTGAGAGTTAGGGTTAGGGTGAGATTTAGGATGGGGATTAGGGTTAGGATTAGCGTTAGGGTTAGGGTGAGGGTGAGGGTTAGGATGAGGGTGATATTTAGGATTAGGGTTAGAGTGAGGGTTAGGATGAGTTTTAGGGTTAGATTTAGGGTTAGGTAAGGGATATGGAGAGGATTAGGGTTAGGGTTAGTGTTAGTTTTAGGGTTAGGGTGAGGGTTAGTGTTAGGTTGAGGGTAACTATTAGGGTGAGGGTTAGGGTTATGGTGACGGTTATGGTTACAATAAGGGTTAGGGTTAGGTTTAGGGTTATTTTTAGGGATAGGGTTATGGTTATTGTGAGGGTTAGGGTTAGGTTTAGGGTGAGGTTTATATTAAGGGTTAGGGTTAGAGTTAGTGTTAGGGTGAGGGTGAGATTTAGGGTTAGAGTTAGCGTTAGTGTTAATGTTAGGGTTAGGGTGAGGGTTAGTGTGAGGGTTAGGGTTAGGGTTAGGGTGAGTGTTAGGATGAGGTGTAGGGTTAGGATTAGGGTTAGGGTGAGCGCTAGGGTGATGGTTAATGTGAGGGTTAGTGTTAGGGATAGGGTTAGGTTTAAGATTAGGTTTAGATTGAGGGTGAGTGTGAGGGTTAGGGTTAGGGTTAGGGTTAGGGTTAGAGTGAGTGTTAGGGTTAAGATTTGGTTTAGGGTGAGGTTGAGGGTTAGGGTTAGGGTTAGGGTCATGGTTAGGGTGAGGTTTAGGTTTAAGATTAGGGCTAGGGTGAGTGCTAGAGTGAGGGTGAGGTTTAGGGTTAGAGTTATGGTGCGGTTTAGGGATAGGTTTAGGTTTAGGGTTAAGGTGAGTGTTAGGGTGAGGGTTACGTTGAGGGTGAGGGTTAGGGTTAGGGTGAGGGTTATGGTTAGGTTGAGGGTGAAGGTAAGATTAGCGTAGGGTTATTGTTATTGTTAGTGTTATGGTTAGGTTTAAGTTTACGGTGAGGGTGAGGCTGAGGGTGAGGTTTAGCTTAGGGTTAGGGTAAAGGTTAGAGTGAGGGTTTGGGTTAGTGTTAGGATTAAGGTGAGCGTGAGTGTTAGGGTTAAGGTGATGGTTATTGTTATTGTTAGGGTTAGGGTTAGAATTACGGCGAAGGTGAGGGTGAGTGTGAGGGTTAGGGTTAGGGTGAGGTTTAGGGTTAGGTTTAGGTTTAGGGAGAGGGTGAGGGTGAGGTTTAGGGCTAGATTTAGGGTTAGGGTGAGGTTTAGGGTTAGGGTTAGTGTTAGGGTTAGGTTTAGGATGAGGGTTAGGATGAGGGTGAGGGTTAGGGTGAGGGTTAGAGTTAGTATTAGGATTAGGATTAGGGTTAGTGTTAGGGTGAGTGTTTGGGATAGGCTTAGGGTTAGGTTTAGGCTTAGCGTTAAGCTGAGAGTGAGGGTGAGGGTGAGGTTTAGGGTTAGGGTTTGGGTTAGGATTAGCATTTGGGTGAGAGTTAGGGTTAGGGTGAGATTTAGGATGGGGATTAGGGTTAGGATTAGTGTTCGGGTTAGGGTGAGGGTGAGGGTTAGGATGAGGGTGATGTTTAGGATTAGGGTTAGAGTGAGGGTGAGGGTGAGTTTTAGGGTTAGATTTAGGGTTAGGTAAGGGATAGGGAGAGGTTTAGGGTTAGTGTTAGTGTTAGTTTTAGGGTTAGGGTGAGGGTTAGTGTTAGGTTGAGGGTAACTATTAGGGTGAGGGTTAGGGTTATGGTGACGGTTATGGTTACAATGAGGGTTAGGGTTAGGTTTAGGGTTATTGTTAGGGATAGGGTTACGGTTATTGTGAGGGTTAGGGTTAGGTTTAGGGTGAGGTTTATATTAAGGGTTAGGGTTAGAGTTAGTGTTAGGGTGAGGGTGAGGTTTAGGGTTAGAGTTAGCGTTAGTGTTAATGTTAGGATTAGGGTGAGGGTTAGTGTGAGGGTTAGGGTTAGGGTTATGGTGAGTGTTAGGATGAGGTGTAGGGTTAGGATTAGAGTTAGGGTGAGCGCTAGGGTGATGGTTAATGTGTGGGTTAGTGTTAGGGCTGGGGTTAGGTTTAAGATTAGGTTTAGATTGAGGGTGAGTGTGAGGATTAGGGTTAGGGTTAGGGTTAGGGTTAGAGTGAGTGTTAGGGTTAAGATTTGGTTTAGGGTGAGGTTGAGGGTTAGGGTTAGGGTTAGGGTGAGGGATAGGGTGAGGTTTAGGTTTAAGATTAGGGCTAGGGTGAGTGTTAGGGTGAGGGTGAGGTTTAGGGTTAGAGTTAGGGTGCGGTTGAGGGATAGGTTTAGGTTTAGGGTTAGGGTGAGTGTTAGGGTGAGGGTTACGTTGAGGGTGAGTGTTAGGGTTAGGGTGAGGGTTATGGTTAGGTTGAGGGTGAAGGTAAGATTAGCGTAGGGTTATTGTTATTGTTAGTGTTATGGTTAGGTTTAAGTTTACAGTGAGGGTGAGGCTGAGGGTGAGGGTTAGGTTTAGGGTTAGGGTGAGGTTTAGGTTAGGGTTAGGGTAAGGGTTAGGGTGAGTGTTTGGGTCAGGTTTACGATTATGGTGAGGGTGAGTGTTAGATGTAGGGTGAGGGTTAATGTTATTGTTATGGTTAGGGTTAGAGTTACGGTGAAGGTGAGGGTGAGTGTGAGGGTTAGGGTTAGGGTGAGGTTTAGGGTTAGGGTTAGGGTTACTGTTAGGGTTAGGGTGAGGGTGAGGGTTAGGATGAGGTTGAGGGTTAGGGTGAGGTTTAGAGTTAGGGTTAGGATTAGGATTAGGGTAAGTCTTAGGGTGAGTGTTTGGGTTAGGCTTATGGTTATTGTTAGGCTTAGCGTTAAGCTGAGGGTGAGGGTGAGGGTGAGGATTAGGGTTAGGGTTTGGGTTAGGGTTAGCGTTTGGGTGAGATTTAGTGTTAGGGTTAGGGTGAGAGTTCGGATGAGGATTTGGGTTAGGATTAGTGTTAGGGTTAGGTTGAGGTTGAGGTTTAGGATGAGGTTGATGTTTAGGATTAGGGTTAGGGTGAGGGTGAGGGTGAGTTTTAGGGTTAGAGTTAGGGTTAGGGTAAGGGATAGGGTGAGGTTTAGGGTTCGGGTTAGTGTTAGGTTTAGGGATAGGGTGAGGGTTAGTGTTAGGGTGAGGGTTAGGTTTAGGGTTAGGATTAGGATTAGGGTTAGTGTGAGGATGAGTTTGAGGGTTAGGGTTAGGGTTAGGTTTAGGCATAGGGATAGGCTGTGGGTGAGGGTGAGGGTGCGGTTTAGGGTTAGAGTTAGTGTTAAGTTAGTGTTAAGTTGAGGTTTAGTGTGAGGGTTAGTGTTAGGGTTAGTGTTAGGGTTAGGGTTAGGGTTAGGTTGAGGGTTAGGGTTAGGGATAGGGTTAGGTTTAGAATTAGGTTTTTGGTGAAGTTGACTGTGAGGGTTATGGTTAGGCTTCGGGTTAGGTTTAGGGTGAGGTTTTTGTTTAGGGTTAGGGTTAGAGTTAGGGTTAGGGTGAGGGTGAGGTTTAGGGTTAGAGTTAGCGTTAGTGTTTGTGTTAGGGTTAGGGTGAGGTTTAGGGTTAGGATAAGGGTTATTATGAGTGTTAGATTTAATATTAGGATTAGGGTTAGGGCTAGCATGAGAGTTTGGGTTCGGGTTAGGGTTAGGGAGAGGTTTGGGGTTAGGATTAAGTTTAGGCATAGGGTGAGGGTTAGGGTTAAGGTTATGATGAAGGTGAGGGTTAGGGTAAGTTTGAGGGTTAGGGTTAGGTCGAGGTTTAGGGTGAGGTTTAGGGTTAGGGTGAGGGCTAGGGTGAGGGTGAGGTTTAGGGTTAGGGTGAGGTTTAAGGTTAGAGTGATGGTTAGGGTTAGTGTGAGGATTAGTGTTAGGGTTAGTGTTAGTGTTAGGGTGAGGGTAAGTGTTAGAGTGAGGTTTAGGGTTATTTTGACATTTATGGTTACAATGAGGGTTAGGGCTACATTTAGGGTTATTGTTAGGGTTAGGGTTAGGGTTTCGGTTACTGTGAGGGTGAGGGTTACGGTTCGGTTTAGGGTGAGGTTTATATTAAGGGTTAGGGTTAGAATTCGGGTTAGGGTGAGGGTGTGGTTTAGGGTTAGAGTTAGCGTTAGTGTTAGTGTTAGAGTTAGGGTGAGGGTTAGTGTGATGATTAGGGTTAGGCTTAAGCTTAGGGTTAGGTTTAGGTTGAGAGTTAGGATTAGGGTTAGGGTGAGTGTTAGGGTGTGGTGTAGTGTTAGGATTAGGGTTAGGGTGAGCGCTAGGGTGATGGTTAATGTGAGGGTTAGGTTTAGGGATAGGGTTAGGTTTAGGATTAGGTTTAGATTGAGGGTGAGTTTGAGGGTTAGTGTTAGGGTTAGGCTTAGGCTTAGGGTTAGTGTGAGTGTTAGGGTTAGGGTTTGGTTTAGGGTGAGGTTGAGGGTGAGGGTTAGGGTTACGGTTAGGGTGAGGGTGAGGGTAAGTGTTAGGGTTAGGGTGAGGACTAGGGTGAGGCTGAGGGTTAGGGTTTGGGTGACGTTTAGGGTTAGTGTGAGGATTAGTGTTAGGTTTAGGGTTAGGGTTAGTGTTAGGGTGAGGATTAGGGTTAGGGTGAGGGTTAGGGTTAGGTTTAGGGTTATGGTTAGAATGAGGGTTAGGGTTAGGTTTAGGATTATTGTTAGGGTTAGGGTTAGGGTTAGGGTTACACTGAGGGTGATGGTTAGGGTTAGGTTTAGGGTGAGGTTTTTGTTTAGGGTTAGGGTTAGAGTTAGGGTTAGGGTGAGGGTGAGGTTTAGGGTTAGAGTTAGCGTTAGTGTTTGTGTTAGGGTTAGGGTGACAGTTAGTGTGAGGGTTAGGGTTAGGCTTAAGCTTAGGTTTAGGCTTAGGCTTAGGCGGAGCATGAGGGTGAGGGTTAGGGTTAGGGTTAGTGTGAGGGTTAGGGTGAGGGTTAGGGTTAGGATGAGATTTAGGGTGAGGATGAGGGTTAGGATTAGGTTTAGGTTTAGGATCATTATTAGTGTTAAGGTTATGGTGACGTTTGCAGTGAGGGTGTGGCTGAGGGTGAGGGTTAGGTATAGGATTAGTGTTAGGATTAGGATAAGGGTTAGGATTAGTGTTATTGTTAGGGTGAGGATTAGAGTTACATTGAGGGTGAGGGCGAGGGCAAGGGTGAGGGTTAGCATTAGGATTAGGGTGAGGTTTAGGGCTAGGGTTAGGATAAGGGTTAGGATGAGTGTGAGGTTTAGGGTTAGAGTTAGGGTTAGGGGGATGTTTAGGGTGAGAGTTAGGGTTAGGGTTAATGTTAGGGTTAGGGTTAGGGTGAGGGTTAGGTTGAGGTTTAGGGTTAGGGTTAGCATTAGGGTAAGGGTTAGCATTAGTGTTAGGATTAGTGTTAGGGTGACGGTGAGTGTGAGGGTTAGCGTTAGGGTTAGGCTTAGGCTTAGTGTTAGGCTGAGGGTGAGGTTGGGGGTGAGGATTAGGGTTCGGGAGATGGTTAGGGTTAGGGATAGGTTCAGTTATAGGATGAGAGTAAGGGTTACGATTAGGTTTAGGGTGAGGGCTAGGGTGAGGTTGAGGGTTAGGGTTAGGTTTAGGCTTAGGCTTAGGGTTAGTCTGAGGGTGACATTGAGGGTGAGGGTTAAGGTTAGTGTTAGGGTGAGGGTTAGGTTGAGTTTTAGGGTTAGGGTTAGGGTTAGGTTTAGGATTAGGGTTATGGTGAGGGTGAGTGTGAGGGTTAGGCTTAGGCTTAGGCTTCGGGTTAGGCTGAGGGTGAGGGTGGGGATGAGGGTTTAGGTTGATGGTTAGGGGTAGGGTTAGGGTTAGTGTTAGGTTTAGGGTTAGGGTGAGGGTTAGGCTGAGGGTGATTGCTAGGGTGTTGGTTAATGACAGGGTTAGGGTTAGGGATAGGGTTAGTTTTAGGATTAGGTTTAGATTGAGGGTGAGTGTGAGGGTTAGGGTTAGGGTTAGGTTTAGGCTTAGGGTTAGAGTGAGTGTTAGGGTTAGGGTTCGGTTTAGGATGAGAGTGAGGGTTAGGGTTAGGGTTAGGGTGAGGGTGAGGGTGAGGGTGAGGGTGAGGGTTAGTGTGAAACTTAGGGTTATGGTGAGGGTTATGTTTAGGGTGAGGTTTAGGGTTAGGGTTAGGCTTAGGGTGAGGGCTAGGGTGAGAGTGAGGTTTAGGGTTAGGGTTAGGGTGAGTTTAGGGTGAGGGTGAGGTTTAGGGTTAGGATTAGGGTGAGTTTTAGGGTTATGGTTAGGGTTACCGTTTAGGCGAGGGTGATGGTTAGGGTTAGATTTAGGGTTAGGATGAGGGTAAGGGTGAGGGTTAGGGTTAGTGTTAGTGTTAAGGGTAGGTTTAGGATGAGGGTTAGGGTGAGGTTGAGGGTTAGGGTAAGGGTTAGGATTAGGATTAGGGTTAAGGTGAGGTGAGTGTGAAGGTTAGTGTTAGGGTTAGTATTAGGGGTAGGGTGAGGGTGAGGGTTAACTTTATGGTTAGGTTTAGAGTGAAGGTTAGGGTGAGGTTTAGGCTGAGGGTGATTGCTAAGGTGGTGGTTAATATGAGGGTCAGGGTTAGGATTAGGGTTAGGTTTAGGATTAGGTTTAGATTGAGGGTGAGTGTGAGGGTTAGGGTTAGGGTTAGGATTAGGCTTAGGGTTAGAGTGAGAGTTAGGGTTAGGGTTTGGTTTAGGGTGAAGGTGAGGGTTAGGGTTAGGGTGAGGGTGAGGGTGAGGGTTAGGTTTAGGGTTAGTGTGAAAGTTAGGTTTATGGTGAGGGTTATGGTTAGGGTGAGGGTTAGGGTTAGAGTTAGGCTTAGGGTGAGGGCTAGGGTGAGTGTGAGGTTTAGGGTTAGGTTTAGGGTGAGTTTTAGGGTGAGGGTGAGGTTTAGGTTTAGGGTTAGGGTGAGTTTTAGGGTTATGGTTAGGGTTAGGTTTAAGGCGAGTGTGACGTTTAGTGTTAGATTTAGGTTTAGGGTGAGGGTTAGTGTGAGGGTTAGGGTTAGTGTTAGTGTTAAGGTCAGGGTTAGGATGAGGGTTAGGTTGAGGGTGAGGGTTAGGGTAAGTGTTAGGATTAGGATTAGGGTTAAGGTGAGGGTGTATGTGAGTGTTAGCGTTAGGGTTAGGATTAGGTGTAGGGTGAGGATGAGGGTTAGCTTTAAGGTTAGATTTAGAGTGAGGGTTAGGGTGAGGGTTATGATGAGGGTTAGGGATAGGATTAGCGGTAGGGTATGTGCTAGGAGGAGCAACAGTGTTAGCGTTAGGGTTAGAGAGAGGGTTAGGGTTAGGGTTAGGTTTAGGCTTAGTGTTAGGTTTAGGGTTGATGTTAGGGTTAGGATTAGGTTTATGATGACTGTCAGTGTGACAGTTAGGGTTAGGGTTAGTGTTAGGCTTAGGGTTAGGCTGAGGCTGAGGGTGAGGGTGAGGGTTAGATTTAGGGTGAGGGTTTGTTTTAGGGTTACTGTGAGCGTTAGGGTGAGGATTAGGGTTAGGATTAGGGTTAAGATATATCCTAGGGTGAGGATTAGGGTTAGGGTTACTTTTTGTGTAAGGTTTAGCACTAGTGTTAGGGTGAGGATTAGGGTTAGGGTTAGGGTGAGTGTTAGGATGAGGTGTAGGGTTAGGATTAGGGTTAAGGTGAGCGCTAGAGTGATGGTTAATGTGAGGGTTAGTGTTAGGGATAGGGTTAGATTTAAGATTAGGTTTAGTTTGCGGCTAAGTGTGAGGGTTAGGGTTACGGTTAGTGTTAGGGTTAGGGTTAGAGTGAGTGTTAGGGTAAGATTTGGTTTAGGTTGAGGGTGAGGGTCAGGGTTAGGGTTAGTGTGAAAGTTCGGGTTATGGTGAGGTTATGGTTAGGGTGAGGCTTAGGGTTAGGGTTAGGCTTAGGTAGAGGGTTAGGGTCAGTGCTAGGGTGAGAGTAAGGTTTAGAGTTAGGGTTAGGGTGAGTTTTAGGGTGAGGGTGAGGTTTTGGGTTAGGGTTAGGATGAGTTTTAGGGTTATGTTTAGGGTTCCGGTTAAGGCGAAGTTGAGGGTAAGGGTTAGATTTTCGGTTAGGATGACGTGTAGGGTGAGGCTTAGGGTCAGGGTTAGGGTTAGTGTTAGTGTTAGGAGTAGGGTTAGGATGAGGGTTAAGGTGAGGGTGAGGGTAGGGTAAGGGTTAGGATTAGGATTAGGGTTAAGTTTTGATTGAGTGTGAGGGTTAGTGTTATGCTTAGGGTTAGGGTTAGGATTAGGGATAGGGTGAGGGTGAGGGTTAACTTTAGGGTTAGGTTTAGTGTGAGGGTTAGGGTGAGGGTTATGTTGAGGTTTAGGGATAGGATTAGCGTTAGGGTATGTGCTAGGATGAGCAATAGGGTTGGTTTAGGGTTAGAATGAGGGTTAGGGTGAGGGTTAGGTTTAGGGTTAGTGTTAGGTTTAGGGTTGGTGTTAGGAATAGGATTAGAGTTACAATGACTGTGAGTGTGACAGTTAGGGTTAGGGGTAGTGTTACGCTTAGGGTTAGGGTGAGGCTGAGGATGAGGGTGAGGGTTAGATTTAGGATGAGGGTTTGTTTTAGGGTTAGAGTGAGGGTTAGGGTGAGAGTTAGGGTTAGATTAGGGTTAGGGTATGTCCTAGGGTGAGGATTATGGTTAGTGTTAGGTTTAGGGTGAGGTTTAGCATTAGGGTTAGAGTCAGGGTTAGGGTTAGGGTGAGGGTTTGGGTTAGGGTTAGAATTACGGTGAGGGTGAATTTTAAGTTTAGGTTTCGGGTTATGGTTATTCTTAAGGTTAGGGTTAAGGTTAAGTTTAAGGTAAGGATGAGGGTGAGGGTGATGTTGAGGGTTAGGGTTAGGGTTAGGATGAGGGTTAGAGTTAGGGTTAGTATTAGGGTGAGGGTGAGGTTTAGGGTTATTGTTAGGGTTAGGGTTAGGATTAGTGTGAGTGTTAGGGTTAGGTTTAGTGTTATGGTTAGGGTAATGGTGAGGGCTAGTGTGAAGGTGAGGGTTAGGGTTAGGGTTAGGCTTAGGCTTAATGTTAAGCTGAGGGTGAGAGTGAGGGTTAGGTTTAGGGTGAGGGTGAGGTTTAGGGTTAGGGTTAGCGTTAGGGTGCGGGTTAGTGTGAGGGTTAGGGTTAGGTTTAGTGTTACGGTTATGGTGATGGTGAGGGTGAGTGTGAGGGTTAGGCTTAGCCTTAGGTTTAGGCTTATGCTTAGGCCGAGCTTGAGGGTGAAGGTGAGGGTTAGGATTAGGGTGATTGTTAGGGTTTTAGGGTTAGGGTGAGGGTTAGGATTAGGGTTAGGGTGAGGTTTAGGGTGAGGTTTAGGTTTACGACTAGGGCTAGGGTGAGTGCTAGGTTGAGGGTGAGGGTTAGGGTTAGAGTTAGGGTGAGATTCAGGGATAGGTTTAGGTTTAGGTTTAGGGTGAGTGTTAGGGTGAGGGTTACATTGAGGGTGAGGGTTAGGTTTAGGGTGAAGGTTAGGGTTAGGGTGAGGTTGAGGATAATTTTAGGGTTACGGTTATTGTTATTGTTAGTGTTATGGTTAGGTTTAAGTTTACAGTAAGGGTGAGGCTGAGGGTGAGGGTTAGGTTTAGGGTTAGAGTGAGGTTTATGTTAGGGTTAGGGTAAGGGTTAGGGTGACGGTTTGGGTCAGGTTTACGATTACGGTGAGGGTGAGTGTTAGGTTTAGGGTGAGGGTTAGTGTTATTGTTAGGGTTAGGTTTAGAGTTACGGTGAAGGTGAGGGTGAGTGTGAGGTTTAGGGTTAGGGTGAGGTTTAGGGTTAGAGTTAGGTTTAGGGTGAGGTTTAGGGTTAGATTTAGGGTTAGGGTGAGGTTTACAGTGAGGTTTAGCGTTAGGGTTAGTGTTAGGGTGAGGGTTAGGAAGAGGGTGAGGGTTAGGTTGAGGTTTAGAGTTAGGGCTAGGATTAGGATTAGGGTTAGCAGTAGGGTGCGTGTTTGGGATAGGCTTAGGGTTAGGGTTTGGCTTAGCATTAAGCTGAGGGTGAGGGTGTGGGTGAGGATTAGGGTTAGGGTTTGTGTTAGGGTTAGCGTTTGGGTGAGTGTTAGGGTTAGGGTTAGGGTGAGAGTTAGGATGAGGACTAGGGTTAGGATTAGTGTTAGGGTTAGGGTTAGGGTGAGGGTTAGGATGATGGTGATGTTTGGGATTAGGGTAAGGATGAGGTTGAGGGTGACTTTTAGGGTTAGAGTTAGGTTTATGGTAAGGTATAAGGTGAGGTTTAGGGTTACGGTTAGTGTTGTGGTTAGGGTTAGGGTTTGGGTTAGGGTTAGCGTTTGGGTGAGAGTTAGGGTTAGGGTTAGCGAGAGAGTTAGGATGAGTATTAGGGCTAGTTTTAGTGTTAGGGTTAGGGTTAGGGTGAGGGTTAGGATGATGGTGATGTTTAGGATTAGGGTTAGGGTGAGGTTGAGGGTGAGTTTTAGGGTTAGAGTTAGGTTTAGGGTAAGGGATAGGGTGAGGTTTAGGGTTATGGTTAGTGTTAGGGTCAGGGTGAGGGTTAGGTTTAGGGTTAGGATTACGATTAGGGTTAGTATGAGGCTGAGTATGAGGGTTAGGGTTAGGGTTAGGTTTAGGCTTAGGGATAGGCTGAGGGTGAGGTTGAGGGTGAGGTTTAGGGTTAGGGTGAGGGTGAGATTTAGGGTCAGAGTTAGTGTTAAGTTGAGGTTTAGTGTGAGGATTAGTGTTAGGGTTAGTGTTAGGGTTAGGGTTAGGGTGAGGGTTAGGGTGAGGGTTAGGGTGAGTGTTAGGGTTAGGGATAGGGTTAGGTTTAAGATTAGGTTTTGGATGAGGTTGAGTGTGAGGGTTATGTTTAGGATTACGATTAGGCTTAGGGTTAGGCTGAGGGTGAGGGTGAGGGTGAGGGTTTGGGTGAGGGTTAGGTTTATGGTTAGGGTGAGGGTTAGGATGAGGATTAGGTTCAGGATTAGGATTAGGTTCAGGGCTAGCATGAGGGTGAGGGTTAGGGTTAGGGTTAGGGTGAGGTTTAGGGTTAGGATTAAGTTTAGGCATAGGGTGGGGGTTATGGTTAAGTTTATGATGTGGGTGAGGGTTAGGGTAAGGTTGATGGTTAGGATTAGGTCTAGGTTTAGGCTGAGGGTTAGGCTTAGGGTGAGGGTTAGGGTGAGGGTGAGGTTTAGGCTTAGGGTGAGGTTTAGGGTTAGGATGATGGTTAGGGTTAGAGTGAGGATAAGTGTTAGGGTTAGGATTAGTGTTAATGTGAGGGTAAGTGTTAGGGTGAGGGTTAGGTTTATGGTGACGGTTATGGTTACAATGAGGGTTAGGTTTACTTTTAGTTTTATTGTTAGAGTTAGGTTTAGGGTTTCGGTTACTGTGAGGGTGAGGGTTAGGGCTCGGTTTAGGTTGAGGTTTATATTAAGGTTTAGGGTTAGAGTTAGGGTTAGGGTGAGGGTAAGGTTTAGGGTTAGAGTTAGCGTTAGTGTTAGTGTTAGGGTTAGGATGAGGGTTAATGTTAGGGTTAGGGTTAGGATTAACCTTAGGGTTTAGGCTTAGGCCGAGACTGAGGGTTTCGTTTAGGGTTAGGGTGAGTGCTATGATAAGAGTGAGGTTTAGGGTTAGGCTTAGGGTGAGGTTTAGGGTGAGGTTTAGGGTTAGGGTTAGTGTGAGTTTTAGGGTTATGGTTAGGGTTACGGTTAAGGCGAGGGTGAGGGTTAGGGTTAGAGTTAGGGTTAGGTTGAGGGTTAGGGTGAGGGTTAGTGTTAGTGTTAATGTTGGGTGTAGGGTTAGGATGAGAGGGTGAGCGTGAGGGTTAGGGTAAGGTTTAGGATTAGGATTAGGGATATGGTGAGGTTGACTGTGAGGGTTAGTGTTAGTGTTAGGGTTAGTGTTAGCATTAGGGTTAGGGTGAGGTTGAGGGTTAATTTTAGGGTTATGTTTAGAGTGAGGGTAAGGGTGAGGGTTATGGTGAGGTTTAGGGATAGGATTAGCCTTAGGGTATGTGCTAGGATGAGCAATAGCGTTCAGGTTAGGGTTAGAGTAAGGGTTAGGTTGAGGTTTAGGTTTAGATTTAGTGTTAGGGTTAGGATTGGTGTTAGGGTTAGGATTAGGGTTACGGTGACTGTGAGTGTGACAGTTAGGGTTAGGGTTAGTGTTAGGCTTAGGGTTAGGCTGAGGCTGAGGGTGAGGGCGAGGGTTAAATTTAGGGTGAGGGTTTGGTTTAGGGATAGAGTGAGTGTTAGGGTGAGGGTTAGGGTTAGATTAGGGTTAGGGTATGTCCTAGGGTGAGGATTAGGGTTAGTGTTAGGTTTAGGGTGAGGGAGAGGGTGAGGTTTAGGGTTAGATTTAGGGTTAGGGTGAGGTTTAGGGTGAGGTTTAGGGTTAGGGTTAGTGTTAGGGTTAGTGTTAGGGTGAGGGTTAGGATGAGGGTGAGGGTTAGGGTGAGGTTTAGTGTTAGGGCTAGGATTAGGATTAGGGTTAGCATTAGGGTGAGTGTTTGGGTTAGGCTTAGGGGTAGGGTTTGGCTTAGCAATAAGCTGAGGGTGAGGGTGAGTGTGAGGATTAGGGTTAGGGTTAGCGTTTGGGTGAGAGTTAGGATTAGGATTAGGTTTAGGATTAGTGTAGGGTTAGAGTTAGGGTGAGGGTTAGGATGAGGTTGATGTTTAGGATTAGGTTTAGGGTGAGGGTGAGGATGAGTTTTAGAGTTAGAGTTAGGGTTAGATTAAGGGATCAGGTGAGATTTAGGGTTATGATTAGTGTTAGGGTTAGGGTTAGGGTTAGGGTGAGGGTTAGTGTTAGGGTGAGGGTTAGGTTTAGGGTTAGGATTAGGATTAGGGTTAGTGTGAGGAGAGTATGAGGGTTAGGGTTAGAGTTAGGTTTAGGATTAGGGATAGGTTGAGGGTGAGGATGAGGGTGAGGTTTGGGTTAGGGTGAGGGTGAGGTTTAGGATTAGAGTTAGTGTTAAGTTGAGGTTTAGTGTGAGGGATAGTGTTAGGGTTAGGGAAAGGGTGAGGGTTAGGTGAGGGTTAGGGTTAGGGATAGGGTTAGGTTTAGGATTAGGTTTTGGGTGAGGTTGAGTGTGAGAGTTATGGTTAGGGTTAGGATTGGCTTAGGGTTAGGCTGTCAGTGAGGGTGAGAGTTAGGTTTAGGGTGAGGGTTAGGTTTAGGTTTAGGGTGAGCGTTAGGATGAGGGTTAGGTTTAGGTTTATGGTTAGGGTGTGGGCTATCATGAGGGTGAGGGTTAGGATTACAGTTAGGGTGAGGTTTAGGGTTAGGATTAGGTTTAGGAATAGGGTGGGGATTAGGGTTAAGGTTATGATGAGGGTGAGGGTTAGGGTAAGTTTGAGGGTTAGGATTAGGTCTAGGTTTTAGGGTGAGGTTTAGGGTTAGGGTGATGGTTAGGGTTACTGTGAGGATTAGTGTTAGGGTTAGGGTTAGTGTTAATGTGAGGGGAAGTGTTAGGGTGAGGGTTAGGTTTATGGTGACGCTTAGGGTTACAATGAGGGTTAGGGTTAGGTTTAGTGTTATTGTTAGAGTTAGGGTTAGGGTTACCGTTACTGTGAGGGTGAGGTTTAGGATTCAGTTTAGGGTGAGGTTTATATTAAGGGTTAGGGTAAGAGTTAGGGTTAGGGTGAGAGTGAGGTTTAGGGTTAGAGTTAGCGTTAGTGTTAGTGTTAGTGTTAGGGTGAGGGTTAGTGTGAGGGTTAGTGTGAGGGTTAGGGTTAGGCTTAAACTTAGGTTTAAGTTTAGGCTTAGGCCGAGATTGAGGGTTAGGGTTAGGGTTAGGGTGAGGGCTACGGTGAGAGTGAGGTTTAGGGTTAGGGTTAGGGTGAGGTTTAGGGTGAAGGTGAGGTTTAGGGTTAGGGTTAGGGTGAGGTTTTATGTTATGTTTAGGGTTAGGGTTAAGGCGAGGGTGAGGGTTAGGGTTAGAGTTAGGGTTAGGGTGAGGGTTAGGGTGAGGATTACTGTTAGTGTTAGTGTTAGGGGTAGGGTTAGGCTGAGAGTTAGGGTGAGGGTGAGGGTTAGGGTAAGGTTTAGGATTAGGATTAGGGTTAAGGTGAGGGTGAGTGTGAGGTTAGTGTTAGGGTTAGGGTTAGGGTTAGCATTAGGGTTAGGGTGAGGGTGAGGGTTAGCTTTAGGTTTAGGTTTAGAGTGAGGGTAAGGTTGAGGCTTATGGTGAGGTTTAGGGATAGGATTAGCATTAGAGTATGTGCTAGGATGAGCAATAGGGTTAGGGTTTGCTTTAGAGTGAGGGTTAAGGTGAGGGTTAGGTTTAGGTTTAGTATTAGGGTTAGGATTGGTGTTAGGGTTAGGATTAGGGTTACGGTGACTGTGAGTGTGACAGTTAGGGTTAGGGTTAGTGTTAGGCTTAGGGTTAGGCTGAGGCTGAGGGTGAGGGTGAGGGTTGTATTAAGGGTGAGGGTTTGGTTTAGGGTTAGAGTGAGGGTTAGGGCGAGGTTTAGGGTTAGATTAGGGTTAGGGTATGTCCTAGGGTGAGAATTAGGGTTAGTGTTAGGTTTAGGGTGATGTTTAGCGTTAGGATTAGGGTCAGGGTTAGCGTTAGGGTGAGGGTTTGAGTTAGGGTTAGAGTTACGTTGAGGTTGAAGTTGAAGTTTAGGTTTCAGGTTATGGTTATTCTTAGGGTTAGGATTAAAGTTAAGGTTAAGATAAGGGTGAGGATGAGGGTGATTTTGAGGGTTAGGGTTAGGGTTAGGATGAGGTTTTTAGTTAGGGTTAGTGTTAGTGTGAGGGTGAGGTTTAGGGTTATTGTTAGGGTTAGGGTTAGGATTAGTGTGAGTGTTAGGGTTAGTGTTAGTGTTATGGTTATGGTTATGGTGAGGGCTAGTGTGAGGGTGAGGGTTAGGGTTAGGGTTCGACTTAGGCTTAGTGTTAAGCTGAGGGTGAGGGTGAGGGTGAGGGTTAGGGTTAGGGTAAGAGTTAGGGTTAGTGTTAGGCGGAGGGTGAGGGTGAGGTTGAGGGTTAGGTTTAGGTTGAGTATGAGGTTTAGGGTTAGGGTTAGCGTTAGAGTGCGGGTTAGTGTGAGGGTTAGGGTTAGTGTTAGTGTTATGATTACGGTGAGGGTGAGGGTGAGTGTGAGGTTTAGGTTTAGCCTTAGACTTATGCTTAGGCCGAGCTTGAGGGTGAAGGAGAGGGTTAGGGTTAGGGTGATTCTTAGGGTTTTAGGGTTAGGGTGAGTGTTAGGGTTAGGGTTAGGGTGAGGTTTAGGGTGAGGTTTAGGTTTAAGATTAGGGCTAAGGTGATTGCTAGGGTGAGGCTGAGGGTTAGGGTTAAAGTTAGGGTGAGGATTAGCGTTAGGGTTAGGTTTAGTGTTAGGGTGAGTTTTAGGGTGAGGATTACGGTGAGGGTGAGGGTTAGGGTTAGGGTAAGGGTTAGGGTTAGGGTGAGGGTGAGGGTGAGGGTTAGATTAGGGTTAGGGTTTGTGTTATTGTTAGTGTTATTGTTAGGTTTAAGTTTACAGTGAGGGTGAGGCTGAGGGTGATGGTTAGGTTGAGGTTTAGGTTAGGGTTAGGGTAAGGGTTAGGGTGAGGGTTTAGGTTAGAGTTAAGGTTATGGTGAGGGTGAGTGTTAGGGTTATGGTGAGGTTTAGTATTATTGTTAGGGTTAGAGTTAGAATTACGGCGAAGGTGAGGGTGATTGTGAGGGTTAGGGTTAGGGTGATGTTTAGGGTTAGGGTTAGGTTTAGGGTGAGGGTGAGGGTGAGATTTAGGGTTTGATTTAGGGTTAGGATGAGGGTTAGGGTGAGGTTTAGGGTTAGGGTTAGTGTTAGGGTCAGGGTTAGGGTGAGGGTTAGGATGAGGGTGAGGGTTAGGGTGAGGGTTAGGGTTAGGGTTAGGATTAGGATTAGGGTTAGTGTTAGGGTGAGTGTTTGGGTTAGGCTTAGGGTTAGGGTTAGGCTTAGCGTTAAGCTGAGGGTGAGGGTGAGGTTGAGTGTTAGGGTTAACGTTTGGGTGAGAGTTAGGGTTAGCGTGAGATTTAGGGTTAGGGTTAGGGTGAGAGTTAGGATGAGGATTAGGGTTAGGATTAGTGTTAGGGTTAGGGTGAGGGTGAGGGTTAGGATGAGGGTGATGTTTAGGGTTAGGGTTAGGGTGAGGGTGAGGTTTAGGATTAGAGTTAGTGTTAGGGTTGGGGATAGGGTGAGGTTTAGATTTAGGGTTAGTGTTAGGGTTAGGATTAGGGTGAGGGTTAGTTTTAGGGTTAGGGTTAGGTTTAGGGTTAGGATTAGGATTAGGGTTTGTGTGAGGGTGAGTATGAGGGTTAGGGTTAAGGTTAGGTGTAGGCTTAGGGATAGGCTGAGGCTGAGGCTGAGTGTGAGGTTTAGGGTTTGGGTGAGGGTGAGGTTTAGGGTTCGAGTTAGTTTTAAGTTGTGATTTACTGTGAGGGTTAGTGTTAGGTTTAGTGTTAGGGTTAGGGTTAGGGTGAGGGTTAGGGTGAGGGTTAGGCTTAGGGATAGGGTTAGGTTTAGGATTAGGTTTTGTGTGAGGTTGAGTGTGAGGGTTATGTTTAGGATTACGATTAGGCTTAGGGTTAGGCTGAGGGTGAGGGTGAGGTTTAGGGTTAGGGTGAGGGTTAGGTTTAGGGTTAGGGTGAGGTTTAGGATGTGGCTTAAATTGAGGATTATTATTAGGGTGATGGCTAGCATGTGGGTGAGGGTTAGGGTTAGGGTGAGGTTTAGGGTTAGGATTAAGTTTAGGCATAAGTTCGGGGTTAGGGTTAAGGTTATGATGAAGGTGAGGGTTAGGGTAAGGGTGAGGGTTAGGATTAGGTCTAGGTTTAGGGTGAGGGTTAGGGTTAGAATGAGGGCTAGGGTGAGGGTGAGGTTTAGGGTTAGGGTGAGGTTTAGGGTTAGGGTGATGGTTATGGTTAGTGTGAGGATTAGTGTTAGGGTTAGGGTTAGTGATAGGGTGAGGGTAAGTGTTAGGGTGAGGGTTAGGGTTATTGTGACAGTTATGGTTACAATGAGGGTTAGGGCTAGGTTTAGGGTAATTGTTCGGGTTAGGGTTATGGTTACGGTTATTGTGACGGTTAGGGTTAGGGTTAGTTTTAGGGTGAGGTTTATATTAAGGGTTAGGGTTAGAGTTAGGGTTAGGGTGAGCGTGTGGTTTAGGGTTAGATTTAGCGTTAATGTTAGGGTTAGGTTTATATTAAGGGTTAGTGTTAGAGTTAGGGTTACGGTGAGGGTGTGGTTTAGGGTTAGCTTTAGCATTAGTGTTAGGGTTAGGGTTAGGTTGAGGGTTAGTGTGAGGGTTAGGGTTAGGCTTAAGCTTAGGGTTAGGCTTAGGCTTAGGTTGAGAGTGAGGGTGAGGGTTAGGGTGAGGGCTAGGATTAGGGTTAGGGTGAGTGTTAGGATGAGGTATAGGGTTAGGATTAGGGTTAGGGTGAGCGCTAGAGTGATGGTTAATGTGAGGGTTAGGGTTAGGGATAGGGTTAGGTTTAGGATTAGGTTTACATTGAGAATGAGTGTGCAGGTAAGGGTTAGGGTTAGGCTTAGGGTTAGAGTGAGTATTAGGGATAGGTTTTGGTTTAGGGTGAGGGTGAGGGTTAGGGTTAGGATTAGTGTGAAAGTTAGGGTTATGTTGAGGGTTATTGTTAGGGTGAGGGTTAGGGTTAGGGTTAGGGTTAGGGTTAGGTCTATGGTGAGAGTGAGATTTATGGTTAGGGTTAGGGTGATGTTTAGGGTGAGGGTGAGGGTTAGGGTTAGGGTTAGGGTGAGGTTTAGGGTTATGTTTAGGCTTACGGTTAAGGCGAGGGTGAGGGTTAGGGTTAGAGTTAGGGTGAGGGTGAGGGTTAGGGTTAGGATTAGTGTGAAAGTTAGGGTTATGTTGAGGGTTATTGTTAGGGTGAGGGTTAGGGTTAGGGTTAGGGTTAGGGTTAGGTCTATGGTGAGAGTGAGATTTATGGTTAGGGTTAGGGTGATGTTTAGGGTGAGGGTGAGGGTTAGGGTTAGGGTTAGGGTGAGGTTTAGGGTTATGTTTAGGCTTACGGTTAAGGCGAGGGTGAGGGTTAGGGTTAGAGTTAGGGTTAGGGTGAGGGTTAGGGTGAGGGTTAGTGTTAGTGTTAGTGTTAGGGGTAGGGTTAGGATGAGGTTTAAGGTGAGGGTTAGGGTAAGGGTTACGATTAGGATTAGGGTTAAGGTGAGGGTGGTTGTGAGGGTTAGTGTTAGTGTTAGGGTTAGGTTTAGCATTTGGATTATGGTGAGGCTGAGCGTTAGCTTTAGGTTTACGTTTAGAGTAAGGGTTAGGGTGAGGGTTATGGTGAGGGTTAATGATAGGATTAGTGTTAGGGTATGTGCTAGGATAAGCAATAGGGTTAGGGTTAGGGTTAGAGTGAGGGTTAGGGTGAGGGTTAGGTTTAGGGTTAGTGTTAGGCTTATGGATGGTGTTAGGGTTAAGATTAGGGTTACGGTGACTGTGAGTGTGACAGTTAGGGTTAGGGTTAGTGTTAGGCTTAGGGTTAGGCTGAGGCTGAGGGTGAGGGTGAGGGTTAGATTTAGGGTGAGGGTTTGGTTTAGGGTTAGAGTGAGGGTTAGGGTAAGGGTTAGGGTTAGATTAGGGTTAGGGTATGTCCTAGGGTGAGGATTAGAGTTAGTGTTAGGTTTAGGGTGAGGGTTAGTGTTAGGTTTTGGGTGAGGTTTAGCGTTAGGGTTAGGGTCAGGGTTAGGTTTAGGGGGAGGGTTTGGTTTAGGGTTAGAGTTACGGTGAGGGTGAGTTTTAAGTTTAGGTTTATGGCTATGGTTTTTCTTAGGGTTAGGTTTAAGGTTAAGGTTAAGGTAAGGGTGAGGGTGAGAGTGATCTTGAGGGTTAGGGTTAGGGTTAGGTTGAGGCTTAGAGTTACGGTTAGTGTAAGGGTGAGGGTGAGGTTTAGGGTTATTGTTAGGGTTAGCGTTTGGTTTAGTGTGAGTGTTAGGGTTAGGTTTAGTGTTATGTTTAGGGTTATGGTGAGGGCTAGTGTGAGGGTGAGGATTAGGGTTAGGGTTAGGCTTAGGCTTAGTGTTAAGCTGAGGGTGATGCTGAGGGTGAGGGTTAGGGTTTGGGTTAGGCTTAGGCTTAGTCTGAGGTTGAGTGTGAGCGTTAGGGTTAGGTTTTGGGTTCGGGTTAGGCTTAGTGTTAGGCGGAGGGTGGGGTGAGGGTCAAGGTTAGGTTTAGGGTGAGGGTGAGGTTTAGGGTTAAGGTTAGCGTTAGGGTGCGGGTTAGTGTGAGGGTTAGGGTTAGGGTTAGTGTTACGGTTACGGTGAGAGTGAGGGTGAGTGTGAGGGTTAGGGTTAGCCTTAGGCCTGGTCCTCTGCTTAGGCCAAGCTTGAGTGTGAAGGTGAGGGTTAGGGTTAGGGTGATTGTTAGGGTTTTAGTGTTAGGGTGAGGGTTAGGGTTAAGGTTAGGGTGAGTTTTAGGTTTAAGATTAAGGTTAGGGTGAGTGCTAGGGTGAGGGTGAGGGTTAGGGTAGAATTATTGTGAGTTTTAGGGTTAGGGTTAGGTTTAGGGTTAGGGTGAGTGTTAGGGTGAGGGTTACGGTGAGGGTGAGGGTTAGGGTTAGGGTGAGGGTTAGGGTTAGGGTGAGGGTGAGGGTTAGATTAGGGTTAGGGTTAGTGTTATTGTTAGTGTTATGGTTAGGTTTAAGTTTACAGTGAGGGTGAGGCTGAGGGTGAAGTTTAGGTTTAGGGTTAGGGTGAGGTTTAGGTTAGGGTTAGGGTAAGGGTTAGGGTGAGGGTTTGGGTTAGGGTTAGGGTTACGGTGAGGTTGAGTGTTTGGGTTAGGGTGAGGGTTAGTGTTATTGTTAGGTTTAGGGTTAGAGTTACGGTGAAGGTGCAGGTTAGCGTGATGGTTAGGGTTAAGGTGAGGTTTAGGGTTAGGTTTAGGTTTAGGATGAGGGTGAGGGTGAAGTTTAGGGTTAGTTGTAGGGTTAGGGTGAGGGTTAGTGTGAGGTTTAGGATTAGGGTTAGTGTTAAGGTTAGGGTTATGGTGAGGGTTAGGATGAGGGTGAGGGTTATGGTGAGGGTTAGGTTTAGGCTTAGCATTAGGATTAGGGTTAGTGTTAGGGTGAGTGTTTGTGTTAGGCTTAGGGTTAGGGTTAGGCTTAGCGTTAAGCTGAGGGTGAGGGTGAGGGTGAGGGTTAGGGATAGGGTTTGGGTTAGGGTTAGCGTTTGTGTGAGAGTAAGGTTTAGGGTTAGAGTGAGAGTTAGGTTGAGGATTAGGGTTAGGATTAGTGTTAGGGTTAGTGTTAGGGTGAGGGTTAGTATGAGGGTGATGTTTAGGGTTAGGTTTAAGGTGAGGGTGAGGGTGAGGTTTAGGGTTAGAGTTAGGGTAAGGGTGAGGGATAGGGTGAGGTTTAGGGTTAGGGTTAGTGTTAGGGTTAGGGTGAGGGTTAGTGTTAGGGTGCGGGTTAGGTTTAGGGTTAGGATTAGGATTAGTGTTAGTGTGAGTGTGAGTATGAGGGTTAAGGTTAGGGTTAGGTGTAGGCTTAGGGATAGGCTTAGGGTGAGGGTTAATGTTTGGGTGAGGGTGACATTTAGGGTTTGAGTTAGTGTTAATTTGAGGTTTAGTGTGAGGGTTAGTGTTAGGGTTAGTGTTAGGGTTAGGATTAAGGTGAGGATTAGGGTGATGGTTAGGGTTAGGGATAGGATTAGGTTTAGGCATAGGGTGAGGGTTAGGGTTATGGTGAGGCTGAGGTTTAGATTTAGGTTGAGGGTTAGGATTAGGTCTAGGTTTAGGGTAAGGATTAGGATTAGGGTGAGGTTTAGCATGAGGGTTAGGATTAGGAATAGGGTTAGGATGAGGGTAGGGTGAGGCTGAGGTTTAGGGTTACAGTGAGGTTTAGTGTTTGGGTTAGGTTAAGGGTTAGGTTTAGGTTTAGGGTTAGGGTCACGGTGAGGCTAAGGGTTAGTGTTAGTTTAAGGTTAGAATAAGGTTTAGGGTTAGGGTGAGGGTTAGGGTTATTGTTAGGGTGAGGGTTAGTATGAGGGTTAGGGTTACAATTTGGGTTATTGTGAGGGCTAGGTTGAGGGTGAGGTTTAGTGTAAGGGTTAGGCTGAGGTTTAATGTTAGGGTTAGGGGTAGGGTTAGGGTGAGTTTTAGGGTTCGTGTTACGGTGAGGGTGAGGGTTAGGTTTGAGGTGAGGGTTAGGGTGAGGACTAAGGTGAGTGTGAATGTTAGGGTTAAGTTTATGGTTAGGGTCAGGGTTAGGGTGAGGGTGAGTGTGAGGGTTAGTGTTCGAATTAAGCTTAGGCTTAGGGTTAGGCTGAGGATGAGGGTGGGGATGAGCATTAAAATTCGAGTTATGGTTCCGGTTATGGTTAGGTTGAGGGTTAGGATGAGGGTTAGGGTTTGGATTAGGGTTAGGGAGAGGGCTAAGTTCAGTGTGAGGTTAAGGTTTAGGTATAGGCTTAGGCTTAGGTTTTGGCTGAGGCTTAAGGTGAGGGTGAGGGTTAGGGTTAGGGTGATTGTTAGGGTTACGCTTAGGGTGAGGGTTAGGATGAGGTTTAGGATTGGGGTGAGGGTTAGGATGAGGGTGACTGTAAGAGTAAAATGAGGGTTAGGCTGAGAGTGAGGATTACAGTAAATGGGAGGGTTCGGGTTAGGGTTAGGGTTAGGGTGAGGGTTAGGGTTAGGATTAGGGTGAGTGTGAGGGTTAGCGTTAGGGTTACGGTTAGGCTTATGGTTAGATTGAGGGTGAGTGTGAGGGTTAGGATTAGGGTTTGGGTGAGGCTTAGGGTTAGAGTGAGTGTTAGGGTTAGGGTTTGGTTTAGGGTGAGGGTGAGGTATAGGGTTAGGGTTAATGTGAGGGTGAGGGTGAGGGTTAGGGTTTGGGTTAGTGTGAGAGTTAGGTTTAGGGTGAGGGCTACAGTGAGGGTGAGTTTTAGGGTTAGGTTTAGGGTGATGTTTAGGGTTAGGCTGAGGTTTAGGGATAGGGGAAGGGTGAGGTTTAGGGTTATGGTTAGCGTTAGGGTTAGGGCGAGGGTGAGGTTTATGGTTAGAGTTTGGGTTAGGGTGAGGGTTAGGGTGAGGGTTAGGGTTAGTGTTAGTGTTAGGGGTAGGGTTAGGATGAGGGTTAGGGTGAGGGTGAGGGTTAGGGTAAGGGTTAGGATTAGGATTAGAGTTAAGGTGATGGTGAGTGTGAGGGTTAGTCTTAGGGTTATGAATAGGGTTAGCATTAGGGTTAGGTTGAGGGTGAGGTTTAAGGTTAGGGTTAGGTTTAGAGTGAGGTTAAGGGTGAGGGTTAGGATGAGGGTTAGGGTTAGGGTGATGGTTAGGGTTATATTTAGCTTGAAGTTTAGGGTGAGGTTTAGAGCTAGGTTGAGGGTTAGTGTGAGGGTGATGGTAAGGTTAAATTTGAGGGTTAGGCTGAGGGTGAGGGTTAAGATAAGGGTGAGGGTTTCGGTTTGGCTGAGGGTTAGGTTAAGGGTGAGGGTTAGGGATTAGGGTGAGGGTGAGGGTTAATTTGAAGTTTAGGGTTAGGGTTTAGTGTGAGGTTCAGGGTGAGGATGAGGGTTAGGGTTCAGTGAGGGTAAAGGTTAGAATTAGAGTTAGGGTGAGGGCTAGGGTGAGGGTAAGGTTTAGGGTTAGGGTTAGGGTTAGGGTGAGGTTTAGTCTTAGGGTGAGGTTTAGGGTTGGTGTGAGGGTTAGCGTTAGCATTACATTTAGTGCCATGGTGAGGGTAAGTGTTAGGGTGAGGGTTAGAGTTAAGGTGATATTTATAGTTAGGGTGAGGGTAAAGGTTAGGGTTATTGTTAATTTTAGGTTTAGGGTTACATTGAGGGTGAGGGTGAGGGTAAGGGTTAGGGTTAGGGTGAGGTTTAGGGTTAGGATTAGGGTTAGAGTTAGGGTTAGGGTGAGGGCAAGGTTTAGGGTTAGATTTAGGCTTAGGGTGAGGGTTAGTGTGAGGGTTAGTTTTAGGGTTAGTGTTAGGTTAGGGTTAGGGTGAGGGTTAGTGTGAAGGTTAGGGTTACAGTTAGGGTTAGAGTTAGGATTAGGGTTAGGGTGAGGGTGAGTGTCTGGGTTAGGGTTAGGTTTAGGTTTAGGCTTATGTTTAGGGTGAGGGTGAGGGTGAGGGTGAGGGTTAGGGTTAGGGTGAGGTTTAGGATTAGGGTTATGGTGAGGGTTAGGATGAGGTTTAGGGTTAGGATTAGGGTTAGGGTGAGGGCTAGTGTGAGAGTGAGTTTTAGTGTTAGGGTTAGGATGAGGTTTAGGGTTAGGTTTAGGGTGAGGGTGAGGTTTAGTGTTAGAGTTAGGGTTAGGGTGAGAGTTAGGATTAGGGGTAGTGTTAGGGTTAGGGTTAGGGTGAGTTTTAGGGTTAGGGTGAGTGTTATGGTTATGGTTATGATTAGGATTAGGGTTAGGGTGAGGGTGAGTGTGAGTGTTAGGGTTAAGGTTAGGCTTAGGAAGAGGGTGAGGTTGGGGGTAAGGATTAGTGTCTGGGTTATGGTTAGGGTTAGGTTTAGGTTGAGGGTTAGGATGAGGGTTAGGGTAAGGATTAAGGTTAGGGTGAGGGCTAGGGTGAGGGTGAGGGTTAAGGTTAGGGTTAGGGTGAGATTTATGGTTTAGGTGAGGGTTAAGGTTAGTGTGAATGCTAGTGTTAGGTTTAGTGTTAGGGTTAGGGGGAGGTTTAGGGTCAGGTTTAGGGTCAGGGTTAGTGTTAGGTTTAGGGTTAAGGTGATGGTTAGGGTTAAGGTTAGCTTGAAGGTTAGGATGAGGTTTAGGGATAGGGTGAGGTAGGGATAAGGTTACGGTAAGGGTGATGGTAAGGGTAAATTTGAGGGTTAGGGTGAGGGTGAGGGTTAGGATAAGGGTGAGGGTTACGTTTAGGGTGAGTCTTAGTGTATGGGTGAGGGTTAGGGATTATAGTGAGGGTGAGGGTTAGATTGAGGATTAGGGTTAGGCTTAATGTGTGGTTTAGGGTGAGGATGAGGGTTAGGGTTCGGTGAGGGTAAGGGTTAGAATTAGGGTTAGGGTGAGGGCTAGGGAGAGGGTGAGTGTTAGGGTTAGGGGTAGGGTGCGGTTTAGGCTTAGGGTGAGGTTTAGGGTTAGTGTTATGGTTAGTGTTAGGGTTAGGGTAAGTGTTAGGGTGATCGTGTTAGGGTGAGGGTTAGGATGAGGATGAGGGTTATAGTTAGTGTGAGGGTTAGGGTTAGGGTTAGGGTTATTGTTCATTTTAGGTTTAGGGTTATGTTGAGGTTGAGTGTGAGGGTGAGGGTAAGGGTTAGGGTTAGGGTGAGGTTTAGGGTTAGGTTTAGTGTTAGAGTTAAGGTTAGGGTGAGGGTGAGGTTTAGGGTTAGATTTAGGCTTAGGGTGAGGGTTAGTGTTAGTGTTAGTGTTAGGGATAGTGTTAGGTTAGGGTTAGGTTGAGGGTTAGTGTGAGGGTTAGGGTTAGATTTAGTTTTAGTATTAGGGTTAGGGTGAGGTTGAGTGTGTGGGTTAGGGTTAGGCTTGGGGTTAGGCTGAGGATGAGGTTGAGGGTGAGGGTTAGGGATAGGGTGAGGGTTAGGATTAGGGTTAATGTGAGGGTTAGGATGAATGTTAGGGTTAGGATTAGGGTTAGAGTGAGGGCTAGGGTGAGTGTGAGGTTTAGTATTAGGGTTAGGGTGAGGTTTAGGGTTATGTTTAGGGTAAGGGTGAGGTTTAGTGTTAGAGTTAGCGTTAGGTTGAGGGTTAGGATTAGGGTTAGTGTTGGGGTTAGGGTGAGTGTTAGGGTTAGGGTGAGTGTTATGGATATGATTAGGATTAGGATTAGGTTAGGCTTATGGTGAGTGTGAGGGTTTGGGTAAGGGTTAGGCTTAGGGTTAGGCTGAGGGTGAGGTTGAGGGTGAGGGTTAGGGTTAGGGTGAGGGTGTGTGTGAAGGTTAGGGTTAGTGTTAGGGTTAGCCTTAGGTTTAGGCTAAGGGTGAGTTAAGGGAGAGGGTTAGGGTTAGGGTTAGTGTTAGGGTTAGGGTTAGGTTGAGGTTTAGTTTTAGGGTTAGGGTTAGAGTTAGGGTTAGGGTGAGGGTTAGTGTGATGGTTAGTGTTAAAATTAAGATGTGGTTGAGGTTTAGGGTTAGGGTGATGCTTAGGGTTACGGTCAGGGTGAGGGTGAGTATGTGGGTTAGGGTTAGTGTGAAGGTTAGGCTGAGGGTGACAGTAAGGGTAAAGTTGAGGGTTAGGCTGAGAGTGAGGATTACGGTAAATGTGAGGTTTAGGGATATGGTGAGTGTTAGGGTTAGGGTTAGGGTGAGGGTGTGGTTTAGACTGAGGATTAATTTTAGGGTTAGTGTGAGGTTTATGGTGAGGATGAAGTTTAGGGATAGGGTGAGGGCTAGGGTGAGGGTGAGGTTTAGGATTAGGTTTAGGGTGAGTGTGAGGATTAGAGTTAGTGTTAGGGTTAGCCTTATGTTTAGGCTCAGGGTGTGGGTGCCGGTGAGGGTTAGGGTTAGGGTGAGGGTTAGGGTTAGGATTAGGGTGAGGTTGAGGTTTAGCGGTAGAGTTGGGGTTAGGGTGAGGGTTAGGGTGAGGTTTAGGTTTAGGGTGAGTGTTAGGGTGGGGGTGACGGTAAGGGTAAAGTTTAGGGTTAGGCTTAGGGTGAGAGTTACTCTAAGGGTTAGGGTTAGGGTTAGTGTGAGGGTTAGGGTTAGTGGAAGGGTGAGGGTGAGGGTAAGATTGAGGATTAGTGTTAGGGTGAGGTTTAGGATGAGGATGAGGGTTAGGGTTAGGGTTAGGGTTATTGTTAGTGTTATGGTTACAATTAAGTTTGCAGTGAGGGTGAGGCTGAGGGTGAGGTTTATGGTTAGGTTTAGGTTTAGGTTTAGGGTTAGGGTTAGTAATATTTTTTGGGTTAGGGTTAGATTTACAGTAAGGGTGAGGGTGAGGGTTAGGTTTAGCGTGAAGTTTATGGTGAGGTTTAGGGTTAGGGTTAAGTTGAGGGTGATGTTTAGTATTAGAATTAGGTTTATGGGGAGGGTTAGGGTGAGAGGTAGGGTTAGGTTTAGTGTTAGTCTTAGGGTGAGGGTGAGGGTTAGGTTGAGGTTTAGGGATAGGCTTAGGGTTAGGATTAGGATTACGGTGAGGATGAGTTTGAGTGTTAGGTTTAGGCTTAGGTTTAGGGTTAGGTTGAGGGTGAAGGTAGGTGTGAGTGTTATGGTTAAGGTGAGGGTGAGGATTAGGTTTAGGGTGAGGGTTAGGATTTGGATTAGGATTAAGGTGAGGGTGAGGGTTATGGTTAGGTTGAGGGTTAGGGTTAGGTTTAGGATTAGGGTGAGGGTTAGGGTTAGGATTAAGGTTAGGTTTAGGTTTAGGTTTAGGATTAGTGTTTTTGTTAAGGTTAGGGTTAGAATTATGGTGAGGGTGAGGGCGAGGGTGAGGGTGAGGGTTAGGCTTAGGGTGAGGTTTAGGGTTAGGGTGAGGATTAGCGTTAGGGTGTAGGTGAAGTTTAGTTTTAGAGTTAGGGTTTAGGGGGAGGGTTAGGTTGAGGGTTAGGGTTAGGGTTAGGGTTCGGCTGAGTATGAGGGTTAGGGTTAGGATTAGGGTTAGGTTGAGGGCTAGGGTGAGGGTGAGGTTTAGGGTTAGGGTTAGGCTTAGGGTAAGGGTAAGGCTGAGGGTGAGGTTGAGGGTGAGGGTTAAACTTAGGGTGATGGTTAGGGTTACGGTTAGGTTGAAGTTTAGCCTGAGGTTTAGGGGTAGAGTGAGGGTTAGTGTGAGGGTGATGGTAAGGGTAAAATTGAGGGTTAGTCTGAGGGTGAGAATTAAGATAAGGATGAGGGTTAGGGTTAGGGTGAGGGTTAGGGTAAGGGTAAGGGTTAGGGGTTATGGTGAGGGTCAGGGTTAGATTGAGGATTAGGGTTAGGTTTAGGGTGAGGATGAGGGTTAGGGTTAGGGTGAGGATTAGGGTTAGAATTAGGTTTAGGGTGAGGGCTAGTATGAGGGTGAGGGTTAGGGTTAGTGTTAGGGTTAGGTTGAGTTTTAGGGTTAGGGTGAGGGTTAGGGTTAGTGTGAGGGTTAGTTTTAGGGTTCGGGTTAGTATTGGGGTGAGGGTAAGTGTTAGGGTGAGGTTTAGGTTTAGGGTGAGGGTTATAGTTAGGTTGAGGGTTAGGGTTAGGGTTAAGGTTATTGGTAGGTTTAGGATTATGTTGAGGGTGAGGGTGAGTTTGAGGGCTAAGTTTAGGGTTAGGGTTAGGGTGAGATTTAGGATTAGGATTAGGGTTAGAGTTACGGTTAGGGTGAAGGTGAGGTTTAGGGTTAGAGTTAGGCTTAGGGTGAGTTTTAGTGTGAGGGTTAGGGTTAGGGTTAGTGTTGGTTAGGTTTAGGGTGAGGTTTAGTGTGAGGGTTAGGGTTATAGTGATAGGGTTAGTATTAGGGTTATGGTGAGGGTGAGTGTGTGGGTTAGGGTTAGGTTTAGTGTTAGGCTTAGGGTTAGGCTGAGGTTGAGGTTGAGGGTCAGGGTTAGGGTTAGGGTGAGGGTTAGAGTTAGGGTTAGATTGAGGGTTAGGATGATGGTTAGGGTTAGGATTAGGGTTAGGTTGAGCACTGGGGTGACTGTTAGTGTGAGAGTTAGGGTTAGGGATAGGGTTAGGTTTAGGATTAGGCTTAGGTTGAGGGTGAGTGTGAGGGTTAGACTTAGGGTTAGGGTTAGGCTTAGGGTTAGGGTTAGGCCTAGGCTTAGGGTTTGGTTTAGGGTGAGGTTGAGGGTTAGGATTAGTGTTAGGGTTTGAGTTAGGGTTAGGCTATGGGTGAGTGTGGGGGTGAACATTAGGGTTAGGGTGATGGTTAGGCTTAGGTTTAGTGTTATTGTTAGGGTTAGGTGTAGAGTTACGGTGAGCGTGAGGATGAGGGTGAGGGTGAGGGTTAGGGTTATGGTTAGGTGAGTTTTAGGGTTAGTGTTATAGGGTTAGGGTGAGGGTGAGGTTTAGGGTTAGAGTTAGGGTTAGTGTTAGGGTTAGGCTTAGGGTATGGTGAGGGTGAGGGTGGGGGAGATGATTAGGGTTAGGTTTAGGGTTAGGGTTAGAGTTCGTGTTAGGGTTAGAGGTAGGGTTATTGTTAGTGTTATGGTTAGGGTTAAGTTTGCAGTGAGTGTGAGACTGAGGGTGAGGTTTATGGTTAGGGTTAGGTTTAGGGTTAATGTTATTGTTAGGGTTTGGGTTAGAGTTAAGCTGAGGTTGAGGGTGAAGGTGAGGGTTAGGATGAGGGTTAAGGTTAGGATTAGGGTTAGGGTGAGGGCTCGGGTGAGGGTGAGGGTTAGGTTTAGCGTTAGGGTGAGGTTTAGGGTTAAGGTGAGGGTTAGGGTAAGTGTGAGCGTTAGTGTTAGGTTTCGGTTTTGTGTTAGGTTTAGGCGGAGGGTTAGGGTCAGGGTTAGGTTTAGGGTTAGTGTTATGGTTAGGGTTAAGGTGATGGTTAGGGTTACGTTTAGCTTGAAGGTTAGGATGAGGTTTAGGGATAGGATGAGGGTTAGGGTAAGGGTGATGGTAAGGGTAAATTTGAGGGGTAGTCTATGGGTGAGGGCTAAGATAAGCGTGAGGGTTATGGTTAGGGTGAGGGTTAGGTTAAGGTTGAGAGTTAGGGATTAGGGTGAGGGTGAGGGTTAGATTGAGAAGCATGGTTAGGGTTAGTGTGTGGTTTAGGGTGAGGATGAGGGTTTGGGTTAGGTGAGGGTAAGGGTTAGAATTAGGGTTAGGGTAAGGGCTAGGGTGAGGGTGAGGGTGAGGGTTAGGGTTAGGGTGAGGTTTAGGGTTAGGGTGAGGGTTAGGGTTAGTGTAAGGGTTAGTGTTAGTGTTAGGGTTACTGTTTGGGTGAGGGTAAGTGTTAGGGTGAGGGTTAGGGTTAGGGTGAGGGTTATAGTTAGGGTTAGGTTTATTGTTAGTTTTAGGTTTAGTGTTACATTGAGGGTGAGGGTGAGGGTTAGGGTTAGGGTTAGGGTGAGGTTTAGGGTTAGCATTAGGGTTAGAGTTAGGGTTAGGGTGAGGGTGTGGGTTAGTGTTAGGTTTGGGTTAGGGTGAGGGTTACTGTGAGGGTTATGGTTAGAGTTAGGGTTAGTGTTAGGATTAGGGTTAGGGTGAGGTTGAGTGTGTGGGTTAGGGTTAGATTTAGTGTTAGGTTTGGGTTAGGGTGAGGGTTACTGTGAGGGTTATGGTTAGAGTTAGGGTTAGTGTTAGGATTAGGGTTAGGGTGAGGTTGAGTGTGTGGGTTAGGGTTAGATTTAGGGTTAGGCTTAGCGTTAGGCTGAGGGTGAGGTTGAGTATGAGGGTTGGGTTTAGGTTGAGGGTTAGCATTAGGGTTAGTGTGAAGGTCAGGATGAGGGTTAGGGTTAGGATTAGGGTTAGAGTGAGGGCTAGGGTTAGGGCGACGTTTAGTGTTAGGCTTAGGGTTAGGTTTAGGGTTATGGTTAGGGTGAGGATGAGGTTTAGTGTTAGAGTTAGGGTTAGGGTTAGGGTTAGTGTTAGGCTTAGGGATTGGGTGAGTGTTAGGGGTAGGATGAGGGTTATGGTTATGGTTAGGATTAGGATTAGGGTTAGGGTGAGTGTGAGGGTTAGGGTAAGGGTTAGGCTTAGGGTGAGGTTGAGGGTGAGGGTTAGGTTTAGTGTGAGGGTTAGGGTTAGTGTTAGGGTTAGGGTGAGGGTTAGTGTGAGGGTTAGTGTTAAAGTTAGGGTGTGGGTGAGGGTTAGGGTTAGGGTGATGCTTAGTGTTACGGCCAGGGAGAGGGTTAGCATGAGGGTGAGAGTTAGTGTGAGTGTAAGGATGAGGGTGACAGTAAGGGTAAAGTTGAGGGTTAGGCTGAGAGTATTACGGTAAATGTGAGGGTTAGGGTTAGGGTGAGGATTAGGGTTAGGATTAGGGTGAGGGTTTGGTTTAGATTGAGGATTAGTTTTAGGGTTAGTGTGAGGTTTAGGGTGAGAATGAGAGTTATGGTTAGGGTGAGGGCTAGGGTGAGGGTGAGGCTTAGGATTAGGGTTAGGGTGAGTGTGAGGGTTAGGATGAGTGATAGGGTTAGCCTTAGGTTTAGGCTGAGGGTGTGGGAGAGGGTGAGGTTTAGGGTTAGGGTGAAGGTTATGGTTAGGGTTATGGTGAGGTTTAGTGTTAGGTTTAGGGTTAGAGTTAGGGTAATGGTGAGGGTGAGGTTTATAGGAAGAGTTGGGTTTAGGGTGAGGGTTAGGGTTAGCATGAGTGTTAGGGTGGGGATGAAGGTAAGGTTAAATATTAGGGTTGGGCTGAGGGTGAGAGTTACTATAAGGCTGAGGGTTAGGGTTAGGGTGAGGGTGAGGGTTAGATTGATGATTAGTGTTAGGGTTAGGGTGAGGTTTATGGTAAGGCTGAGTGTTAGGGTTAGGGTTATTGTTAGCGTTATGTTTAGAGTTGTTTGCGGTCAGGGTGAGGCTGACGGTGAGGTTTATGGTTAGGGTTAGGTTTAGCGTGAGGGTTTGGGTTAGTGTTATTGTTAGGGTTAGGGTTAGAGTTACATTGAGGGTGAGGGTTAGGGTTAGGGTGAGGTTTAGGGTTAGGATGAAGGTTAGGTTTAGTTTGAGGGTTAGTGTTAGTGTTAGGGTTAGTGTTAGGGTGAGGGTAAGTGTTAGGGTGAGGATTAGGGTTAGGGTGAGAGTTATAGTTAAGGTGAGGGTTGAGGTTAGGGTTAGGGTTATTGTTATGGTTAGGTTTAGGGTTACGTTGAGGGTGAGGGTGAGGGTGAAGGTTAGGGTTAGGGTTAGGCTTAGGGTGAGATTTAGGGTTAGGATTAGGGTTAGAGTTAGTGTTAGGGTGAGGGAAAGGTTTAAGGTTCAAGTTAGGATTAGGGTGAGTGTTAGTCTGAAGGTTAGGGTTAGGGTTATTTTTAGGTTAGGGTTAGGGTGAGGGTTAGTGTGAGGGTTAAGGTTAGAGTGAGGGTTAGGGTTAGGATTAGGGTTAGGGTGAGGTTGAGTGTGTGGGTTAGGGTTAGGTTTAGGGTTAGGCTTAGGGTTAGGCTGAGGGTGAGGTTGAGGGTGAGGGTTAGGGTTAGGATGAGGGTTAGTTTTAGGATTAGGGTTAGGATTAGGCTTAGGTTTAGGGTTAGGTTTAGGGTTTGGTTTAGTGTGAAGGTGAGGGTGAGGATTAGGATTAGTGTTAGGTTTAGGGTTAGGGTTAGGCTAAGGGTGAGTGTGGGGGTGAGGATTAGGGTTAGGGTGATGGTTAGGGTTAGGGTTAGTGTTATTGTTAGGGATAGGGTTAGAGTTACGTTGAGGGTCAGGTTGAGGGTGCGGGTGAGTGTTAGGGTTAGTGTTAGGGTGAGGTTTGGGGTTAGGGTTAGAGATAGGGTTAGGGTGAGGGTGAGGTTTAGGGTTAGAGTTAGGGTTAGTGTTAGGGTTAGGCTTAGGTTTAGGCTGAGGATGAGGGTGGGGGTGAGGATTAGGTTTAGTTTTAGGGTTAGGGTTAGAGTTAGGGTTAGGTTTAGGGTTATTGTTCATGTTATGGTTAGGGTTAAGTTTGAAGTGAGGGTGAGGCTGAGGGTGAGATTTATGGTAAGGGTTAGGTTTAGGGTTGGGGTTAGGGTTAGGGTTAGGGTTAGGGTGAGTGATAGGGTTAGGGTGAGGGTTATGGTTATGGTTAGGATTAGGATTAGGGTTAGGGTGAGGGTGAGTGCGTGGGTTAGGGTTAGGTTTAGGGTTAGGCTTAGGGTTAGGCTGATGGTGAGGTTGAGGGTTATGTTTAGGGTTAGTGTGAGTGATAGTGTTACGGTGAGGGTTATGTTTAGGGTGTGGATTACGGTTAGGTTTAGGGTTAGGGTGAGGGCTACGGTGATGTGAGGTTTAGGGTTAGGGTTAGGTGAGGTTTAGGGTGAGGGTGAGGTTTAGGATTAGGTTTAGGCTGAGGTATAGGGTTATGGTTAGGGTTAGGATTTTGGCGAATGTGAAGTTTAGGGTTAGAGTTAGGGTTATGGTGAGGTTTTGGGTGAGATTTATGGTTAGTGTTAGTGTTAGGGGTAGGGTTAGGCTGAGGGTGAGTGTGAGTGTGAGGGGTAGTTTTAGGGTTAGGCTTAGGTTTAGGCTGAGGGTGAGGGTGAGGTTTAGGGTTAGGGTGAAGGTGAGGTTTAGGCTTAGACTTAGTGTTAGTGTGAGGGTTAGTGTGAGGTTTAGTGTTAGTTTAAGGGTGTGGGTGAGAGTTAAGGTTAGAGTGATGCTTAGGGTTACGGTCAGGGTGAGGGTTAGGATGAGGGTTAGGGTTAGTGTGAGGGTTAGTGTGAGGGTGAAAATAAGGGTAAAGTTGAGGGCTAGGCTGAGAGTGACGATTACGGTAAATGTGAGGGTTAGGATTATGGTGAGGGTTAGGGTTAGGGTTACGGTGAGGGTGTGGTTAGATTGAGGATTAGTTTTAGGGTTACTGTGAGGTTTAGGGTGAGGATGAGGGTTAGGGTAAGGGTGAGGGCTAGGGTGAGGGTGAGGGTTAGGGTTATGTTTAGGGTGAATGTTATGGTTAGGGTGATGGTTAGGGTTAGTGTGAGGGTTAGTGTAAGGGTTAGGGTTAGTGTTAGGTTGAGGGTAAATGTTAGGGAGAGGATTAGGGTTGGGGTGAGGATTATGGTTAGAATGATGTTTAGGGTTAGGGTTATTGTTAGGGTTATGGTTCGGGTTAGGATGAGGTTTAGTGTTAGCATTAGGGTTAGGGTGAGGACGAGGGTGAGGGTGAGGTTTAGGGTTAGGGTTAGGCTTAGGCTTAGGGTTACGCTGAGCCTGAGGCTGAGGCTGAGGTTAATGGTTAGGCTTGGCGTGATGGTTAGGGTTACGGTTAGGCTGAGTTTTAGGATGAGTGTTAGGGTTAGGGTGAGGGTTATGGTGAGGGTGACAGTAAGGGTAAAGTTGATGGTTAGGGTTAGGGTGAGGGTTAGGGTGAGGATTAGGGTTAGGGTTAGGGTGAGGGTGAGGGTTGGATGGAGGATTAGTGTTAGGGTTAGTGTGAGGTTTAGGGTGAGGATGAGGGTTAGGGTTAGGGTGAGGGCTAGTCTGAGGTTGAGGGTTATGTTGAGGTTTAGGTTTAAGGTGATGGTTAGGGTTAGTGTGACGGTAAGTGTTAGAATTAGGGTTACTGTTAGGGTGAGGGTAAGTGTTAGGGTGAGTGTTAGGTTTAGGGAGAGGGTTATGTTTTGGGTTAGGCTTAGTTTTAGGGTTATGGTTATTGTTAGGGTTAGGTTTAGCGTTACGGTTAAGGTGAGGGTGAGGGTTAGGGTTAGGGTTAGGTTTAGGGTTAGTGTTAGGGTTAGGGTTAGGGTGAGGGTTAGGTTGTGGTTTAGGATTAGGTTTAGGATTAGGGTTATGGTGAGGGTGAGTGTGAGTGTTAGGATTAGGCTTAGGCTTAGGCTTAGGGTTAGGATAAGGGTGAGGGTGGGAATGAGTTTTAGGTTTATGGTGATGGTTAGGTTTAGGGTTAGGGTTAGGATTAGGGTTAGGTAGAGGTCTAGGGTGAGGGTGAGGGTTAGGCTGAGGGTTAGCGTGAGTCTGAGGGTGAGGGTGAGGGTTTTGGTTAGGTTGAGGTTTAGGGTTAGGGTTTGGGTGAGGGTGAGGTTAAGAATGAGGATTAGTTTTAGGGTTAGTGTGAGGTTTAGGGTGAGGATGATGGTTAGGGTTAGGGTGAGCGCTAGGGTGAGGGTGAGGGTTAGGGTTAGGGTGAGGTTTAGGGTTAGGGTGATGGTTAGGGTTAGTGTTAGTGTTAGGGTTATGGTTAGTGTTAGGGTGAGGTTAAGTGTTAGGATGAGGGTTAGGGTTAGGGTGAGGGTTATCGTTAGAATGAAGGTTAGGGTTAGGTATAGGGTTATTTTTAGGATTAGTGTTAGAGTTATGGTTACCCTGAAGGTGAGGGTTAGGATTAGGTTTAGGGTGAGGTTTATGTTAAGGGTTAGGGTTAGAGTTAGGGTTAGGGTGGGGGTGAGGTTTAGGGTTAGAGTTAGCCTTAGTGTTAGTGTTAGGGCTAGGGTTAGGGTTAGTGTGAGGGTTAGGGTTAGGCTTAAGCTTACGGTTAGGCTTAAGCTTAGAATGAGAGTGAGGGTGAGGGTTAGGGTTAACGTGAGGGTTAGGGTTCGGGTTAAGGTTAGGGTGAGGGTTAGGATGAGGTGTAGGGTTAGGATTAGGGTTAGGTTGAGCACTAGGGTGATGGTTAGTTTGAGGGTTAGGTTTAGGGTTAGGGATAGGGTCAGGTTTAGGATTAGGTTTAGATTGAGGGTGAATGTGAGGGTTAGGGTTAGGGTTAGGGTTAGGCGTAGGGTTAGGGTGAGTGTTAGGGATAGGGTTTCGTTTAGGGTGAGGGTGAGGGTTAGGGTTAGGATTAGGGTGAGGGTGAGGGTGAGGGTTTGGTTAAGGGTTAGTGTGAGGTTTAGGGTTATTGTGAGGGTTATGTATATGGTGAGGGTTAGAGTTAGGTTTAGGGTTAGGGTTAGGGTGAGGTTTAGGGTGAGGGTGAGTTTTAGGGTTAGGCTTAGTGTGAGGTTTAGTGTTATGGTTAGGGTTATTTTTAGGGCGAGTGTGAGGGTTAGGTTTAGAGTTAGGGTTAGGCTTAGGCTTAGGGTTTGGTTATGGCCTGGGGTGAGGGTGAGGGTTAAGGTTAGGGTTAGGTTGAGGGTTAGGGTGAGGGTTAGTGTTAGGGTTAGGGTTAGGGGTGGGTTTAAGGTTAGGCTTAATGTTAGGCTGAGGGTGAGGGTGAGGGTTAGGGTTAGGGTGAGGGTGAGGTTTAGGGTTAGATTTAGTGTTAGGGTTAGGTTAGTGTGAGTGTTAGGGTAAGGGTTAGTGTTATGGTTAGGGTTAGGGTGCGGGTGAGTGTGAGGGTTAGGGTTAGTCTTATGCTTAGGCTTAGGGTTAGTCCGAGCATGATGGTGAGGGTTAATGTTAAGGTTTTTGGATTAGGGTTATGGTTAGGGTGAGGGTGAGCTTGAGGGTTAGAGTTAGGTTCAGGGGGAGGTTTAGTGTGAGGGTTAGGGTTAGGGTTGTTGTGAGGGTTAAGGTTAGGGTGATGGTTAGGTTGAGGTTTAATGTCAAGGTTAGGATTAGTTTTAGGACTACTTTTTCCCTGATGGTTAGGTTTAGGGTTCAGCTTAGTCTTAGGGTTAGGCTGAAGGTATGGATGGGGATGAGGATTACGTTTAGAATGATGGTTAGGGTTATGGCTAGGATGAGGGTTAGTGTTTTGATTAGGGTTAGGGTGAGGGCTAGGATGAGGGAGAGTGTTAGGGTTAGGGGTAGGCTTAGGCTTAGGGTTAGGCTGAGGATGAGGGTGAGGGTCAGGTTTAGGGTTAGGGTGATGGTTGGGGTTAAAGTTAGGGTGAGAGTTAGTATAAGGATTAGGGTTAGGGTGCGGGTTAGGGTGAGGGTGACTTTATGGGTAAAGGTGAGCATTAGGCTGAGGGTGAGGTCTAGGGTTAGGGTGAGGTTTATGGTTAGGGTGATGGTTAGGGTTAGTGTGAGGGTTAGTGTTAAGGTCAGGGTTAGTGTTAGGTTGAGTCTACGTGTTAGGGTGAGGGTTAGGGTTAGGGTGATGTTTACGGTTAGGATGAGGGTTAGGGTTAGGTTTAAGGTTATTGTTAGGGTTAGGATTAGGGTTACAGTGAGGATGAGGGTGAGGGTTAGGGTTAGGATGAATTTAGGTTTAGGGTTAGGGATAGAGTTAGGGTTAGGGTGAGGGTGAGATTGAGGTTTAGGGTTAGGGTTAGGGTTTGGGTTAGTGTTAGGGTGAGGGTAAGTGTTAGGGTGAGGGTTTGGGTTAGGGTGAGTGTTATTGTTAGGGTGAGGATTAGGAATAGTGTTAGGGTTTTTGTTAGGGTTAGGTTTAGGGTTACAGTTACGGTGAGGGTGAGGATGAGGGTTAGGGTTAAGGTTAGGGTGAAGTTTAGGGTTTGGGTTAGGGTTAGAGTTAGGGTTAGGGTGAGAGTGAGGTTTAGGGTTAGAGTTAGGTTTAGGGTGAGGGTTAGGTTGAGGGTTAGGGTTAGGGTTAGTGTTAGGGTAAGGGTTAGGGTTAGAGGTAGAGGGAGGGTTAGGGTTAGGGTTAGGGTTAGGTTTAGGATTAGCGTTAGGGTGAGGGCGAGTGTGTGTTTTAGGGTTAGGTTTAGGGTTAGTCTTAGGGTTAGGCTGAGTGTGAGGTTGAAGGTGAGGATTAAGGTACGGGTTAGTGTTAGGGTTAGGGTGAGGTTTAGGGTGAGGTTGAGGGATAGGGTTAGGGTTAGGATTAGGATTAGTGTTAGGCTTAGTGTGAGTGTGAGGGATAGGGATAGGGTTAGGGTTAGGCATAGGGTTAGGCTGAGGTTAAGGGTGAAGGCTGTGTTAGGGTTAGGGTTAGGGTTAGGGTGAGCTTTAGTGTTAGTGTTAGGGTTAGAGTAAAGTTTAGTAATAGTGTTAGGGTTAGGGTGAGAGTTAGGGGGAGGATTAGGGTTAGGGTTACAGTTAGGGTTAGCCTTAGGGTTAGGGTGAGGGTGAGGTTTAGGGATAGAATTAGGGTTAGGGTGAGGCTGAGGGTGAGGGTTAGTGTTATTGTAAGTGTTAGGTTTGGGGATAGGTTGAGGGTTAGTTTGAGAGTGAGGGTTAGGGTTAGGCTTAGGATTAGGATTTGGATTAGGGATAGGGTGAGTGTGAGGGTTAGGATTAGTGTTAGGGTTAACCTTAGGTTTAGGCTGAAGGTGAGGATGAGGGTGAGGGTTAGGATAAGGGTGAGGGTTAGGGTTAGGTTTAGGGTGAGTTTTAGTGTTAGGGTTAGGGTTAGGGTTAGGGTTAGGGTTAAGGTGAGGGTGAGGGTTAGGGTTAGGGTGAGGGTTAGGGTTAGGATTAGGGTTAGGGTGAGGGTGAGGGTTAGGATTAGGGTTAGGGTTACATTGATTGTTAGTGTTATGGTTAAGGTTACCTTTGTGGTGAGGGTGAGGCTGAGGGTGAGGTTTAGGGTTAGGATTAGGGTTAAGGTTAGCTTTAGGGTTAGGGTTAGTGTTATTGTTAATGTTAGGGTTAGAGTTGCGGTGAGGGTGAGGGTGAAGGTGAGGGTGAGTGTTAGGTTTTGGGTTAGGGTGAGGTTTAGGGTTAGGGTGAGGATTAGGGTTAGGGTGAGGGTAAGGTTTAGCGTTAGAGTTAAGGTTAGGGGGAGAGTTAGGGTGAGGGTTAGGGTTAGGTTGAAGTTTAGGTTTAGGCTTACAGTTAGGTTTAGGATTAGGGTTAGGGTGAGGGTGAGTGTGAGGATTAGGGTTAGGCTTAGGCTTAGGCTTAGGGTTGGGCTGAGGGTGAGGATGGGGGTGGGGATTAAGGTCCTGGTGATTTTTAGGGTTAGGGTTAGGGTGAGGGTTAGGATGAGGGTTAGGTTTAGGATTAGGGTTATGGTGAGGGCCAGGGTGAGGGTGAGGTTTAGGGTTAGGATTAGGCTTAGGCTTATGGTTAGGCTGAGGGTGAGGTTGAGGTGAAGGTTTAGCATTAGGGTGATGGTTAGTGTTACGTTTAGGTTGAAGGTTAGCATGAGGTTTAGAGATAGGGTGAGGGTTAGCGTGAGGGTGATGGTAAGGGTAAAGTTGAGGGTTAGGCTGAGGGTGAGGGTTAAGATCAGGGTGAGGGTTAGTGTTATGGTGAGGGCTAGGGTAAGGGTGAGGGTTAGGGGTTAGGGTGAGGGTAAGGGTTAGATTGAGGATTAGGGTTAGGGTTAGTGTGAGGTTTAGGGTGAGGATGAGTGTTAGGGTTAGGGTGAGGGTTAAGGTTAGGGTGAGGGCTAGGGTGAGGGTGAGGGTTAGGGTTAGGATTAGGGTTAGGGTGGGTTTTAGGGTTAGGGTGAGGGTTAGGGTTAGTGTATGGGTTAGTGTTAGGGTTAGGGTTGGTGTTAGTGTGAGGGTAAGTGTTAGGGTGAGGTTTAGGGTTAGGTTAGGTTTATTCTAGTTGTTAGGTTTAGGGTTATGTTGAGGGTGAGGGTGAGGGTGAGGGTTAGGGTTAGTGTTAGGGTGAGGTTTAGAGTTATGATTAGGTTTAGAGTTAGGAATAGGTTGAGGGTGGGGTTTAGGATTAAAGTTAGGCTTAAGGTGAGGGTTAGTGTGAGGTTTAGCGTTAGGGACAGTGTTAGGTTATGGTTAGTGTGAGAGTTAGTGTGAGGGTTAGGGTTAGAGTGAAGGTTAGGGTTAGGATTAGGGTTAGGGTGAGGATGAGTGTGTGGGTTAGGGTTAGGTTTAGGGTTAGGCTTAGGGTTAGGCTTAGACTGAGGTTGAATGTGAGGCTTAGGGTTAGGGTTCGGGTTCGAGTTAGGGTTAGATTGAGGGTTAGGATGAGGGTTAGAGTTAGGATTAGGGTTAAGGTGAGCACTGGCGTGACGGTTAGTGTGAGGGTTAGGGTTAGGGATAGGGTTAGGTTTAGGATTATGGTTAGGTTGAGGGTGAGTGTGAGGTTTAGGGTTAGGGTTAGGGTTAGGCTGAGGGTTAGGTTTAGGGTTAGTGTTAGGGTTAGGGTTAGGCTGAGGGTGAGGTTTAGCGTTAGTGTTAGTGTTAGGGTTAGGGTTAGGCTGAGGATGAGGGTAGGGGTGAGGATTAGGGTTAGCCTGAGGGTTAGGTTTAGAGTTAGTGTTATAGTTAGGGTTAGGGTTAGAGTTATGGTGAGGGTGAGGTTGCGGGTGAGGGTTAGGGTTAGGGTTAGGGTGAGATTTAGAGTTAGGGTTGGAGATATGGTTAGTGTTAGGGTTGGGCTTAGGGTTAGGCTGAGGGTGAGGGTGGGGATGAGGATTAGGTTTAGGGTTAGGGTTAGGGTTAGAGTTAGGGTTAGGCTTAGGCTTAGGTTTAGGCTGAGGTTGAAGTTGGGGCGAGGATTAGGGTTTTTGTGATGGTTAGGTTTAGGGTTAGGTTGATGGTTAGGATGAGGTTTAGGGTTAGGATTAGGGTTAGGGTGAGGGCTAGGGTGAGGTTGAGGGATAGGGTTAGGTATAGGCTTAGGCTTAGTGTTAGTCTGAGTGTGAGGTTGAGGGTGAGGGTTAGGGTTAGGGTGATGGTTAGGTTTACGGTTAGGGTGAGGGTTAGGATGAGGGTTAGGTTTAGGGTGATTGTGATGGTAAGTGTAAATGTGAGGGTTAGGCTGAGGGTGAGGGTTAAGGTAATGGTAAGGGTTAGGTTTAGGGTGCGGGTTAGGGTAAGGTTTATGGTTAGGGTAGGGTGAGAGTGAGGGTTAGATTGAGAATTAGGGTTAGGGTTAGTGTGAGGTTTAGGGTAAGGATGAGGGTTAGGTTTAGGGTGATGGTTAGGGTTAGAATTAGGGTTAGGGTGAGGGCTAGGGTGAGCATGAGGATTAGGGTTGGGTTTAGGGTGAGGGTGAGGTTTAGGTTAAGGTTGAGGGTTAAGATTAGTGTGAGGGTTAATGTTATGGTTAGAGTTAGTGTAAGGGTGAGGGTAAGTGTTAGGGTGATGGTTAGGGTTAGGGTTATTGTTAGGGTTAGGTTTATGGTTACACTTACAGTGAGGGTGATGGTTAGGGTTAGGTTTAGGGTTAGGTTTAGGGTTAGGGTTACAGTTAGACTTTGGGTTAGGGCTAGGATTAGGCTTAGGTTGAAGACTAAGTTGAGGGTGAGGGTGAGGGTTAGGGTTAGGGTTAGGATTAGGTTGAGGGTGAGGGTGAGTGTGTGGGGTAGGGTTAGGTTTAGGGTTAGGCTTAGGGTTAGGCTAAGGGTTAGGTTGAGGGTGAGGGTTATGTTTAGGGTGAGGTTTAGGGTTAGGGTTAGGGGAGTTTTAATGTTAGATTTAGGTTTAGGGATAGGTTGAGGTTTAGGGTTAGGGTTATCTTGAGGGTGAGGTTTAGGGTTCGGTTGAGGGTTAGGATTAGGGCTAGGTTTACGTTGAATGTTAGGGTTAGGGATTTGGTAAGGGTTATCATGAGGGAAAGGGTTAGGATTAGCGTTAGGATGAGGGCTAGGGTGAGAGTGAGTGTTAGGTTTAGGGTAATGGTGAGGTTTAGGTTTCGGGTAAGGTTTAGGGTTAGGGTGAGGGTTAGGGTTAGGGTTATGGTGAGCGTCAGGGTTAGGGTTTGGTTGAGGGTTAGAATTAGGTTTAGGGTTAGGGTGAGGGTTAGGATGAGGGTTAGAGATACAATTAGGTTTAAGCTCAGGGCTGGGTTGAGGATGAGGGTAAGTGTTAGGGTTAGGGTAAGTTTTATGGTTAGGGTGAAGGTGAGGTTAAGGGTTAGGGTTAGGGTTAGGGTTAGGCTTAGGGAAAGGCTGAGTGTGAGTGTAAGGGTGAGGGTTAGGGTGAGGGTGAGGTTTAGGGTTAGAGTTAGGGTTAGGGTTAGAGTGAGCATTACGGTGAGGGTTAGGGTTAGGGATAGGTTTAGGTTTAGGATTAGGATTTGGGTGAGGGTGAGTGTGGGGTTTATGGTTAGGGTTAGGGTTTTAATTAGGGATAGGCTGAGGGTGAGGGTGAGAGTTAGGGTTACAGTGAGGGTTAGGGTGAGTGTTAGCATGTGGGTTAGGTTTAGGATTAGGGTGAGGTTTAGGGTTGGGTTTAGGGTGAGAGTTAGGGTTAGGTTTAAGGTGAGGTTTAGGGTTAGGGTTAGGGTTAGGTTTAGGGATAGGGTGAGGGTTAGGGTTAGGGTTATGTTGAGGGTGAGGTTTAGGGTTAGGTTGAGGGATAGGATTAGGGCTAGGTTTAGGGTGAGGGTTAGGGTGAGGGTTTGCATGAGGGGTAGGGTTAGGATTTGGGTTAGGATGAGGGCTAGGGTTAGGGTGAGGTTTAGGCTGAGGGTTTGGGTTATGGTGAGGGTGTGGGTTAGGTTTGGACTGAAGGTTATTGTGAGGACTAAGGTGAGGGTTAGGTTTAGGGTTAGGGTGAGGGTTAGGTTGAGGTTTAGGTTTAGGGTTAGGGTTAGGATTAGGGTTAGTGTGAGGGTGAGTGTAAGGGTTAGAGTGAGGGTTATCCTTAGGCTTAGGGTTAGGCTGAGGGTGAGGTTGGGGATGAGGATTAGGTTTAGAATCAAGGTTCCAGTTATGGTTAGGTTGAGTGTTATGATGAGGGTTAGGGTTAGGATTAGGGTTACGGTGAGGTCTAGGATGAGTGTGAGGTTTAGGGTTAAGTTTAGGCTTAGGCTTAGGGTTAGACTGAGGCTGAAGGTAAGGATGAGGGTTAGGGTTAGGGTGATGGTTAGTGTTACAGTAAGGGTGAGGGTTAGGATGAGGGTTAGGATTAGGGTGAAGGTTACGATGAGGGTGAAAGTAAGAGTAAAGGTGACGGTTAGGCTGCGGGTGAGGGTTATGGTAAGGGTGACGGTGAGGGTTTGGGTTAGGGTGAGTGTGAGGGTTAGACTGAGGATTAGTGTTAGGGTTAGTATGAGGTTTAGGGTGAGGCTGATGGTTAGGGTTAGGGTGAGGAATAGGGTAAAGTTGAGGGTTAGGGTTAGGGTTTGGGTGAGGTTTAGGTTTAGGGTGATGGTTAGTGGTAGTGTGAGGGATAGTGTTTGGGTTAGTTTTAGTGTTAAGGTTAGCATAAGTGTTAGAGTAAGGTATAGGTTTAGGGTGAGGTTTACGATTAGGGTTAGGGTTTGGGTTATGGTGAAGGTGAGGTTTAGGGTTAGAGTTAAATTTAGGGTGAGGGTTAGGGTTAGGGTTAGGGTTAGGTTACTGTTAGGTTAGGGATAAGGTGAGGTTTAGTGTGGGGGTGAGGGTTAGTGTTAAGGTTCAGATTAGGATTAGGGTTAAGGTGAGTGTGAGTGTTAGGGTTAGGGTTAGGATTAGGATTAGAGTTAGGGTGAGGGTGAGGGTTACGGTTAGGGTGAGTGTTGGGATTAGGATTAGTGTGAGGGTTAGGGTGAGTGTTAATCTTAGACTTAGGGTTTGGTTGTATGCTAGGGTGAGGGTGAGGGTGAGGGTTGGGGTGAGGGTTAGGGTGAGGGTTTGGTTAGTGTTAGGTTTAGGGTTGGGATTAGGTTTAGGCAAAATATTAGGCTGAGGGTGAGGGTGAGGGTGACGGTTATGGTGAGTGTGAGGGTTAGGGTTAGGGTTAGGGTATGATTTAGTGTTATGGTTAGGGTTAGTGTTAGTCTTAGGTTTAAGTTGAGAGTTAGGGGGAGGGTCAGAGTTAGGGTGAGACTTATGTTTAGCATTAGGGTTAGGGTGAGGGTGAGGTTTAGGGATAAATTAGTGTTTGGGTGAAGCTGAGGGTGAGGTTTAATGTTAGGGTTAGTGTTAGGGTTAGGGTTAGGGTGAGGGTTAGGTTGAGGGTGAGGATTAGGGTTAGGGTTAGGATTAGGATTTGCGTTAGGGTTAGTGTGACGGTTAGGGTTAAGGTTAGCCTTAGGTTTAGGCTGAAGGTGAGGGTGAGGGTTAAGTTTAGGTTTAGGTTGAGGGTTAGGTTTAGGGTTAGGGTGAGGTTTAGTGTTAGGGTTAGGGTTAGAATTAGGGTTAGGGTGAGGGTGAAGTTTAACGGTAGAGTTAGGGATAGAGTGAGGGTTAGGGTGAGGGTTAGGGTTAGGGTGAGGGTTAGGGTGGGGGTGACGGTAAGGGTATACATGAGGGTTAGGCTGAGGGTGAGAGTTACTGTAAGGGTGAGGGTTAGGTATAGGGTAAAATTTAGGTTGAGGATGAGTGTAAGGGTTAGGGTGAGTGCTAGGGTAAGGGTGAGGGTTAGGGTTAGGGTTAGGGTGAGGGTGTTAGGTTGAGGGTTGGGGTAAGATTGAGGGTTATGGTTTAGGTGAGGGTTAGGGTTAGGGTTAGGGTTATTGTTATGTTTAGGGTTAGGGTTTAGGTTACGGTGAGGGTGAGGGTGAAGGTTAGGGTTAGGCTTAGGTTTAGGCTTAGAGTTAGGGTGAGGTTTAGGGTTATGGTTATGGTGAGGTTTAGGGTTAGGTTTAGGGTTAGGGTTAGGGTGAGCTTGAGATTTTGGGGTTAGAGTTAGGGTTAGATTGAGCCTGAGGGTGAGGCTTAGGTTTAGGGTTAGTGTTAGGGTGAGGTTAGGTTGAGGGTTAGTGTGAGGGTGAGGGTTAGGCTTAGGTTTAGGATTAGGATTAGGGTTATTGTCAGGGTTAGGGTTAGGATTAGGGTTAGGGTGCGTGTGAGTGTTAAGATTAGGGTTAGGTTTAGGGTTAGGGTTAGGTTTAGGGTTAGGATTAGTGTTATTCTTAGGGTTAGGTTTAGGGTTAGGCTTACGGTTAGGCTGAGAGTGAGGTTGAGGATGAGGATTAGGGTTAGGGTGAGGGTTAGGGTTAGGGTGAGTTTTAGGGCTATGTTTAGGGTGAGGTTGGGGGTTATATTGAGGATTATTGTTAGGGTTAGTGTGAGGTTTAAGGTGAGGATGAGCGTTAGGGTTAGGGTGAGGGTTAGGGTGAGGGTGAGGGTTAGGGTTAGGGTTAGGATGAGGTTTAGGATTAGGGTGATGATTAGGGTTAGTGTGAGGGTTAGTGTTAGGGTTAGGGTTAGTGTTAGGTTGAGGGTTAGGGTTAGGCTGAGTGTTATGGTTATGGTTAGCGTGAGTGTTAGGATTAGGGTTAGGGTTATTGTTAGTGTTAGGGTTAGGGTTTTGTTTAAGGTGAGGGTAAGGGTGTGGGTTAGGGTTGGGGATAGGATGAGGTTTAGGTTTAAGCTTAGGGTTAGAATTAGGGTTAGGGTGAGGGTGAGGTTTAGGGTTAGAGTTAGGTTTAGTGTTAGGTTTAGGGTTAGGGTTAGGGTTAGACTTAGGCTTAAGCTTAGGCTTAGGCCAAGCATGAGGGTGAGGGTTAGAGTTAGGGTAAGGGTGAGGAGTAGGGTTAGGGTTAGGATGAGGTTTACGTTTAGGATTAGGGTTGGGGTGAGGGCTAGGGTGAGGCTTAGTGTGAGGGTTAGGGTTAGGGATAGGGTTAGTTTTAGGATTAGGTTTAGGGTGAGGGTGAGTGTGAGCGTTAGGGTTAGGGTTAGGCTTAGGCTTAGGGTTAGGGTTTGGGTTAGGGTGAGGTTTAGGTTTAGGGTTAGGTTTAGAGTTAGGTTTAGGATGAGGGTGAGTTTTAGGGTTAGAGTTAGGGTTAGTGTTAGGATTAGGTTTAGGGTGAGGGTTAATGTTAGTGTTAGGCTTAGGCTTAGGCTTAGGCCGAGCATGAGGGTGAGGGTTAGGCTTCGGGTTATGGTGAGGGTTAGAGTTAGGGTTAGTGTGAGGTTTAGGATGAGGTTTAGGGTTAGGATTAGGGTAAGGGTGAGGGCTAGGGTGAGGGTTATGTTGAGGGCTAGGGATAGGGATAGGGTTAGGTTTAGGAATAGGGTTAGGATGAGTGTGAGTGTGAGAGTTAGGGTTAGGGTTAGGATTAGGCTTAGAGTTAGGGTGAAGGTTAGGGTTTGGGTTTGGGTTAGGGTGAGGGTGAGGCTGAGGATTAGGGTTAGGTTTAGGGTTAAGTTTAGGGTTAGGTTTGGGTTTAGGGTTAGTGTTGGGGTTCAGGTTAGGGTTAGGGTTACGGTGAGGGTTAGGGTGAGCGGGAGGTTTAGGGTGAGGGTTAGGGTCACGGTTAGGTTGAGGGATAGGGTTAGTGTTAGGGTTAGGGTTACAGTGAGAGTTAGGGGGAGGGTTAGGGTTTGGGTTAGGGTTAGGTTTAGGATTAGGTGTAGGATGAGGGTTCCTGTATGTGTTAGGCTTAGGTTTAGGGTTCGGTTTAGGGTTAGGCTGAGGGTGAGTTTGAGGTTGAGGGTTAGGTTTAGGGTGAGGGTAGGGTTTGGGTTAAGTTTAGGGATAGGGTGAGGGTTAGGGTAAGGGTTATGTTGAGGTTGAGGGTTAGGGTTAATTTGAGGTTTAGGGTTAGAGTTAGGGTGAGGGTGAGGGTGAGGTTTAGGGTCAGGTTAACAGTGAGGGTTACGATGATTGTTAGCGTTAGGATTAAGTTATGGTGAGTGCTATAGTGAGGGTGAGGTTTAGGGTTAGGGTTAGGGTGAGGTTTAGGGTTAGTATTAGGGTTAGGGTGAGGCTGAGGGTGAGGGTTAGGGTTAGGGTTAGTGTTAGATTTAGGGTTAGGGTGAGGGTTAGGGTGAGGGTGATGGTTAGGCTTAGGGTTAGGATTAGGATTAGGGTAAGGGTTAGGGTGAGTGTGAAGGTTAGGTTTAGGATTAGGGTTAGGCTAGGTTTAGACTGAGGGTGAGCGTGAGGGTGAGGGATAGGGTTAGGGTGAGGGTTAGGTTTAGTGTTAGGGTGAGACTTAGGGTTCGGGTTAAGTTGAGGGTTAGGGTGAGGATTAGGGTTAATATTAGGGTTAGGGTGGGGGTTAAGTTTAGGCTTAGTGTGAGGGATAGGATGAGGATTAGGGTTAGGATTAGGTTTAGGTTGAGGGCTAGGGTGAGGGTGAGGGTTCGGGTTAGTGTTAGGATGGGGTTTAGGTTTAGGGTTAGGGTTAGTGTTAGGTTTAGGATGAGAGTTAGGCTTATGGTGATGTGAGTGTTAGGGTTAGGGTGAGGTTTAGGATTAGTATTAGGGTTAGGGTGATGGTGAGTGTTAGGATTAAGGTTAGGGTTAGGTTTAGGGTTAGGTTTAAAGTTAGGATTAGTGTTATTTTTAGATTTATGGTTAGAGTAACAGTGAGGGTGAGGGTGAGGGTGAGGGTGTGGGTTAGGGTGAAGGTTAGGGTGAGGTTTAGGGTTAGATTTAGGGTTAGGGGGAGTGTTAGGTCGAGGTTTAGGGTTAGGGTTAGGGTTAGTGTTAGGGTTAAGGTTAGGGTGAGGGTTAGGTTGAGGTTTAGGGTTAGGGTTATGGTTAGTGTTAGGATTAGGGTGAGGGTGAGGGTGAGGGTGAGGGTTAGGGTTAGGTTTCGGCTTAGGCTTAGGGTTAGGCTGAGGGTGAGGGTGGGGGTGAGGATTAGGGTTAGGGTGATGGTTAGGATTAGGGTAAGTGTGAGGGCTCGGGTGAGGGTGAGGGTTAGGGTAATGCTTAGGCTTAGGCTTAGGTTTAGGCTGAGGTTGAGGTTGAGGGTGAGGGTTAGGGTTAGCATGATTGTTAGGTTTCCGGTTAGGGTGAGGGTTGGGATGAGGTTTAGGGTTAGGGTGAGGTTAGGTTGAGGATGATGGTAAGGGTAAAAGTGAGGTTTACGATGAGGGTGAGGGTTAAGATAAGGGTGAGTGTTAGGGTTAGGTTTAGGATTAGTGTAAGGGTTAGGGTTAGGGATAGGGTGAGGGTTAGATTGAGGATTAGTGTTAGGGTTAGTGTGAGGTTTAGGGCCAGGATGAGGGTCAGGTTTAGGTGAGGGCTAGGGTGAGGGTGAGTGTTAGAGTTAGTGTGAGGGTTAGTGTTAGGGTTAGGTTAGTGTTAGGGTGACGGTAAGTGGTAGGTGAGGGTTAAGGTTAGGGTGAGGGTTATGGTTAGCGTGAGGTTTAGGGTTTGGGTGACGGTGAGGGTGAGTGTGAGGGTTAGGGTTAGGGTGAGGGTTAGGATTAGGTTTTGGGTTAGGGTGAGGGTGAGGTTGAGGATTAGGGTTAGGTTTAGGGTTAGGGTTAGGATTATGGTGAGGGTTAGGGTAAGGGTTAGGCTTAGGTTTACATTTAGGCTGAGTTTGAGGCTGAGGGTGAGGGTTATGTTTAGGGTTAGGGTGATGGTTAGGGTTAGGGTAAGTGTTATTTTTAGGGTTAGGGTTAGATTTATGATGAGGTTGAGGATGAGGGTGAGGGTGAGGGTGAGGTTTAGGTTTAGGGTTAGGGTTATATTTAGGATTAGGGTGAGGGTGTCGGAAATGTTAAAGGTGAGGGTTAGGCTGAGGATGCGGTATACGGTAAGGGTGAGTGTTAGGGTTAGTGTGAGGGTTAGGGTTAGGATTGGGGTGAGAGTTAGGGTTTGGGTTTAGTTTATTGTTATGTTGAGGGTTAGGTAAGGGTTACGGTGAGGGTGAGAGTTAGGGTTAGGTTGAGGGTTAGTGTTAGGATTAGGGTTAGGGTGAGGGTGAAGGTTAGGGTTAGTGTTAGTTTCAGGGTTAGGATGAGGGTTAGGGTTAGGATTAGGGTTAGGGTGAAGGCTAGTTTGAGGTTGAGGTTTAGGGTTAGCGTTAGGGTGAGGTTTAGGCTTTGGGTTAGGGTTAGAGAGAGGGTTAAGGTGAGTGTGAGCTTTAGGTTTAGGGTTAAGGTTAGGATGAGGGTTAGGGATAAGTTTAGGGTTATGGTTGGGATGACGATGAGGGTAAGGGTTAGTTTTAGGATTAGGTTCAGGGGGAGAGTGAGTTTCAGTGTTAGGATTAGTGTTAGGGTTAGGGTTAGGCTGAGGGTGAGGGTAAGACTGAGGGTTAGGGTTAGGGTGAGGGTGAGGGTGAGGGTTAGGGTTAGGGCTAGGGTTATTGTTAGGGTTAAGCTTAGGTTTAGGATTAGGGTTAGGGTGAGGGTGAGGATAGGGTTTTCGTTAGGGTTAGGGTTAGCGTTAGGGTGAGGGTTAGGTTTAGGATTATCGTTAGGATTATTGTTAGGTTTAGGGTGAGGGTGAGGGGTAGGTTTAGTGTGAGGGTTAGGTTTAGGGTTAGGTTTAAGGTGAGGTTAAGTTTTAGGGTGAGGGTTAGGGTAAGGTTGAGCTTTAGGGTTAGCATTAGGGTTAGGGTTAGGGTGACGGTTAGGGTTAGGGTTAGGGTGAGCGTGCGGGTGAGGGTTATGGTGAGGGTGAGGTTGAGGGTGTGGATTAGGTTTAGGGTAAGGAAGAGGGTGAAGGTGAGGTTTAGGGTTAGGATTAGGGTTAAGGTTAGGGTGAGGTTGAGGGTTAGGTTAACGGTTAGGTTGAGGGTTAGGGTTAGTGTGAGGGTTGGATGAGCATGAGGGTAAGGGTTAGGGTGAGGGTTAGGGTGAGGGTGAGTCTTAATGTTCGATTTAGTGTTAGGGTGAGGGTTAGTGTGAGGGTAAAGGTTAGGGTTTGGTTTAGGGTTAGTGTGAGGATGAGGGTTAGGGTTAGGGTTAGGGGGAGGGTTAGGGTTAGTGTCAGGGGTTGGGTGAAGGTGAGGGTAAGGGTTAGGGTGAGGGTTAGGTTTAGGTTTAGGGTTATGGTGGGGGTTAGTGTGAGGTTTGGTGTTAGGGTTAGTGTTATGTTTAGGATGAGGGTTAGGGTGAGGGTGAGGGTTAAGGTGAGGGTGAGGGTTAGTGTGAGGTTGAAGGTTAGTGTTAGGGTGAGTTTTAGGGTTAGGATTAGTGTTAGGATGAGGGCTTGGGTGAGGGTGAGGGTTAGTGTTAGGGTTAGGGTTAGGTTGAGGCTTAGGTTAGGGTGAGGGATCAGGTGAGGGGTACGTTTAGGGTTAGGTTTAGGGTGAGGGTAAAGGTTAGGATGAGGTTTAGGGTGAGGATGAGGTTTAGGGAGAGGAATAGGATTGGGTTGAGTTTTAGGGTTAGGATTAGGCTCAGGGTATGTTTTAGGGTGAGGGTTAGGGTGAGGGTTAGGGTTAGGGTGAAGGTTAGGGATACGGTTTGGGTTATGGTTAGAGTGACAGTGAGAGTGAGGGTTAGTTTTAAGGTTTGGGTTAGGGTTAGGGTTAGGGTTAGGGATACGGTTATGGCTAGGGTTAGGGTGACGCTGAGGGTTAGGGTTGGGGTTAGGGTTAGGGTTAGGGTAAGGTCTAGGGTGAGGTTTAGGGTGAGGGTGAGGTTTAGGGTGAGGGTTAGGGTGAGGTTAAGGTGTGGGTGAGGGTATGTGTTAGATTGAGGGTTAGGTTTAGGGTTAGGGTTAGGGTGAGGGTTAGTGATAGGTTTACGGTTAGGGTTAGGGTGAGGGTGAGGGTGAGGGTTAGGGTTAGGGTAAGGTTCAGGGTGAGGGTGAGGTTCAGGGTTAGGATTAGGGTTAGGTTTAGGGTTAGGCTGAAGATGAGGGTGTGGGTGAGGTTCAGGTTTCAGGTGAGGGTGAGGATTAGGGTGAGTTTTAGTGTGTGGGTTAGTGTTAGGGTAAATGTGAGGATTAGGGTTAGGGTTATGGTGAGTGCAAGGGTTAGGTTTAGGTTTAGGGTAAGGTTTAGTGTTAGGGTTATGTTTAGAGTGAGGGTTAGGTTTAGTGTGAGTGTTAGGGTGAGGTTTAGGTTTAGTGTTACCTTTAGGGTGGGGGTGAGGGTTAGGGTTAAGGTGAGGGTTAGGGTTTGGCTGAGGGTTAGGGTGAAGGTGAAGGTTAGGGTGAGGGTGAGACTTAGAGTTATGGTTAGGGTTAGGGTGAGGGTTAGTGGGAGGATAAGGGTTAGAGTTAGGTTTAGGGTTAGTGTGAGGATGAGGGTTAGGGTGAGGGTTAGTGTTATGGTGAGGGTGAGGTTTAAGTTTAAGTTTGTGTGAGGGTTAGGGTTAGGGTTAGGTTTTGGGTTAGGGTGAGGGTGAAGTTGAGGGTGATGGTGAGGGTTAGGGTTAGGGTTAGGTTGAGTTTTAGGCTTACTGTGAGGGTTGGGTGAGCATGAGGTTAAGGGATAGGGTGAGGGTTAAGGTGAGGGTGAGAGTTAAGGTTAGGGTTAGGGTTAGGTTGAGGGTTCGTGTGAGGGTTAGGGTTAGGGTTAGGTAAGGGTTAGTGTGAAGATTAGGATTAGGGTGAGTTTTAGGTTAGGTTTAGGGTTACTGTTACGGTGAGTGTAAGGGTGAGAGTAAGGGTTAGGGTTAGGGTGAAGTTTAGTGTTAGGGTTAAGATTAGAGTTAGGGTTAAGGTGTGGGTGAGGATTAGGGGTAGAGTTAGGATTAGGGTGAGAGTTAGGGTGAGGGTTAGTGTTAGGGTGTGGATTAGGGTGGGGTTGAAAGTAAGGGTAAATTTCAGGGTAAGGCTGAGGGTGAGGGTTACAGTAAGGGTGAGGGTTAGAGTTAGGGTAAGCGTTAGCGTTAGCATTAGGGTTTATGTTAGGGTGAGGGTAAGTGTTAGGGTGAGGGTTAGGGTTAGGGTGAGGGTTACGGTTAGGGTGAGTGTGAGGGTTAGGTTAGGGTTATTGCTAGGGTTAGGATTAGGGTTAGGGTTAGGGTTATGGTTATGGTTAGGGTTAGGGTTAGGATGAAGTTTAGTTTTCGGGTTAGGGTTAGAGTTAAGGTTAGGTTGAGGGTAAGATTTAGGGTTAGAGTTAGGGTTAGTGTTAGTGTTAGGGTGAGGGTGAGGGTTAGGCTTAGGCTTAGGCTTAGGCTTAGGCTTAGGCCGAGCATGAGAGTGAGTGTTCCGCTTCGGGTCCCGGTGAGGGTTAGGGTTAGGGTGAAGGTTAGATTGAGTTTTAGGGTTAGGGTTAGGGTGAGGGCTAGGGTTAGGGATAGGTTTAGGTTTAGGATTAGGGTTAGGGTGAGGGTGAGTGTGAGGTTTAGGGTTAGGGTTAGGCTTAGAATTAGGGTGAGGGTTAGGGCTATGGTTTGGGTTATTGTGAGATTGAGGCTGAGGATAAGGGTTAGGTTTAGGGTTAGGGTTAGTGTTAGTGTTAGGGTTAGGGTTAGGGGTATGGTGAGAGTTAGGGTTAGAATTAGGATTAGGCTTAGAGTTAGGATGAGGGTGAGTGTGGGTTTGAGGAATAGAGTTATGGTTAGGGTTAAGCTTAGGGTTAGGCTTATTTTTAGTGTTATGCTTAGGGTTAAGTTTGCGGTGAGCATGACGCTGAAGGTGAGGGTTATGCTTATGGTTAGGGTTAGGGTTAGGGTTAGTGTTATTCTTAGGGTTAGGGTTAGAGATACGGTGAGGATGAGGTTGAGAGTGAGGGTTAGGGTTAGGGTGCGGTTTCGGGATAGGTTTAGGGTAAGAGTTAGGGTGAGGGTGAGGTTTAGAATTAGAGTTATTGTTAGGGGGAGTGTTAGGGTTAGGGTGAGGGTGAGGGTGAGGATTAGGTTTAGGTTTAGGTTTAGGGTTAGGGTTAGGTTTTTAGGATACGGTTAGGGTTAGGCCTACGGTGAGGTTTAGGGTTAAGGTTAGGCTTAGGGTTAGGCTGAGGGTGAGGGTGGGTGTGAGGATTAGTGTTAGGGTTAGGGTTAGTGTTATGGTAATTGTTAGTGTTATGGTTAGGGTTAAGTTTGCTGTGAGGGTGCGTCTGAGGGCGATGGTTTTGGTTATGTTTAGGGTTAGGGTTAGGGTTAGAGGTATTGTTAGGGTTAGGGTTAGAGTTACCGTGAGGGTGACGGTGAGGGTGAGGTTTATGGTTCAGGTTAGGGTTCGGGTTAGGGTGAAGTTTAGATTGAGGTTTAGGGTTAGGATTAGGGTAAGAGTGAGGGCTAGGGTTAGGGTTAGGGTGAGGGCTAGGGTAAGAGATAGGGTTAGGTTTAGGATTAGGGTTATGGTGAGGGTGAGTGTGAGGTTTAGGGTTAGGGTTAGGCTTAGAGTTAGGGTGAGGGTTAGGGTTAGCGTTTGGGTTTGTGTGAGGTTGAGGCTGAGGATTAGCATTAGGTTTAGGGTTAGGTTTAGGGTTAGGTTTAGTGTTAGGTTTAAGGTTAGGATTAGGGTTATGATGAGGGTTAGGGTTAGAGTTAGGATTAGGCTTAGGGTTAGGGTGAGGGGGAGGGTGGGTTTGAGGATTAGAGTAAGGGTTAGTGTTAGGCTTAGGGTTAGGCTTATTATTAGTGTTATGCTTAGGGTTTAGTTTGCGGTGAGCATGAGGCTGAAGGTGAGGGTTATGGTTAGGGTTAGGCTGAGGGTGAGGGTGAGTGTGAGGATTAGGGTTAGGGTTAGAGTTAGTGTTAGGGTTATTGTTAGTGTTATGGTTAGGGTTAAGTTTGCTGTGAGGGTGATTCTGAGGTTGAGGGTTATGGTTATGGTTAGGGTTATTGTTAGAGTTATTGTTAGGGTTAGGGTTAGAGTTATGGTGAGGGTGAGGGTGAGGATTAGGGTTCGGGTTACTGTGAAGGTTAACTTGCAGTTTAGGGTTAAGATGAGTGTATGGGTGAGGGCTAGGGTTTGGGTTAGGGTTAGGGTTATGGGGAGAGATAGGGTTAGGTGTAGGGTTAGGTTTAGGGTTAGGATTAGGGTTTGGGTAAGGATTCCGGTGAGGGTTAGGGTTAGGATTAGGCTTAGGCTTACAGTTAGGCTGAGGTTGAGGCTGAGGGTGAGGGTTATGGTTATGGTTAGGGTTAGGATTAGGGTTAGGGTAAGTGTTATTGTTAGGGTTAGGGTTAGAGTTATGGTGAGGTTCAGGGAGAGGGTGAGGGTTAGGGTTAGGGTGAGGTTTAGGGTTAGGTTTAGTGTTAGGGTTAGTATTAGGGTGAGGGTGTCGGTAAGGCTAAAGGTGAGGGTTAGGCTGAGGGTGAGGGTTATGGTAACGATAAGGGTTACACTTAGGGTGAGGGTTAGGGTTAGGGTTGGGGTGAGAGTTAGTTTTCTCGTTCAATTTAGGGTTAGGTTGAGGGTTAGGGTAAGGATTACGGTGACGGTGAGGGTTAGGGTTAGGTTGAGGGTTAGTGTTAGGATTAGGGTTAGTGTGAGGTGAAGGTTAAGGTTAGTGTTATGGTGAGGGTTAGGATGAGGGTTAGGGATAGGATTAGGGTTAGGGTGAGGGCTAGTTTCAGGTTGAGGTTTAGGGTTAGCTTTAGGGTGAGGTTTAGGGTTAGGTTTAGGGTTCGGGCTAGGGTGAGGGTGAGGTTTACGATTAGAGTTAGGGTTAGGGTGAGGCTGAAATTGAGGTTTAGGGTTAGGGTTAGTGTTAGAGTTAGGGTTAGGGTGGGGGTTAGGTTGAGGGTGAGGGTTAGGCTAAAGGTTAGGATTAGGATTAACATAAGGGTTAGGGTGAGTGTGAGGGTTAGGGTTAGGGTTAGGCTTAGGGTTAGGCTGAGGGTGAGGTTGAGAATGAGGGTTAGGGTTAGGTTTATGGTGAGAGTTAGGGTTCGGGTAAATTTAGGGTTAGGTTGAGGGTTAGGGTTAGGTTTATGGTGACCTTGAGTTTTAGGGTAATGTTGAGGCTTAGGGTTAGGATTAGGGTTAGGGTAAGGGTTAAGGTTAGGGTTAGGGTGAGGTTAAGAATGAAGATTAGGGATAGGGTGAGGGCTAGGTTGAGGGTGAGGTTTAGGGTTAGTGTTAGATTAAGGTTTAGGGTTAGATTTAGGGTTAGGGTGAGGGCTAGGTTGAGGGTTAGGTTTACGGTGAGGGTGAGGGTTAGGGTTAGGGTGAGGGTTAGGGTGAGGATGATGGTAAGGGTAAAGGTGAGGTTTAGGTTGAGATTGAGTGTTAGGGTGAGGGTTAGGGTTAGGGTTAGGTTTAGGGTTAGGGTAAGGGTTAGGTTTAGGTTCAGTGTGAGTGTTAGATTGAGGATAAGGGTTAGGGTTAGTGTGAGGTTTAGCGTGAGGATGTGGGTTAGGTTTAGGGTGAGGGTGAGGGTTAAAATTAGGGTTAGGGTGAGGGCTAGGGTGAGGGTGAGTGTTAGGGTTAGGGTTAGGTTTATGGTGAGGTTGAGGATTAGGTTGAGGGTTAGCGTTAGTGTGACGGTTAGTGTTCGGGTTAGGGTCAGTGTTATGGTGAGGGTAAGTGTTAGGGTGAGGGTTAGGTTTAGGGTTAGGTTTAGTGTTAGGGTTAGTATTAGGGTGAGGGTGTCGGTAAGGCTAAAGGTGAGGGTTAGGCTGAGGGTGAGGGTTATGGTAATGATAAGGGTTACACTTAGGGTGAGGGTTAGGGTTAGGGTTGGGGTGAGAGTTAGTTTTCACGTTCAATTTAGGGTTAGGTTGAGGGTTAGGGTAAGGATTACGGTGATGGTGAGGGTTAGGGTTAGGTTGAGGGTTAGTGTTAGGATTAGGGTTAGTGTGAGGTGAAGGTTAAGGTTAGTGTTATGGTGAGGGTTAGGATGAGGGTTAGGGATAGGATTAGGGTTAGGGTGAGGGCTAGTTTCAGGTTGAGGTTTAGGGTTAGCTTTAGGGTGAGGTTTAGGGTTAGGTTTAGGGTTCGGGCTAGGGTGAGGGTGAGGTTTACGATTAGAGTTAGGGTTAGGGTGAGGCTGAAATTGAGGTTTAGGGTTAGGGTTAGTGTTAGAGTTAGGGTTAGGGTGGGGGTTAGGTTGAGGGTGAGGGTTAGGCTAAAGGTTAGGATTAGGATTAACATAAGGGTTAGGGTGAGTGTGAGGGTTAGGGTTAGGGTTAGGCTTAGGGTTAGGCTGAGGGTGAGGTTGAGAATGAGGGTTAGGGTTAGGTTTATGGTGAGAGTTAGGGTTCGGGTAAATTTAGGGTTAGGTTGAGGGTTAGGGTTAGGTTTATGGTGACCTTGAGTTTTAGGGTAATGTTGAGGCTTAGGGTTAGGATTAGGGTTAGGGTAAGGGTTAAGGTTAGGGTTAGGGTGAGGTTAAGAATGAAGATTAGGGATAGGGTGAGGGCTAGGTTGAGGGTGAGGTTTAGGGTTAGTGTTAGATTAAGGTTTAGGGTTAGATTTAGGGTTAGGGTGAGGGCTAGGTTGAGGGTTAGGTTTACGGTGAGGGTGAGGGTTAGGGTTAGGGTGAGGGTTAGGGTGAGGATGATGGTAAGGGTAAAGGTGAGGTTTAGGTTGAGATTGAGTGTTAGGGTGAGGGTTAGGGTTAGGGTTAGGTTTAGGGTTAGGGTAAGGGTTAGGTTTAGGTTCAGTGTGAGTGTTAGATTGAGGATAAGGGTTAGGGTTAGTGTGAGGTTTAGCGTGAGGATGTGGGTTAGGTTTAGGGTGAGGGTGAGGGTTAAAATTAGGGTTAGGGTGAGGGCTAGGGTGAGGGTGAGTGTTAGGGTTAGGGTTAGGTTTATGGTGAGGTTGAGGATTAGGTTGAGGGTTAGCGTTAGTGTGACGGTTAGTGTTCGGGTTAGGGTCAGTGTTATGGTGAGGGTAAGTGTTAGGGTGAGGGTTAGGTTTAGGGTGAGGTTTATGGTTAGGTTGAGGGTTAGGGTTACGGTTATTTTTAGGGTTAGGTTTAGGGATACGGTTACGGTGAGGGTGAGGGTGAGTTAGGGTTAGGTTTAGGGTGAAGTTTAGTGTTAGGGTTAGGGTTAGTGTTAGGGTTATGGTGAGGGTGAGGGTTAGGTGTAGAGTTAGGTTTAGGGTGAGGGTTAGGGTCAAGGTTAGGGTTAGGGTGCGGTTTAGGGTGGGGATGAATGTAAGGATAAATTTGAGGGTTAGGCTGAGGGTGAGGGTTACAGTAATGTTGAGGTTTAGGGTTAGGGTGAGGGTTAGTGTTAGGGTTAGGATGAGGGTGGGGGTTAGATTGTGGATTAGTGTTAGGGTTAGTGTGAGGTTTAGTGTGAGCTTGAGGGTTAGGGTTAGTGTTAGCGTGAGGTTTACGGTTAGGGTGATGCTTAGGGTTAGTGTGAGCGTTATTGTTAGCGTTAGGGTTTATGTTAGGGTGAGGGTAAGTGTTAGAGTGAGGGTTAGGTTTAGGGTGAGAGTTAAGGTTAGGGTGAGTGTGAGGGTTAGGGTTAGGGTTATTGTTAGGGTTAGGGTTAGGGTTAGGGTTAGTGTTAGGGTTAGGGTTAGGGTTAGGGTTAGGATGAGGTTTAGTTTTAGTCTTAGGATTAGAGTTAGGGTTAGGGTGAGGGTGAGATTTAGGGTTAGAGTTAGGGTTAGTGTTAGTGTTAGTGTTAGGGTGAGGGTTAGGGTTAGGTTTAGACTTAGGCTTAGGCTTGGGCTTAGGCCGAGCATGAGGGTGAGGGTTAGGGTTCGGGTTAGTGTGAAGTTTAGATTGAGGTTTAGGGTTAGGATTAGGGTAAGGGTGAGGGCTAGGGTTAGGGTTAAGGTATGGGCTAGTGTTAGGGATAGGATTAGGTTTAGGATTAGGGTTAGGGTGAGGGTGAGTGTGAAGTTTAGGGTTAGGCTTATGCTTAGAATTAGGGTTAGGGTTAGGGTTAGTGTTTGGGTTAGTGTGAGGGTGAGGCTGAGGATTAGGGTTAGTTTTAGGGTGAGGTTTAGGGTTAGAGTTAGGGTTAGGCTTAGGCTTAGGATGAGGGTGAGGGTGGGGTTGAGGATTAGAGTTAGGGTTTGGGTTAGTCTTAGGGTTAGGTTTATTGTTAGTGTTATGGTTAGGGTTAAGTTTGCGGTGAGCATGAGGCTGAAGGTGAGGGTTATGGGAAGGGTTAGGATTAGGGGGAGGGATAGGTTGAGGTTTAGGGTTAGGGTTAGTGTTAGGGTAAGTGTGAGGGTGAGGGTTAGGTTGAGGTTTAGGGATAGGGTTAGGTTTAGGATTAGGATTAGGGTGAGACTGATTGTGAGGTTTAGGGTGAGGATTAGGCTTAGGCTTATGGTTAGGCTAAGAGTGAGGGTGGGTGTGAGGATTAGGGTTAGGGCTAGGCTTAGGCTTAGGGTTAGACTGAGGGTGAGGATGGAGGTGAGGTTTAGGGTTAGTGGGATCGTTAGGATTAGGGTAAGGGTGAGGGCTTGGGTGAGGATAAGGGTTAGGGTAAGGCTTAGGCTTAGGCTTCGGTTAGGCTGAGGGTGATTTTGAGGGTGAGGGTTAGGGTTAGCGTGATGGTTAGGTTTATTGTTAGGGTGAGGGTTAGGATGAGGTTTTGGGTTCGGGTGAGGTTAGGGTGAGGATGATGGTAAGGGTAAAGGTGAGGTTTAAGCTGAGGGTAAGGGTTAAGATGAGCGTGAGGGTTAAGGTAAGGGTGAGGGTTAGGGTTAGGGTGAGGCTGAGTGTGAGGTTTAGGGTGAGGATTAGGCTTGGGCTTACAGTTAGGCTAAGGGTGAGGGTGGGGGTGAGGGTGGGTGTGAGGATTAGGGTTAGGGTGATGGTTAAGGTTAGGGTTAGTGTTATTGTTAGGGTTAGGGTTAGAGTTACGGTGAGGGTGAGGGTGCAGGTGAGGGTTAGAGTTAGGGTTAGGGTGGGGTTTAGGGTTGGGTTAGGATTATGGTTAGGGTGAGGCTGAGGTTTAGGGTTAGATATACTGTTAGGGGGAGGGTTAGTGTTAGGGTCAGGGAAAGGGTTATTGTTAGGGTTAGGATGAGGGTGGGGGTTAGGTTGAGATTTAGGGTTAGTGTTAGGATTAGGGTTAGTGTGAGGGTTAATGTTATGGTTAGGGTTAGGTTTAGGGTGCGGGTTGTTGTTAGGGTTTGGGTTATTCTGAGGGTTATCGGTGGGGTGAGGGTTAGGATAAGGGTTAGGGTTATTGTTAGGGTTAAGTTTAGTGTTTCGGTTACGGTGAGGGTGAGGGTTAGGATTAGGGTTAGGGCGAGGTTTAGGGTTTGGTTTACAGTTAGAGTAAGGGTTAGTGTTATTGTGAGGATTAGGGTTAGAGTTAGGGTTAGGGTGAAGGGTAGGTTGACGTTTAGGGTTAGGGTTAGTGTGAGGGTTAGGGTTAGGCTGAGAGTTAGGGGGAGGGTTAGCATTACAGTTAGGTTTAGGTTTATGGTTAGGGTTAGCCTTAGTGTTAGGGTGAGGGTGAGGTTTAAAGTTAGAATTAGGGTTAGGGTGAGGCTGAGGGTGAGGGTGAGGGTTAGGATTAGGGTTAGCATTAGGATTAGGGTTTGGGTTAGGGTGAGTGTGAGGGTTAGGGTTAGGGTTAGGGTTAGCCTTAGGTTTAGGCTGAGGGTGAGGGTGAGGGTGAGGGTTAGGGTTAGTTTAAGGGTTAGGGTTAGGGTTAGGGTGAGGTTTAGTGTTTGGGTTAGTCTTAGAGTTAGGGTTAGAGTGAGCGTGAGGTTTAGGGGTAGAGTTAGGGTTAGTGTGAGGGTTAGGTTGATAGTTAGGGTTAGGGTGAGGGTTAGGGTGGGGGTGAAGTTGAGGGTAAACGTGACAGTTAGGCTGAGTGTGAGGGTTATGGCAAGGGTGAGGATTGGGGTTAGGGTGAGAGTTAGGGTTAGGGTTAGTGTGAGAGTCAGGGTTCGGGTTAAGTTTAGGGTTAGGGTTAGGGTTAGTCTAAGAGTTTCGGTGAGGGTGAGGGTTAGTGTCAGTTTGAGAGTTAGGGTTAGGATTAGGGTTAGGGTGAGGGTTAGTGATTGGGTTAGTGTTAGGGTGAGGGTTAGGATGATGGTTAGGGTTAGGGTGAGGGCTAGTGGCAGGTGAGGTTTAGGGTTAGGGTGAGGTTTACGGTTAGGGTTAGGGTTAAGGTTAGGTTGAAGTTGAGGTTTAGGGTTAGAGTTAGGGTTACTGTGAGGCTGAGGTTGAGGGTTAGGGTTAGGGTGAGGTTTAGTGTTAGGATTAGTGTTAGAGTTAGGGTTAGAGCAAGGGTTAGGTTGTGGGTGAGGGTTAGGCTTAGCGTTAGGATTAGGTTTAGGTTGAGGGTGAGGGTGAGTTTGAGGGTTAGGGTTAGGTTGAGGATTAGGGTTAGGTTGAGGGTTAGGGTTAGGATTAGGGTTAGGGTGAGGGTTAAATTTAGGGTTAGGGTGAGGGTAAGGATGAGGATTAGGGTTAGGATTAGGATTATGGTGAGGGCTAGGGTGAGGTTGAGGGTTAGGGTTAGTTTTAGATTAAGGTTTAGGGTTAGCAATAGCTTTAGGGTGAGGGTTAGGTTGAAGGTTTGGGTTACAATGAGTGTGAGGTTAGTGTTAGGGTGAGGGTTAGGGTTAGGATTAGGGTTAGTGTGAGAGTGAGTGTTAGGTTAGGGTTAGGTTTAGGGTTAGGGTTAGGTTTAGGGTTAGGTTTAGGGTTAGGGTGAGGATGATGGTAAGGGTAAAGTTGAGGTTTAGGGTGACGGTGAGGGTTAAAATAAGGGTGAGGGTTAGGTTTAGGCTTAGGTTTAGGGTAAGGTGTAGGATTAGGGGCAGGGTGATTGTTAGATTTAGGATTAGGGTTAGGGTTAGTGTGAGTTTTAGAGTGAGGATGAGGGTTAGGGTTAGGGTGAGGGTGAGGGTTAGAATTAGGGTTAGGGTGAGGGCTAGGGTGAGGGTGAGTGTTAGGGTAAGGGTTAGGCTTAGGCTTAGGATTAGGCTGAGCGTGAGGTTGAGAGTGAGGGTTAGGGTTAGGGTGATGGTTAGGTTTAGGTTAGGTTAGGTTATGGTGAGGGTGAGATTCAGGGTTACAGTTAGGGTTAGTATGAGGGTTAGGGTTAGGGTGCAGGTTAGCCTGGGGGTGACGGTAAGGGTAAATGTGGGGTTAGGATAAGGGTGAGGATTCCGGTATGGGTGAGTGTTAGGGTTAGGGTGAGGGTTAGGGTTAGCATTAGATTGAGGGTGAGGGTTAGATTGAGGATTAGTGTTAGGGTTAGTGTGAAATTTAGGGTGAGGATGAGGGTTAGAGTTAAGGTGAATGCTAGGGTGAGTGTGAGGGCTAGGGTTAGGTTTAGGGTGAGGGTAAGTGTTAGGGTGAGGGTTAAGGTTAGGGTGAGGGTTATGGTTAGGGTGAGGGTTAGGGTTAGGATTAGGTTTATTGATAGGGTTACGGTTACTGTGAGGGTGAGGGTGAGGATTAGGGTTAGGGTTAGGATGAGGTTTAGGTTTAGGGTTAGGGTTAGAGTTAGGGTTAGGGTGAGGGTTAGGGTTAGGCTTAGGCTTAGGCTTAGGCTTAGGCTGAGCATGAGGGTGAGGGTTCGTGTTCGTGTTCGGGTGAGTGTTAGGGTTAGGTTTAGGGGTAGGTTGGAAGTTAGGTTGAGGTTTAGGGTTAGGATGTTTAAGGGTGAGGGCTAGGCTTAGAGTTAGCATGAGGGTTAGGGTTAGGGTTTGGGTTAGGGTGTTGTTGAGGCCGAGGATTAGTGTTAGGTTTAGGGTTAGGTTTAGGGTTAGTGTTAGTGTTAGGGTTTTGGTTAGGGTTAGGGTGAGGGTGAGGGTTAGGGTGAGGGTTATGGTTAGATTTAGGATTAGGGTTAGGCTGAAGGTTAGGGTGAGGTTGAGGGTTAGGGTGAGGATGAGGGTTAGGTTTAGGGTGAGGGCTAGGGTTGGGTGAGGTTTAGGGATAGGGTTAGCGTGAGGTTTAGGGTTAGGGTAATGGTTAGGGTTAGTGTGAGGGTTAGTGTTAGGGTTAGGGTTATTGTTAGGTTTTGGCTAAGTGTTAGGGTGAGGGTTAGGGTTAGGGTGAGGTTTATGGTTAGGGTGAGGGTTAGGGTTATGCTTAAGGTTATTGTTAGGGTTACGGTTACGGTGAGGGTGAGGGTGGGGTTTACGGTTAGGGTTAGGGTTAGGGTTAGGTTGAAGGTGAGGTTTAGGGTTAGATTTAGGGTTAGTGTTAGGGTGAGGTTTAGTGTTAGAGTTAGGGTTAGGGTGAGGCTGAGGGTGAGGGTTAGCGTTAGGATTAATGTTAGGGTTAGGCTTAAGGTGAGGGTTAGGTTGAGGGTGAGGGTTAGGGTTAGGTTTAGGAGTAGGATTAGGGTTAAGGTTAGGGTGAGTGTGAGGTTTAGGGTTAGGGTTAGGGTTAGGGATAGGCTTAGGGTTAGGCTGAGGTTGAGGGTTAGGGTTGGGGTTAGGGTGAGGTATAGGGTTAGGGTTAGGGTGAGTGTGAGGGTTAGGTTTAGGGTTTGGCTTAGGATTAGGCTGAGGGTGAGGGCATGGGTTAGGGTTAGGATGAGGGTTAGGGTTATGTTGAGGGTTACGATGAGGATTAGGGTTAGGATTAGTTTTAGGGTGCGGGTTAGTGTGTGTGTTAGGGTTAGGTTTAAGTTTAGGCTTAGGGTTAGGCTGAGCGTGAGTTTGAGGGTTAGGGTTAGGGTTAGGGTGAGGGTTAGGGTAAGGGTTAAGGGGTGGGTTCGGAAGAGGGTTAGGGTTAGGTTTAGGGTTGGGGGAGGTCTAGGGTGAGGGTGAGGTTTAGGATTAGGTTTGGGGTGAGGGTTAGGGTAAGGGTGAGATTTAGGTTTCGGGATAAGTTTAGGGTTAGGTTGAGTGTTATGGTAAGTGTTATGATGAGGGTGAGGGTTAGGGTTAGGTTGAGGGTTAGGGTTGGGATTAGGGTTAGGGTGAGGGTGACAGTGAGGGTTAGGTTTAGTGTTAGGGTGAGTGTTAGGATGAGGGTTAGGGTTAGGATTAGGGTTAGGGTTAGTGTTAGGGTTAGGGTGAGGTTGAGGGTTAGGTTGAGGTTTAGGGATAGGGTTAGGTTTAGGATTAGGGTTTAGGTTGAGGGTGAGGGTGAGTTTGAGGGTTAGGGTTAGGTTGAGGATTAGGGTTAGGTTGAGGGTTAGGGTTAAATTTAGGGTTAGGGTGAGGGTAAGTATGAGGATTAGGGTTAGGATTATGGTTAGTTTGAGGGCCAGGTTGAGGGTGAGGGTTAGGGTTAGTATTAGATTAAGGTTTAGGGTTATGGTTAGGGTTAGGGTGAGGATTATGTTGAGGATTAGGGTTAGAGTGAGTGTGAGGATTAGGGTTAGGATGAGGGTTAGGGTTAGGATTAGGGTTAGTTTGAGGGTGAGTGTTAGCATTAGGGTTAGGTTTAGGGTTAGGTTTAGGGTTAGGATTAGTGTTATTTTTAGGGTTAGGGTTAGAGTTATTGTGAGGGTGAGGGTGAAGGTGAGGGTTAGGGTTAGGGTTAGTGTGAGGTTTAGGGTTAGGTTTAGGATTAGGGTTAGGGTGAGGGTGAGGTTTAGGGTGAGATTTAGTGTTAGTTGGAGGGTTAGGTCTAGGGTGAAGTTTAGGGTTAGTTTTAGGGTTAAGGTTAGGGTGAGGGTTAGGTTGAGGTGTAGGCTTTTGGTTAGGATTAGGGTTAGGATTAGGGTGACGGTGAGGTTGAGTGTGAGGGATAGGATTATGGTTAGGCTTAGGTTTAGGCTGAGCGTGAGGGTGGGGGTGAGTATTAGGTTTAGGGTGATGGTTAGGGTTAGGGTTAGGGTGAGGGTTAGGATGATGGTTAGGATTAAGATTAATGTTAGGGTGAGGGCTAGGGTGAGGGTGAGGGTTAGGGTAAGGTTTAGGCTAAGGCTTAGGTTTAGGCTGTGTGTGAGGTTGAGGGTGAGGGTTAGGGTTAGGGTGATGGTTAGGTTTACAGTTAGGGTGAGGGTTAGGATGAGGTTTAGTGTTAGGGTGAGGTTTAGGGTGAGGTTTAGTGTTAGGGTTAGGGTTAGACTTAGGGTTATGGTGAGGGTGAGGTTCAGGAGTACAGTTAGGGTTAGGATGAGGTTTAGGGTTAGGGTGCAGGTTAGCCTGGGGTGACGGTAAGGATAAAGGTGAGGGTTATACTGAGGGTGAAGGTTCCGGTAAGGATGAAGGTTAGGGTTAGGTTTAGGGTTAGTGTTAGCGTTAGGGTGAGGTTGAGGGTTAGATTGAGGATTAGTGTTAGGGTTAGTGTGAGGTTTATGGTGAGGATGAGGGTTAGGTTTAGGGTGAAAGCTAGGGTGAGTGTGAGGGTTAATATGGTTAGTTTTAGAGTTAGGGTAAGTATTAGGGTGAGAGTTAAGGTTAGGGTGAGGGTTATGGTTAGGGTGAGGGTTAGGGTTAGGGTTAGGTTTATTGTTAGGTTTAGGGGTAGGGTTACAGTTATTATGAGGTTGAGTGTGAGGATTAAGGTTAGGGTTAGGATGAGTTTTAGGTTTAGCATTAGGGTTAGTGTTAGGGTTAGGTTGCGGGTTACGGTTAGGGTTAGGCTTAGCCTTAGGCCGAGCATGAGGGTGAGGGTGAGGGTGAGGGTTCCTGTTAGGGTAAGGGTTAGGTTTAGGGTTAGGTTGAGAGTTAGGTTGTGGTTTAGGGTTAGGGTTAGGGTGAGGGTAAAGTTTAGAATGAGGGTTAGATTGAGGGTGAGGGTTTGGTTTAGGATAAGTTTAAGGGTGAGGGCTAGGCTGAGGGTTAGGGTGAGGGTTAGGGTTAGGGATAGGGTTAGATTTAGGTTTAGGGTTAGGGTGAGGGTGAGTGTGAGGTTTAGGATTAGGGTTAAGGTTAGGGTTAGGGTGAGGGTTAGGGTTAGGGTTTGTGTTAGGGTGAGGGTTAGTGTTAGGGTGAGGGTTAGTGTTAGGTTTAGGCAAAGTGTGTGAGAGTTAGGGTTAGGGTGAGGGTTATGCTTAGGGTGAGGTTTAGGGTTATGGTTAAGGTTATAGTTAGGGTTAGGGTTAGGGTTAGGGTTAAGGTGAGGGTGATGCTGAGGGTTACGGTTATGGTTAGGTTGAGGTTAAGGTTTAGAGTTAGGGTTAGAATTAGGGTTAGGGTGACAGTGAGTTTTAGGATTAGAGTTAGGGTTTGTGATAGGGTTAGTGTTAGGGTGAGGTTTAGGGCTAGGATTAGGCTTAGGCTTAGGCTTAGGCCGAGCATGAGGGTAAGGTTTAGGGTTAGGGTGATGGTTCTGTTTAGGATTAGTGTTATTGTTAGGGTTAGGTTTAGAGTTACGGTGAGGGTGAGGGTGCAGGTGAGGTTTAGGGTTAGGGTTAGGGTGGGGTTTACGGTTAGGGTTAGGGTTAGTGTTAGGTTGAGAGTGAGGTTTAGGTTTAGATTTAGGGTTAGTGTTAGGGTGAGGGTTAGTGCTAGCATTAGGTTTACTTTTAGGGTGAGGCTAAGGGTTATGGTGAGGGTTTGGTTTAGGGTGAGGGTTATGGCTAAGCTGAGTGTTAGGAATCGGTTTAGAGTTATTGTTAGGGTTCGGTTTAAGTTTATGGTTACAGTGAGGGTGAGGATGAGGGTTAGGGTTAGGCTTAGGGTGAGGTTTAGTGTGAGGGTGAGGTTTCGGATTAGAGTCAGTGTGAGGGTTAGGTTGAGGTTTTGGGTTAGGGTTAGTGTTAGTGTTAGGGTTATGATGAGAGTTAGGGGGAGGGTAAGGGTTAGGGTTAAGTTTAAGATTAGGTTTAGGATGAGGGTGAGTGTGTATGTTAGGGTTTGGTTTAGGGTAAGGCTTAGGGTTAGGCTGAGGGTGAGGTTGAGGGTGAGGGTTAGGGTTAGGGTTAGGGTTAGGATTAGGGTTAGGGGGAGGGGTAGGATTAGGGATAAGGTTAGGATTAGGGTTAGGGTGAGGGCTAGGTTGAGGGTAAGGTTTAGGGTTAGGGTTAGGGTGAGGGTTAGGGGTTTGTTTAGGGTGAGCGTTAGGGTTCGGGTTAAGTTTAGGGTTAGGGTGAGCGTTAGGGTAAGGGTTACATTGAGGGTGAGGTTTAGGCTTAAGTTGAGGGTTAGGGTTAGGATTAGCGTTAGTGTGAGGGTGTGGGTGAGGGTTAGGGTTAGGGTTAGGGTGAGGGTTAGGATGAGGGTTAGGGTTAAGATTAGGGTTAGGGTGAGGGCTAGGGTGAGGGTGAGGGTTAGGGTAAGTGTAAGGCTTAGTCTTAGTGTTAGGCTGAGTATGCGGTTGAGGGTGAGGGTTAGGGTTAGGGTGATGGTTAGGTTTACAGTTAGTGTTAGAGTTAGTATGAGGTTTAGGGTTAGGGGGATTTTTAGGGTGAGGATGATGGTAAGGGTAATGGTGAGGTTTAGGCTGAGGGTGAGGGTTAAGATAAGGGTGAGCATTAGGGTTAGGTTTAGGGTTAGATTAAGGGCTAGGGTTAGGGTTAGTGTGAGGTTTAGAGTGAGGATGAGGGTTAGGGTGAGGGTTAGGGTTAGGGTGAGGTTTAGTGTTAGGGTTAGGGTTAGAGTTAGGGTTAGGGTGAGGGTGAGGTTTTAGGTGGAGTTAGGGTAAGGGTGAGGGTTAGTATGAGGGTTAGTGTTAGTGTTAGGGTTAGGGTGAGAGTTAGGGGGAGGTTTAGGGTTAGGTTTAAGTTTAAGATTAGGGTTAGGATGAGTGTGAGTGTGTGTGTTAGGGTTTGGTTTAGGGTTAGGCTTAGGGTTAGGCTGAGGGTGAGGTTGAGGGTGAGGGTTATGGTTAGGGTTAGGGTTAGGATTAGGGTTAGGGGGAGGGTTAAGATGATGGTTAAGGTAAGGATTATGGTTAGGGTGAGGGCTATGGTGAGGGTAAGGTTTAGGGTTAGGGTTAGGGTGAGGGTTAGGGTTTTGTTTAGGGTGAGCGTTAGGGTTCGGGTTAAGTTTAGGGTTAGGGTGAGCGTTAGGGTAAGTGTTACAGTGAGAGTGAGGTTTAGGGTTAGGTTGATTGTTAGGGTTAGGATTAGTGTTAGTGTGAGGGTGTGGGTTAGGGTAAGTGTAAGGCTTAGTCTTAGTGTTAGGCTGAGTGTGAGGTTGAGGGTGAGGGTAAGGGTTAGGGTGATGGTTAGGTTTACAGTTAGTGTTAGAGTTAGTATGAGCTTTAGGCTTAGGGAGATTTTTAGTGTGAGGATGATGGTAAGGGTAATGGTGAGGTTTAGGCTGAGGGTGAGGGTTAAGATAAGGGTGAGCGTTAGGGATAGATTAAGGGCTAGGGTTAGGGTTAGGGTGAGGGTTAGATTGAGGATTAGGGTTAGGGTTTGTGTGAGGTATAGAGTGAGGATGAGGGTTAGGGTGAGGGTTAGGGTTAGTGTGAGGTTTAGAGTGAGGATGAGGGTTAGGGTGAGGGTTAGGGTTAGTGTGAGGTTTAGAGTGAGGACGAGGGTTAGGATTAGGGTTAGGGTGAAGATGAGGTTTAGGGTTAGAATTATTGTTAGGGTGAGCCTGAGGGTGAGGGTGAAGGTTAGGGTTAGGGTTAGGATTAGGATTAGGGTTAGGGTTAGGGTGAGTGTGAGCTTTAAGTTTAGGGTTAGGGTTAGCATTAGCTTTAGGCTAAGCGTTTGGTTGAGGGTGAAGGTTAGGGTTAGTTTGAGGGTTATGGTTATGGTTAGGGTGAGGTTTAATGTTAGGGTTAGGGTTAGAGTTATGGTTAGAGTGAGGGTGAGGTTTAGTCGTAGAGTTAGTTTTAGGGTGAGAGTTAGGGTGAGTGTTTGGGTTAGGGTGAGTGTTAGTGTAGGGGTGACGGTAAGGGTAAAAGTGAGGGTTTGCCTGAGGGTGAGGGTTACGGTAAGGTTGAAGGTTAGGGTTAGGGTGTGGGTTAATGTAAGGGTTAGGGTTAGAGGTCGGGTTCGGGTTAAGTTTAGGGTTAGGGTGAGTGTTAGAGTAAGGATTACGGTGAGGGTGACTGATAAGTTTAGGTTGAGGGTTAGGGTTAGGATTATGGTTAGGGTGAGGGTGAGGTTTAGGGTTAGTGTTAGGGTGAGGGTTAGGAAGAGGTTTAGGGTTAGGATTAGGGTTAGGGTGAGGGCTAGGGTGAGGGTGAGTTTTAGGGTTAGGATTAGCGTGAGGTTTAGGGTTAGGGTTAGGGTTAGGGTTAGGGTGACGGTGAAATTTAGGGTTAGATTTATTGTTAGGGTTAGGCTGAGGTTGAGGGTTAGGGTTAGGGTTAGTGTTAGAATTAGGGTTAGGGTGAGGGTTAGGATGAGGTTTAGGGTTAGGATTAGGGTAAGGGTGAGGGTTAGGGTGAGGGTTAAAGAGAGGGCTAGGGTAATGGATTGGATTACTTTTAGTATTAGGGTTAGGGTAAGGGTTAGTGTGAGGGTTAGGGTTAGGCTTAGGTTTAGGCTTAGAGTTAGGGTGAGAGTTAGGGTTAGGATTTGGGTCATGGTGAGGCTAAGGCTGAGGATTATGGTTAGGTTGAGGGTTAGGGTTAGTGTTAGGGTTAGGGTTAGGGTTAGGGTGAGGGTTACGGTTAGGGTGAGGGTTAGGGTTAGGACTAGGATTAGGGTTAGTGTTAGGCTGAGGGTGAGAGTGAGGGTGAGGGTTAGGGTGAGGATGAGGGTTAGGGTTAGGGTGAGGGCTAGGGTGAGGGTGAGTGTTAGTGATAGGGTTAGCTTGAGGTGTGGGTTTAGGTTGATGGTTATGGTTAGTGTGAGTGTTAGTGTTAGGGTTAGGTTGAGTGTTAGGGTTAGGGTGAGGTTTAGGGTTAGGGTGAGGGTGAGGTTTAGGTATAGGGTTAAGTGGAGGGTTAGGGTGAGGGTTAGGTTTAGGGGTAGTGTTAGGGTTATATTGAGGGTGAGGGTTATGTAGAGGTATAGGGTTAGGGTTAGTGTGAGGGTTAGTGTTAGGGTTAGGGTTAGGGTTAGTGTTAGGGTGAGAGAAAATGTTAGGGTGCGGGTATGGGTTAGGGTGCGAGTTATGTTTAGGGTGAGGGTTAGGGTTAGGAATAGGGTTATTGTTAGGTTTAGGTTTAGGGTTACGCTTACGGTGATGGTGAGGTTGAGGGTTAGGCTTAGGGTTAGGTTGAGGCTTAGGGTTTGGGTTAGGTTTAGAGTTAGGTTTAGGCTGAGGGTGAGGTTTAGGGTTAGAGTTAGGGTTAGGGTGAGGGATAGGGTTAATGTTAATTTGAGAGTTAGGGGGAGGGTTATGGTTATGGTTAGGTTTAGGGATAGGATTAGGGTTAGGGTGAAGTTGAGTGTGTGTGTTAGGGTTAGGTCTAGGGTTAGGCTTAGTGTTAGGCAGAGGGTGAATTTGAGGGTGAGGGTTAGGTTTAGGGTGAGGGTTAGGTTTAGGATGAGGGATAAGGGAAGGTTAGGATGAGGGTTAGGGTTAGCATTAGGGTTAGGGCAAGGGCTAGGTTGAGGGTGAGTTTTTGGGGGAGGGTTAGGGTGAGGTTTATGGTTAGTGTTAGGGTGAGAGTGAAGTTTAGGGTTAGATTTAGGGTTAGGGTGAGGCTGAGCTTGACGGTTATTTTTAGGGTAAGTGTTAGGTTTAGGTTTAGGGTTAGGGTTAGGGTTAGGTTTAGGGTTAGTGTTATGTTTAGGGTTAGGGTTAGGGTGAGGGTTAAGCTTAGGGTGAGTGTTATGCTTAGGATTAGGGTTAGGGTTAGGGTTAGGCTGAGGGTGAGGGTGAGGGTGAGAGTGAGGGCTAGGGTGAGGATGAAGGTTAGGGTTAGGGTGAGGGTGAGGGTTAGGGATAGAGTTAGCGTGAGGTTTGGGGTTAGGTTTAGTGTGAGGTTTAGTGTTAGGGTTAGGATTAGTGTTAGGTTTAGGGTAATTGTTAGGGTGAGGGTTAGGGTTTGGGTTATTGTTAGAGTTAGGATTAGGGTTTAGGTTTTAGTGAGGGTGAGGGTGAAGCTTAGTGTTAGGGTTAGGATGAGGTTTAGGTTTAGGGATATGTTTAGAATTAGGATCAGGTTGATAGTGATGTTTAGGGTTAGAGTTAGGGGTTGTGATAGGGTTAGGGTTAGGGTGGGGTTTATGGTTAGGGTTAGGATTAGGGTTAGGTTGAGGGAGAGGTTTAGGGTTAGATTTAGGGTTTGTGTTAGGTGAGGGTTAGTGTTAGGGTTAGGGTTAGTGTTAGGATTAGGTTAAGAGTTAGCGTGAGGGTTTGGGTTAGGGTGAGGGTGATGGTTATGGTGAGGGTTAGGATTAGGGTTAGGGTTAATTTTAGGGTTCGGGTTAAAGTTAAGTTTATTGTGAGGGTGAGGATGACGGTTAGGGTTAGGGTGAGGTTTAGGGTGAGTGTGAGGTTTAGGGTTAGTGTTAGGGTTAGGGTGAGGGTTAGGTTGAGGGTTAGGGTTAGGGTTAGGGTGATAGTTAGGGGGAGGATTAGGGTTAAGGTTAGGTTACGGTTAGGGTGAGGGTGAGGGTGAGTGTGTGTGTTATGGTTAGGTTTAGGGTTAGGCTTAGGGTTAGGCTGAGGGTGAGTTTGAGTGTGAGGGTTAGGGTTAGGGTGAGGGTTAGGTTTAGGGTTAGGGTTAGGGTTAGGGTGAGGGTTAAATTTAGGATTAGGGTTAGGGTGAATGTGAGGGTAAGGGTTAGGTTTAGGTTGAGGGTTAGGGTTAGATTTAGAGTGAGAGTTAGGGTTCGGGTTAAGTTTAGGTTTTGGTTGAGGGTTATGGTTAGGCTTAGGGTTAGGGTGAGTGTGAGGGTGAGGGTTAGGTTTAGGTAGGGTTAGGTTGAGGGCTAGGGTGAGGGTGAGGGTTAGAGTAAGGGTTAGGCTTAGTGTTAGGTTTAGGCTGAGTGTGAGGTTGAGGGTGAGGGTTAGGGTTAGTGTGATGCTTAGTTTATGTTTTGGGATAGATGAGGTTTACGTTTAGGGGGATGTTTAGGGTGAGGATGATTGTAAGTGTAAAGGTGAGGTTTAGGGTTAGAGTGAGGGTTAAGATAAGGGTGAGACTTAGCTTTATGTTTATCGTTAGGGTAAGGGTTAGTTTTAGCATTAGGGTGAGTGTTAGATTGAGGATTAGGGTTAGGGTTAGTGTGAGGTTTAGAGTAAGGATGAGGGTTAGGGTGATGGTTAGGGTTAGGGTGAGGTTAGGTTTAGGGGAAGGGTGTGGGTGAGGTTTAGATTGAGGATTAGTTTTAGGGTTAGTTTGAGGTTTAGGGTGAGAATGAGGGTTAGGGTTAGTGTGAGGGCTAGGGTGAGGGTGAGGGTCGGTTTAGGTTTAGGGTGAGGTTTAGGGTTAGGGTGATGGTTAGGGTTAGGGTGAGGGTTAGTGTTAGGGTGAGGGTAAATGTTAGGGTGAGGGTTAGGGTTAGGGTGAGGGTTATGGTTAGGTTGAGGGTTAGGGTTAGATTTAGGATTATTGTTAGGGTTAGTTAGGGTTACGGTTACGGTTATGGTGAGGGTGAGGGTGAGGGTTAGTGTTAGGTTTAGGGTTAGTGTTAGAGTGAGGGTAAATGTTAGGGTGAGGGTTAAGGTTAGGGTGAGGGTTATGGTTAGCTTGAGGGTTAGGTTTAGGTTTAGGATGAGGTTTGGGTTTATGGTTAGGGTTAGAGTTAGGGTCAGGTTGAGAGTGAGGTTTATGGTTGGAGTTAGGGTTAGTGTTAGGGTTAGGGTTAGTGTTAGGGTGAGGGTAAATGTTAGGGTGAGGGTTAAGGTTAGGGTGACGGTTATGGTTAGCTTGAGGGTTAGGTTTAGGTTTAGGATGAGGTTTGGGTTTAGGGTTGGGGTTAGAGTTAGGGTCAGGTTGAGAGTGAGGTTTATGGTTAGAGTTAGGGTTAGTGTTAGGGTTAGGGTGAGAGTGAGTGTTAGGGTTAGGCTTAGGCTTAGGCTTAGGCCAAGCATGAGGGTGAGGGTTAGGGTTAGGGTTAGGTGAGCGTTAGGTTTAGAGTTAGGGTGAGTTTTAGTGTTAGGATTAGGGTTAGGGTGAGGACTAGGGTGAGGGTTAGGGTGAGGGTTAGGTTAGGGAAAGGGTTAGGTTTAGGATTAGGGTTAATGTGAGTGTGAGAGTAAGGGTTAGGGTTGGGGTTAGGCTTAGGTTTAGGCTTAGGGTTAGGGTTAGGGCTTGGTTTAGGGTCAGTGTGAGGCTGAGGATTAGTGTTAGCTTCAGGGTTAGGGTTAGGGTTAGGTTTATGTTTAGGGTTAGGTTTAGGGTTGCAGTGAGGGTTAGGGATAGGTTTAGGGTTAGGCTTAGTGTTAGGCTGAGGGTAAGGGTGGGGGTGTGGATTCGGGTTAGGGTTAGGGTTAGGGTTAGTGTTAAGTTTGCGGTGAGGGTATGGCTGAGGGTGAGGGTTATGGTTAGGGTTAAGATTAGGGTTAGGGATAGGGTTAGTGTTATTGTTATTGTTAGGGTTAGAGATACAGTGAGGTTGAGGGTAAGGGTGAGGTTAAGGGTTAGGGTGAGGTTTACTGTGAGTTTTAGGGTTAGGGTTAGGGTTAGGGTGAGGGTGAGGTTTAGGGTTAGAGTTAGGATTACGGTGAGGGTAAGGGTGATTTTTCGGGTTAGGGTTAGTGTTATGGTTAGGGTGAGGGTGAGGGTTAGGTAGAGGTTTAGGGATAAGGTTACGTTTAGGATTAGGGTTAGGGTGAGGGTGAGTATGATTGTTAGGGTGAGGGTTAGGCATAGGCTTAGGGTTAGGCTGAGGGTGAGGGTGGTTGTGAGGATTTGGGTTAGGGTGATGGTTCGGTTTAGGGTTAGTTTTATTTTTAGGGTTAGGGTTACAGTTACGGTGAGGGTGAGGGAGACGTTTAGGGTTAGATTTAGGGTTAGAGTTAGGGTGAGTGTTAGTGTTAGTGTTAGGGGTAGTGTTAGGGTGAGGGTAAGTCTTAGGGTGAGGGTTTTGGTTAGGATGAGGGTTATGGTTAGGGTAAGGGTTAGGATTAGGGTTAGGGTTATTTTTAGCTTTCAGTTTAAGGTTAAGGTTACGGTGAGTGTGAGGGTTAGGCTTAGGGTTAGGGTGAGTTTTAGGGTGAGGGTGAGATTTAGGGTTAGAGATAGGGTTAGGGTGAGGGATAGGTTGAGGTTTAGGGTTAGTGTTAGTGTTAGGGTTAGGGTTAGGGTGAGAGTTAGGGGGAGGGTTATGATTAAGGTTAGGGTTAGGATTAGGGTTAGCATGAGGGTGAGGGTTAGGGTTAGGGTTAGGATTAGTATTAGGGTTAGGGTTAGGGTGAGTGTGATGGTTAGGGTTAGGGTTAGGATTAGGATTAGGCTGAGGGTGAGGGTGAGGGTTAGGTTTAGGGTGAGGGCTAGGGTTAGGTTGAGGGTTAGGGTTACGGTTAGGCGGAGGGTTAGGATGAGGGTTAGGTTTAGGATTAGGGTTAGGGTGAGGGCTAGGGTGAGGGTGAGTTTTATGGTTAGGGTTAGAGTGAGGTTTAGGGTTAGGGTTACTGTTAGGGTTAGGGTGAGGGTGAGTTTTAGGGTTATAGTTAGGGTTAAGGTTTGGCTGAGGTTGAGGGTTAGGGTTAGGATTATGGTTAGGGTGAGGGCTAGGTTGAGGGCGAGGTTTAGGGTTAGGGTCAGGGTGAGGTTTAGTGTTAGAGTTAAGGTTAGGGTGAGGCTGAGGCTGAGGGTTAGGGTTAGGATTAATGTTAGGCTTTGGCTTAAGATTAGGGTTAATTTGAGGGTGAGGTTTAGGATTAGGTTTAGGAGTAGGATTAGGGTTAGGGTGAGGGTGAGTGTTAGGATGAGGATTAGGGTTAGATTTAAGGTGAGTGGGAGGGTTGGGGTTAGGTTGTGGGTTAGGCTTAGTGTTAGGATGAGGGTGAGGTTGAGGGTTAGGGTTAAGTTGAGGGTTAGGGTTAGGGTTAGGATGAGGATTAGGGTTAGAATTAGGGTTAGGGTGAGGGCTAGGGTGAGGGTGACGGTTAGGGTTACTGTTGGGGTGAGGTTTAGGGTTAGGGTTAGGGTGAGGGTGAGGGTTAGGATGATGGTTAGGGTTACAGTGAAGGTGAGGATTAGGTTTAGGGTGATTGTTAGGATTAGGATTACGGCTAGCGTGTGGGTGATGGTTAGGATTTCTGTTATTGTTAGGTTTAGGCTTAGAGTTATGGTGAGGGTGAGGGTGAGTGTTACGGTTAGGGTGAGGTTTAGGGTCAGGGTTAGGATTAGGGTTAGTGTGAGGGTGAGGTTTATGGTTAGATTTAGGTTTATTTGGAGGGTTAGGTTGAGGGTTAGGGTTACGGTAAGTGTTAGGATTAAGGTTAGGTTGAGGGTTAGCTTGAGGTTTAGGGTTTGGGTTAGCGTTAAGGTGAGGGTGCGTGTGAGGTTTAGGGTTAGGGTTAGGCTTAGGCTTAAGGTTAGGCTGAGGTTGAGGGTGGGGGTGAGGATTAAGGTTAGGGTGATTGTTTTGGTTAGGGTTAGGGTGAGGGTTAGTGTTAGGGTTAGGGTTAGAATTAGGGTTAGGGTGAGGGTGAGGTTTTGGGGTAGAGTTAGGGGTAGGGCGAGGATTAGGGTTAGAGTGAGGGTTAGGGTGGGGGGGGACGGTAAGGGTAAATGTCAGGGTTAGGCTGAGGGTGAGGGTTACAGTTAGGGTGAGGGTTAGGTTAGGGCGAGGGTTAGGGTTCGGGTTAGGGTGAGGGTGAGGGTTAGATTGAGGATTAGTGTTAGGTTTAATGTGAAGTTTAAGGTGAGGATGAGCTTTAGGGTTTAGGGCGAGGTCTAGGGAGATTTTGAGGTTTAGGGTTAGTGTTAGGGTGAGGTTTATGGTTAGGGTGATGGTTAAGGTTAGTGTGAGGTTTAGTGTTGGGGTTAGGGTTAGTGTTACGGTGAGGGTAAGGGTTAGGGTGAGGGTTAGAGTTAGGGTGAGGGTTATGTTTAGGGTGAAGTTTAGGGTTAGTGTTAGGGTTATTGTTAGTGTTAGGGTTAGGGTTAAGATTATGGTGAGGGTGAGGTTGAGGGTTAGGGTTAGGTCTAGGATGAGGTTTAGGGATAGGGTTAGGGTTAGGGTTAGGGTCAGGGTGAGGTTTAGTGTTAGAGTTAGGGTTAGGGTGAGTCTGATCGTGAGGGTTAGGGTTAGGATTAATGTTAGGTTTAGGCTTAAGGTGAGGGTTAGTTTGAGGATGAGGGTTAGGGTTAGGAATTGTAGTTGGATTAGGGTTAGAGTTAGGCTGAGCCTGAGGGTTAGGGTTAGGGACAGGCTTAGGGTTAAGCTGAGGTTGAGGGTCAGGATTAGGGTTAGAGTGAGGTTTAGGGTTAGGGTTCATGTGAGTGTGATGGTTAGCATTAGGGTTAGGCTTAGGATTAGGCTGAGGGTTAGGGTGTGGATTAGGGTTAGGGTTAGTGTTAGAATGAGGTTTAGGGTTTGGGTTAGGGTTAGAGTTAGGGTTAGAGTGAGGGTGAGGTTTAGGGTTAGAGTTAGGTTTAGGGTGAGGTTTAGGTTGAGGGTTATGGTAAGGGTTAGTTTTAGGGTTAGGGTTAGGGTGAGAGTTTAGGGAAAGGTTAGGGTTAGGGTTAGGGTTACGGATAGGATTAGGGTTAGAGTGAGGGGGAGTTGTGTGTTAAGTTTAGGTTTAGGGATAGGCTTAGGGTTAGGCTGAGGATGAGGTTGATGGTGAGGGTTAGGGTTAGGGGGAGGGTTAGGATGAGGGTTAGGGTTAGGATTAGTGTTAGGGTAAGGTCTAGGGTGACTGTGAGGATGAGGTTTAAGGTTATGGTTAGGGTTAGGGTTAGGGTGAGGGTTAGATTTACGGGGAGCGTGAGGTTTAGGGTTTGCTTGAGGGTTAGGGTTAGGTTTAGGATGAGGGATAAGGTTAGGGTTAGGCTGAGGGTAAGGATGAGGATTAGGTTTAGCATTAGGGTTACGGTGAGGGCTAGGTTGAGGGTGAGGATTAGGGTTAGTGTTAGGTTAAGGTTTAGGGTTAGGGTTAGGGTTAGGGTGAGCGTTAGGTTGAGGGTTAGGGTTACAGTGAGGGTGAGGATTAGTGTTAGGGTGAGGGTTATGTTTAGGATTAGGGTTAGCAAGAGGGTGAGTGTTAGGATTACAGTTAGGGTTAGGGTTAGGGTTAGGGTTAGGATTAGTGTTATTGTTAGGGTTAGGGTAAGAGTTATGGTTATGGTGAGGGTGAGGGTGAGGGTTAGGGTTAGGGTTAGGGTGAGGTTTAGTGTTAGGATTAGGATTAGGTTTATGGTGAGGGTGAGGTTTAGGGTTAGATTTAGTGTTAGTTGGAGGGTTAAGTCGAGGGTTATGGTTAGGGTTAGTTTTAGGGTTAAGGTTAGAGTGAGGGTTAGGTTGAGGTTTAAGGTTATGGTTAGGGTTAGGGTTAGGATTTGGGTGAGGGTGAGGGTGAGGTTGAGGTCTAGGTTTAGGCTTCGGCTTAGGCTTAGGGTTAGCCTGAGAGTGAGGTTGAGGGTGAGGGTTAAGTTTAGGGTGATGGTTATTTTTACGGTTAGGGAGAGGGTTAGGATCAGCTTTAGCGTTAGAATGAGGGTTAGGGTGATGATGATGGTAAGGGTAAAGATGAGCTTTAGGCTGAGGTTGAGGTTTAAGATAAGGGTGAGGGTTAGGGTTAGGTTTAGGGTTAGGGTAAGGATTAGGGTTAGGTTAGGGTTAGGGTGTTAGATTGAGGATTAGGGTTAGGGTTAGTGTGAGGTTTAGGGTGAGGATGTGGGTTAGGGTTAGGCTTAGGGTGAGGTTTAGGATTAGGTTGAGGGTTAGGGTTAGTGTGAGGGATAGTGTTAGGGTTAGGGTTAGGGTTAGGGTGAGAGTTATGGTTAGGGTGAGGGTAAGGGTTAGGATTAGGTTTAGAGTGAGATTTAGTGTTAGGGTTAGGGTTAGAGTTAGGGTTAGGGAGAGGGGAGGTTTAGCTGCACATTTAGGGTTAGGATGAGGGTTAGGGTTAGGGTGCGGGTTAGCGTGGGAGTGACGGTAAGGCTAAAGGTGAGGGTTAGGTTGAGGGTGAGGGTTAGGATTTGGGTTAGAAGTAGGATTAGGGTTACGGTGATCTTGAGTGTGAGGATGAGGATTAGGGTTAGATTTAGGATGAGTGTGAGGGTTCGGGTCAGGGTGTGGGTTAGGCTTAGGATTAGGATGAGTGTGAGTGTGAGGGTTAGGGTTAAGGTGAGTGTTAGGGTTAGGGTTACCATGAGGGTTAGGTTTAGGGTTAGCGTGAGGTATAGGTTGAGGATTAGGGTTAGAATTAGGGTTAGGGTGAGGGCTAGGGTGAGGGTGACAGTTAGCGTTAGTGTTTGGGTGAGGTTTAGGTTTAGGGTTAGGGTGAGGGTCAGGGTTAGGATGAAGGTTAGGGTTACGGTGAGGGTGAGGATTAGGGTTAGGTTGAGGATTAGGGTTAGGATTAGGGTTAAGGTGAGGTTGAGTGTTAGCATTAGTGTTAGGGTTATGGTTAGGGTTAGGTTGAGGGTTAGGATTATTGTTATTGTTAGGTTTAGGGTTACAGTTATGGTGAGGGTGAGGTTGAGGGTGAGTGTTACTGTTAGGGAGAGGTTTAGGGTCAGGGTTAGGATTAGGGTTAGTATGAGAGTGAGGTTTATGTTTAGATTTAGGTTTAGTTGGAGGGTTAGGTCGAAGGTTAGGGTTAGGGTAAGTGTTAGGGTTAGGGTTAGCTTGAGGGTTAGGTTGGGGTTTAGGGTTACGGTTAGGGTTAGGTTTAGGATTAGGGTTAGGGTGAGGGTGAGTGTGAGGTTTAGGTTTAGGGTTAGGCTTAGGTTTAGGGTTAGGCTGAGGGTGAGGGTGGGGGTGAGGATTAGGGTTAGGATGATGGTTAGGGTTAGGGTTAGGGTGAGGTTTAGTGTTAGGGTTAGGGTTAGAGGTAGGGTTAGAGTGAGGCTGTGGTTTAGGGTTAGAGTTAGGGTTAAGGTGAGTCTGAGGGTGAGGGTTAGGGTTAGGTTTAGGATTAGGATTAGGGTAAGGGTTAGGGTGAGTGTGAGAGTTAGGGTTAGGGTTAGGGTTAGGGTTAAGGTGGGCTTGAGCTTTAGGGTTACATTGAGGATTAGGGTTAGGGTTAGGGCTAGGGTGAGGGTTAAAGTTAGGTTTAGGGTGAGAGTAAGGATGAGGATTAGGGTTAGGATTAGGGTTAGGGTGAGGGCAAGCATGAGGTTGAGGGTTAGTGTTAGTGTTAGATTAAGGTTTAGGTTTAGGGTTAGGTTTAGGGTGAGGATTAGGTTGAGGATTAGGGTTACAGTGAGGGTGAGGATTAGGGTTAGTTTTAGCTTAAGGTTAGCTTGATGGTGAGTGTTAGCATTAGTGTTAGTGTTAGGGTTACGGTTAGGTTTAGGGTTAGGATTAGTGTTATTGTTAGGGTTAGGGTTAGAGTTATTGTGAGGGTGAGGGTGAGGTTGAGGTTTAGGGTTAGGGTTAAGTTGAGGTTTAGGGTTAGGGATTAGGATTACGGTGAGGTGGAGGGTGAGGGTTAGGGTTAGGGTGAGGGTTAGGGTTAGGGTGATGGTTAGGTTAAGGGTTAGGGTGAGAATTAGTGTTCGATTATGTTTAGGGATAGGGTGAGGTTTATGGTTAAGGTTACGTTGAGCATGAGGTTTAGGGTTACGTTGAGGATTAGGCTTAGGGTTAGGTTTAGGGTGAGGGTTAAGGTTAGGGTTAGGGTGAGGGTAAGGATGAGGATTAGGGTTAGGATTAGGGTTAGGGTTCGGGCTAGGGTGATGGTGAGGGTTAGGGTTAGAGTTAGATTAAGGTTTAGGGTTAGGGTTACAGTTAGGGTGAGGGTTATGTTGAGGGTTAGAGTTATGGTGAGGGTGAGGATTAGGGTTAGGGTGATGTCGCTACCGCCTCGACCAGCAAGGAAGACGCGACACCGGACTCTTCTCTCTGCAGTTTATTCAGGACCTTTTAGTAATCTTCTGACCCCAACCCCGGGGAGAATTCCCCACAGCCTTAAGTACCCGCTGGGTAGCCAACCCTGATACGCCACGTGGCAACCGCCAATAGGTTCAGGTGCGCGAAAGCAAGCCAGATTCTTTGCCTTAGCCATATAAGGAGTTGTTTACCACAGAGAGCACTCGCCATCGGGAAGGCGGAGGGCGGAAGCTGGCACCATCTTCCAGGTGCGGCCTCTCACAGCTCTCTACAGGGTGAGGGTTAGGGTTAGGATTAGGGTTAGCATGAGAGTGAGTGTTAGGATTAGGTTTAGGGTTTGGGTTAGGTTTAGGGTTAAGATTAGTGTTATTGTTAGGGTCAGGGTTAGAGTTGTGGTGAGGGTGAGGTTGAGGGTGAGGGTTACGGATAGGGTTAGGGTGAGGTTTAGGATTAGGTTTAGGATTAGGGTTAGGGTGAGGGTGAGGTTTTGGGTTAGATTTAGGGTTAGTTGTAGGGTTAGGTCGAGGGTTAGGTTTAGCGTTAGTTTTAGGGTTAAGGTTAGGGAGAAGGTTAGGTTGAGGTTTAGGGTTATGGTTAAGGTTAGGCTTAGAATTAGGGTGAGGGTGAGGGTGAGTGTGAAGCTTAGGGTTAGGGTTAGTCTTAGGCTTAGGGTTAGGCTGATGTGAGGGTGGGGGTGAAGATTAGGTTTAGGGTGATGTTTAGGATTAGGGCTAGGATGAGTGTTAAGATGAGGGTTAGGATTACAATTATGGTTAGGGGGACGTCTAGGGTTAGGGTGAGGCTTAAGGTAAGGTTTAGGCTTAGGCTTAGGGTTAGGCTGAGCATGAGGTTGAGGGTGAGGGTTAGGCTTAGGGTGATGTTTAGGTTTACAGTTAGGGTGAGGGTTGGGATGAGGTTTAGGATTAGGGTGAGGGTTAGGGTGAGGATGATGGTAAGGGTAAGGGTGATGTTTAGGTTGAGGTTGAGTGTTAAGTTAAGGGTGAGAGTTAGGGTAAAGTTTAGGCTAGGGTTAGGGTTAGGGTGAGGGTTATATTTAGGATTAGGATTAGGGTTAGTGTGTCGTTTAGGGTGAGGATGACGGTTAGGGTTAGGGTGAAGGTGATGGTTAGAATTAGGGTTAGGGTGAGGGCTAGGGTCAGGGTGAGGATTAGGGTTAGGGTTAGGGTGAGTTTAGGATTAGGGTGAGGGTTATGATTAGTGTGAGGGTTAGTGTTAGGGTTAGTGTTAGTGTTAGGGTGAGGGTATTTGTTAGGGTGAGGTTTAGGGTGAGGGTGCGGGTTATGGTTCGTGTGAGGGTTAGGGTTAGGGTTAGGGTTATTGTTAGATTTAGTGTTAGGGTTATGGTTATGGTGAGGGTGAGGGTTAGGGTTAGGGTTTGGGTCAGGTTTAGTGTTAGGGTTAGGGTTAGAGTTAGGGTTATGTTGAGGTTGAAGTTTAGGGCTACAGTTAGTGTTAGGGTGAGGGTTAGGTTTAGGGTGTGCGTTAGCGTGGGGGTGACAGTTAGGGTAAAGGTGAGGGTTAGGCTGAGGTTGAGGGTTACGGTAAGGGTGAGTGTAAGGGTTAGGGTGAGCGTTAGTGTTAGCTTTAGGGTGAGGTTGAGGATAAGATTGAGGATTAGTGTTAGGGTTAGTGTGAGGTTTAGGGTGAGGATGAGGGTTAGGGTTAGGGTGAAGTCTAGGTTGAGGGTGAGGTTTGGGGTTAGCGTTAGGCTGATGTTTAGGGTTTGGGTGATGTTTAGGGTCAGTGTGAGGGTTAGGCTTAGGGTGAGGTTTAGGGTTAGGGTTAGGGTTAGGGTTAGGGTTAGGGTGAGGTTGAGGTTTAGGGTTAGATTTAGGGTTAGTTTTAGTGTGAGGTTAGTGTTAGCTTTAGGGTTAGTGTTACGGTTAGAGTAAGTCTTAGGGTGAGGGTTTGGGTCAGGGTGACGGTTATGGTTATTGTTAGCGTTAGGATTAGGGTTAGGGTTATTGTTAGGGTTCGGTTTAAGGTTACGGTTATGGTGCGAGTGAGGGTGAGGGTTAGGAATAATGTTAGGGTGAGATTTAGGGTGAGGGAGAGGTTTAGGGTTAGAGTTAGGGTTAGGGTGAGGATTGGGGTTAGGGTTACGCTTAGGCTTAGGCTTAGACTTAGGCCGAGCATGAGGATGAGTGTTAGGGTTCATATTTGGGTGAGGGTTAGGGTTAGGTTTAGGGTTAGGGTGAATGTTAGGATGAGGTTTAGGGTTAGGATAAGTGTAAGGGTGAGGGCTAGGATGAGGGTTAGGGTGAGGCTTAGGGTTAGGGATAGCGTGAGGTTTAGGATTAGAGTTAGGGTGAGGGTGGGTGTCATGGTTAGGATTAGGGTTAGGGTTAGGTTTAGAGTTAGGATGAGGGTTAGGGTTTGGGTTAGGGTGAGGGTGAGGCTGAGGATTAGGGTTAGGTTTAGGGTTATGTTTAGGGTTATTGTTAGTGTTAGGGTTAGTGTTAGGGTTACAGTGAGGTTTGGGGTTAGGGTTAGGGTTAGGCTTAGAGTTAGGGTGAGGGTTAGGAGGAGGATTAGGTTTACGATTAAGGTTAGGGTGAGGGCTAGGTTGAAGGTGAGGACTAGGGTTTAGGGTTAGGTTTAGGGTTAGGGTGAAGGTTAGGATGAGGCTTAGGGTTATGGTGAGGGTGAGGGTTAGGGTTAGGGTGAGGGTTTTGGTTAGGTTTAGGGTTAGGGTGAGGTTGAGTGTTAGCATTAGGGTTAGGGTTTGGGTTAGGGTTAGGATTACTGTTATTGTTAGGGTTAGGGTTAGAGTTATGTTGAGAGTGAGGGTGAGGGTGAGGATTAAGGTTAGAGTTAGTTTGAGGTTTAGGGTTAGGGTTAGTGTTAGGGTGAGGGTGGGGTTTATTGTTAGATTTAGGTTTAGTTTGAGGGTTAGGTCTAGGGTTAGGATTAGGGTAAGTGTTAGGGTTAAGGTTAAGGTTGAGGTTTAGGGTTAGTGTTAGTGTGAATTTTAGGGTGAGGATGAGGGTTAGGGTTAGGGCCAGTTCTAGGGAGAGGGCGAGGTTTAGGATTAGTGTTAGGGTGAGGTTTATGGTTAGGGTGATGTTTAGGGTAAGTGTGATGTTTAGTGTTAGGGTTAGCGTTAGTGTTAGGGTTAGGGTAAGTATTAGGGTGAGGGTTAGGGTTATGGTGAGGGTTATGGTTACGGTGAGGTTGAGGGTGAGGGTTAGGTTTATTGTTAGCGTTAGGGTTAGGGTTAAGGTTATGGTGAGGGTGAGGGTGAGGGTTAGGGTTAGGGCTAGGATGAGGTTTAGGGTTAGGGTTAGGGTAAGGTTAGGGTGAGGTTTAGTGTTAAAGTTAGGGTTAGGGTGAGGCTGAGGGTGAGGGTTAGGATTAGGGTTAGGCTTAGGATTAGGCTGAGGGTGAGGGTGTGGGTTAGGGTTAGGATTAGTTTTAGGGTGAGGTTTAGGTTTTGGGTTAGGTTTAGAATTAGGGTTAGGGTGAGGTGATGTTTAGGGTTGGAGTTGGCGTTTGGGTGAGGTTTAGGTTTAGGGTTAGGGTAAGGGTTAGTTTTATGTTTAGGGTTAGGGTGAGAGTTAGGGGGAGGGTTAGGGTTAGGGTTAGTGTTAGAGATAGGATTTGGGTTAGAGTGAGGGTGAGTGTGTGTGTTAGTTTTAGGTTTAGGGTTAGGCTTGCGGTTAGGCTGAGGGTGAGGTTGAGGTTGACGGTTAGGGTTAGCGGGAGGTTTAGGATGAGGGTTAGGGTTAGGATTAGGGTTAGGGTAAGGGCTAGGGTGAGTGTGAGGGTGAAGTTTAAGGTTAGGGTTAGGGTGAGGTTTAGTGTTAGGGTTATGGTTAGGTTTAGGGTTAGGGTGAGGGTGATGTTTATGGGTACAGTTAGGGTTAGGGTGTGGGTTAGCTTGGGGTTGACGGCAAGGTTAAACTTGAGGGTTAGGCTGAGGGTGATGGTTACGGTAAGGGTTAGGGTTAGGGTGAGGGTGAGGGTTAGTGTTAGCATTAGGATGAGGGTGAGGGTTGGATTGAGAATTAGTGTTATGGTTAGTGTGAGGTTTACGATGAGGATGAGGTTTAGGGTTAGGGTGAGGGCTAGGAAGAGGGTGAGGTTTAAGGTTAGTGTTAGGGTGAGGCTTAGGGTTAGGTTGATCGTTAGGGTTAGTGTGAGGGTTAGTGTTAAGGTTAGAGTTAGTGTTAGGATGAAGGTAAGTGTTACGGTGAGGGTTAGATTTAAGGTGAGGATTATGGTTAGGGTGATGGTTAGAGTTACGGTGAGGGTTATGGTTAGTTTGAGGGTTAGGGTTAGGGTTAGGATTATTGTTAGCATTAGGGTTAGGGTTACATTTATGGTGAGGGTGAGGGTGAGGGTTAGGTTTAGGGCTAGGATGTGGTTTAGTTATAGGGTTAGGGTTAGGGTTAGGGTCAGTGTGAGGTTTAGTGTTAGTTAGGGTTAGGATGAGGCTGAGTGTGAGTGTTAGGTTTAGGATTAATGTTAGGGTTAGTCTTAAGGTGAGGGTTAGGATGAGGGTGAGGGCTAGAGTTAGGGTTAGGAGTAGGATTAGGGTTAGGGTTAGGGTGAGTGTGAGGGTTAGGTTTAGGGTTATGGAGAGGCTTAGGGTTAGGCTGAGGTTGAGGTTGAAGGTGAGAATTAGGGTTAGGGTGATGGTTAGGGTTAGGGTTATGGTGAAGGATAGTGATAGGGTTAGGGTTAGACTTAGGATTAGGGTGAGGATTAGGTTTAGGGTAAAGTTAGGGTTAGGGTGAGGGTTAGCATTAGAGTGAGGTTTAGGGTGGCGTTGTAGGTAAGGATAAAGATGAGGGTTAGGCTGAAGGTGAGGGTAACACTAAGGGTCAGGGTTAGGGTTAGGGTGAGGAATAGGGTGAGGGTTCAGGTGAGGGTGAGGGTTAGATTGAGGATTAGTGTTAGGGTTAGTGTGAAGTTTAGGGTGAGGATGAGGGTCAGGGTTAGGGTGAGGGCTAGGGAGAGGGTCAGGATTAGGGTTAGTGTTAGGGTGACCTTTAGGGTTAGAATGATGGTTAGGGTTAGTGTGAGGGTTAGTGTTAGGGTTAGGGTTAGTGTTAGGGTGAGGGTAAGTGTTAGGGTGAGGGTTGGGTTTAGGGTGAGTTTTATGGTTAGGGTGAGGGTTAGGGTTAGGGTTAGGATTATTGTTATCATTAGGGTTAGGGTTTCGGTTATGGTGAGTATGAAGATTAGACTTAGGGCGAGGATGAGTTTTAGGGATAGGGTTATGGTTAGGGTGAGTGTCTGGTTGAGGTTTATTGTTAAAGTTAGGGTTAGGGTGAGGCTGAGGGTGAGGGTTAGGGTTAGGATTAATGTTAGGGATAGGCTTAAGGTGAGGGTTAAGTTGAGGGTGAGGGTTAGAGTTAGGGTTAGGAGTAGGATTAGGGTTAAGGTTAGGGTGAGTGTGAAGGTTAGGGTTAGGGATAGGCTTAGGGTTAGGCTGAGGTTGAGGGTAAGGTTTAGGATTAGGGTTAGGATGAGTGTGAGGGTTATTGTTAGGATTAGGGTTAGGGTGAGGGTGAGTGTGTGTGTTAGTGTTAGGTTTAGGATTAGGCTTAGGTTCAGGCTGAGTGTGACGTTGAGGGTGAGGGTTAGGGTTAGGAGGAGGGTAAGGGAAACGTTTAGGGGGACAGTTAGGAAGAGGGTTAGGATTAGGATTAGGGTTGGGGTGAGGGTGAGGGTGAGGGTTAGGTTTAGTGTTAGGGTGAGGGTTAGGATGAGGGTTAGGGTTAGGTTTAGGGTGAGAGTTAGGGTTCGGTTATGTTTAGGGTTAGGGTGAGGGATAGGGTTAGGTTTTCATTGAGCTTGAGTTTTAGGGTTAGGTTGTGAGTTAGGGTTAGGTTTTGGGTGAGGGTGAGGGTTAAGGTTAGGGTTAGGGTGAGGGAAAGGATGAGGATTAGGGTTAGGATTAGGGTTAGGGTGAGGGCTAGGGTGAGTGTGAGGGTTAGGGTTAGTGTTAGATTCAGGTTTAGGTTTAGGGTTAGGGTTGGATTAGGGTTAGGTTGAGGGTTAGTGTTACGGTGAGGGTGAGGATTAGGGTTAGGGTTAGGACTAGGGTTAGCATGAGGGTGAGTGTTAGGAATAGGGTTAGGGTTAGGGTTAGGGTTAGGATTAGTATTATTGTTAGGGTTAGGGTTAGAGTTATGGTGAGTGGGAGGTTGAGGGTGAGGATGAGGGTTCAGGTTATGGTTATGGTGAGGTTTAGGGTTAGATTTAGTGTTAGTTGGAGGGTTAGGTCGAGGGTTAGGGTTAGGGTTAGTTTTAGGGTTAAGGATAGGGTGAGGGTTAGGTTGAGGTTTAAGGTTAAGGTTACGCTTAGGGTTAGGATTAGGGTGAGGGAGGGTGAGTTTGAGGGTTAGAGTTAGGGTTAGGCTTAGGCTTAGGGTTAGGCTGAGGGTGAGGGTGGGGGTGAGGATTAGGTTTAGGGTAATGGTTTGGGTTAGGGTTAGGGAGAGGGTTAGGATGAGGGTTAGGGTTATGATTAGTGTTAGGGTGAGGGCTAGGGTGAGGGTGAGGGTTAGGGTAAGGCTTAGGCTTAGGCTTAGGGTTAGGCTGAGCGTGAGGTTGAGGGTGAGGGTTAGGGTTAGTGTGAGGGTTAGTGTTAGGGTTAGGGTTAGTGTTAGGGTGTGGGTTTGTGTTAGGGGGACGGTTAGGGTTATGGTGAGGGTTATGGTTTGGTTGAGGGTTATGGTTAGGATGAGGGTTATGGTTAGGGTGAGGGTTAGGGTTAGGGTGAGGGTTAGGGTTAGGTTTAGGGTAAGGTTTAGGTTTAGGTTGAGGTTGAGTGTGAGGGTTATGGTTATGGTTAGGGTTAGCCGTAAGTTTAGGCTGAGGGTTTCGTTGAGGGTTAGGGTTAGTTTGAGGGTTAGGGTTAGGGTGAGGTTTAGTGTTAGGGTTAGGGTTAGAGTTATGGTTAGTGTGAGGGTGAGATTTAGAGGTAGAGTTAGTTTTAGGGTGAGGGTTTGGGTGAGTGTTAGGGTTAGGGTGAGGGTTAGCGTAGGGGTGACGGTAAGGGTAAATGTGAGGGTTAGACTGAGGGTGATTGTTAAGGTAAGGTTGAGGGTTAGGGTTAGGGTGAGGGTTAGGGTTAGGGTTAGGGTGAGAGTTAGGGTTCGGTTTAAGTTTAGGGTTAGGGTGAGGGTTAGAGTAATGGTTATGGTGAGGGTGAGGGTTAAGGTTAGGTTGAGCCTTACAGTTAGGATTAGGGTTCGGATGAGGGTGAGGGTTAGAGTTAGTGTTAGGGTGAGGTTAAGTGTTAAGTTGAGGGTTAGGGTTAGGTTGAGGGTTATGTTTAGGTTGAGGATTCGGGTTAGGGTTAGGGTTTTTGTTAGGGTTAGAGTTAGGGTTACCATTACGGTGAGGGTGAGGGTGAGGGTTAGGTTTAGCATTAGGATGAGGTTTAGGTTTAGAGTTAGGGTTAGAGTTAGTGTTAGCGTGAGAGTGAGGTTTAGGGATAGAGTGACCGTTAGTGTTATGTTTAGGCTTATGGTTAGGGTTAGGGTTAAGGAGAGGTTTTGGGTTAGATTTAGGCTTAAGCTTAGGCTTAGGCCAAGCATGAGGGTGAGGGTTAGGGTTAGGGTTAAGGTGAGGGTTAGGATGAGGTTTAGGTTTAGGATTAATGTTAGGGTGAGGACTAGGGTGAGGGTTAGTGTGATGGTTAGGTTTAGGGATAGGGTTAAGTTTAGAATTAGGGTTCGGTTGAGGGTCAGTGTGAGAGTCAGGGTTACGTTTAGGCTTAGGGTTAGGGTGAGGGTTAGGGTAGGGTTTTGGTTAGGATGAGGGTGAGGCTGAGGATTAGGGTTAGGTTTAGGGTTAGGTTTTGTGTTAGGTTTAGGCTTAGGCTTAGAGTTAGGGTTAGGGTTAGGGTTAGGGTTAGGGTTAGTTGTGGATTAGTCTGAGTGTGAGGGTGGGGTTGAGGATTAGGGTAAGGGTTAGGATTAGGGTTATTGTTAGTGTTATGGTTAGGGTTATGTTTGCACTGAGGGTGAGGCTGAAGTTGAGGCTTATGGTTAGGGTTAGGGTTAGGGTTAGTGTTATTTTTAGGGTTAGGGTTAGAATTACGGTGAGATTGAGTGTTAGGGTGAGGGTTCGGGTTAGGGTGAGGTTTAGGGTTAGGGTTAGGGTGAGGGTGAAGTTTAGGGTTAGAGTTAGTGTTAGGGGGATGGTTAGATTGAGGTTTGGGGTTAGGGTTATTGTTAGGGTTACGGGGAGGGCGAGGGTTAGGTTGAGGTTTAGGGATAGGGTAATTTAGTATTAGCGGTAGGGTGAGGGTGAGTGTGACAGTTAGGGTGAGGGTTAGGCATAGGCTTAGGGTTAGGCTGAAGGTGAGGGTGGGGGTGAGGATTAGGGTTAGGGTGTTGTTTTGGGTTAGGGTTAGTGTTATTGTTAGGGTTAGGCTTAGAGTTACGGTGAGGGTGAGGGTGCGGGTGAGGGTTAGGCTTAGGGTTAGGGTGGGGTTTCTGATTAGGGTTAGGGTTAGTGTGAGGGTGAGGTTTAGGGTTAGAATTAGGGCTATGGTTAGGGTTTGGGTGAGGGTTAGGGATAGGGTTAGTGTTAGAGTTAGGGTGAGGTTGAGGTTTAGGGTTATGGTTATGGTTAAGTTTAGTTTGGGGGTTAGTGTTAGGGTTAGGGTTAGTGTTAGGGTGAGGGTAAGTTTTAGGGTGAGGGTTTGGGTTAGGGTGAGGGTTATGGTTAGGGTGAGGGTTAGGATTAGTGTTAGGGTTATTGTTAGGGTTAGGTTTAGGCTTTTGGTTTCAGTGAGGGTGAGAGTGAGGTTTAGGGTTAGAGTTAGGGTGAGGTTTAGGGTTAGTGTGAGTGTTAGGGTTAGGGTTAGGAGTGCAGTTAGGGTTAGGGTTAGGCTTAAGGTTAGAGTTAGGTTAAGGGTTTCGGTTAGGGTGAGGGTGAGTTTCAGTATTAGGGTTAGTGTGAGTGAGAGGTTTAGCGTGAGAATTAGGGTTAGGGTGAGGCTGAACCTGAGGGTGAGGGTTAGGGTTAGGGTTAGGATTAGGATTAGGGTTAGGGTTAGGGTGAGTGTGAAGGTTATAGTTAGGGTTAGTGTTAGCCTTAGGTTTAGGCTGAGGGTTTGCTTGAGGGTGAGGGTTATGGTTAGTTTAAGGGGTAGGGTTAGGGTTAGGATGAGGTTTAGTGTTAGGGTTATGGTTGGAGTTATGGTTAGGGTGAGGGTGAGGTTTAGGGGTAGAGTTAGTTTTAGGTTGAGGGTTATCGTGAGTGTGAGGGTTATGGTGAGGTTTAGGGTAGGGGTGAAGGTAAGGGTAAACGTGAGGGTTAGGCTGAGTGTGAGGGTTACGGTAAGGTTGAGCGTTACGGTTAGCGTGACCGTTAGGGTTAGGGTTAGTGTGTGAGTTAGGGTACAGGTTAAGTGTAGGGTTAGGGTGAAGGTTAGGGTAAGGGTTACGGTGAGGGTGAGGGTTAGGTTTAGGTTGAGGGTTAGGTTGAGGCTGAGGATTAGGGTTAGGTTTAGGGTTAGGTTTTGTGTTAGGTTTAGGCTTAGGCTTAGAGTTAGGGTTAGGGTTAGGGTTAGTCTTAGGATAAGGCTGAGTGTGAGGGTGGGTTTGAGGATTAGGGTAAGGGTTAGGATTAGGGTTATTTTTAGTGTTATGGTTAGGGTTATGTTTGCACTGAGGGTGAGGCTTAAGTTGAGGTTTATGGTTAGGGTTAAGGTTAGGGTTACTGTTATTTTTAGGGTTAGGGTTAGAATTACGGTGATATTGAGGGTTAGGGTGAGGGTTCGGGTTAGGGTGAGGTTTAGGGTGAGGTTTAGGGTTAGGGTTAGGGTGAGGGTGAGGTTTAGGGTTAGAGTTAGTTTTAGGGGGATGGTTAGGTTGAGGTTTGGGGTTAGGGTTATTGTTAGGGTTACGGGGAGGGTGAGGGTTAGGTTGAGGTTTAGAGATAGGGTAGATTTAGTATTAGGGGTAGGGTGAGGGTGAGTGTGACAGTTAGGGTGAGGTCTAGGCATAGGCTTAGGGTTAGGCTGAAGGTGAGGGTGGGGGTGAGGATTAGGGTTAGGGTGATGGTTTGGGTTAGGGTTAGTGTTATTGTTAGGGTTAGGCTTAGAGTTAGTGTGCGAGTTAGGTTACAGGTTAAGTGTAGGGTTAGGATGAGGGTTAGGGTAAGGGTTTCGGTGAGGGTGAGGGTTAGGTTTAGGTTGAGGGCTAGGTTGAGGCTGAGGGTTAGGGTTAGGGTTAGGGTGAGCGCTAGGGTGAGGGTTAGGGTAAGGGATAGGGTTAGGTTTAGGATTAGTGTTAGGTTTAGGGTGAGTGTGAGGGTTAGGGTTAGGGTTACGATTAGGTTTAGAGTTAGGGTGAGGATTAGGGGTAGGGTTTGGGTTAGGTTGAGGCTGAGGATGAGGATTAGGGTTAGGTTTAGGGTTAGGGTTACGCTTAGAGTTAGGCTGGTGGTGAGTGTGGTGGTTAGGCTTAGAATTAGGGTTAGGTTAGGCTTAGGTTTAGGGTTATTGTTAGTGTTATGGTTCGGGTTAAGTTTGCAGTGAGGGTGAGGCTGAGGGTGAGGTTTATGGTTAGAGTTAGGGTTGGGGTTAGGGTTAGTGTTATTGTTAGGTTTAGGGTTAGAGCTACGGTGAGGGTGAGCTTGAGGGTGAGGGTTAGGGTTAGGGTTAGGTTGAGGTTTAGGTTTAGGGTTAAGATTAGGGTTAGGGTGAGGGTGAAGTTTAGGGTTAGATTTAGACTTAGTTGGAGGGTTAGGTCGAGCATTAGTGTTAGGGTTAAGGTTAGGGTGAGGGTTAGGTTGAGGTTTAGGGTTAAGGTTAGGGTTAGGATTAGGGTTAGGGTGAGGTGAGTGTGAAGGTTAGGGTTAGGGTTAGACTTAGGCTGAGGGTTAGGCTGAGGGTGATTGAGTGGGTGAGGATTAGGGTTAGCGTGATGGTTAGGGTTCGGGTTAAGTTTAGGGTTAGGATGAGGGTTAGGGGTAGGCTTAGGGTTAGGGTGAGGGCTAGGGTGATGGTGAGGGTTAGGGTAAGTGTTAGGCTTAGGCTTAGGGTTAGGCTGAGCATGAGGTTGAGGGTGAGGGTTACGGTTAAGGATAGGGTGAGATTTAGTGTTAGGGTTAGTGTTAGAGTTAGGGTTAGGAAGAGAGTGAGGTTTAGGGGTAGGGTTAGGGTCAGCGTGAGGGTTAGCGTTCGGGTGAAGGTTAGGGTGGGGTTGAGGGTTATGGTAAGGGTGAGGGTTAGGTTTAGGATGAGGATTAGTGTTAGGGTTAGGGTGAGGGTCAAGTTTAGATTGAGGATTAGTGTTAGGGTTACTGTGAGGTTTAGGGTGAGGATGAGGGTCAGGGTTAGGGTGAGGGTGAGGGTTAGGGTTAAGTTTAGGGTTTGGGTGAGGTTTAGGATTAGGGTGAGGGTTAGGGTTAGTGTGAGGGTTATGGTTAGTGTTAGGATTAAGATTAGGATTAGGCATAGGGTGAGTGTGAGGGTTAGTGTTAGGGTTAGGCTTAGGCTTAGTGTTAGGCTAAATGTGAGGGTGAAGTTGAGGGTTACGTTGAGGGTGAGTGTTAGGTTTAGGGTTAGGGTGAGAGTTAGGGTTAGGGTTAGGTTGATGTTCAGGTTTAGGGTTAGGTTCAGGGTGAAGGTGAGGGTGAGTGTGAGGGTTAGTGTTAGGGTGAGGTTTAGGATGAGGGTTAGGGTTAGGATTACGGTTAGGGTGAGGGCTAAGGTGAGGGTGAGGTTTTGTGTTAGTTTTAGGGTGAGGTTTAGGGTTAGGTTTAGAGTTAGGGTTAGGGTGAGGGTCAGGTTTAGGGTTAGAGTTAATGTTAGAGTGAGGCTGAGGGTGAGGGTTAGGGTTAGGGTTAGTGTTAGAGTTAGCGTCACTGTGAGGGTGAGGGTGAGGGTGAGGTTTAGGCTTAGTGATAAGATTAGGTTTAGGGTACAGGTTAGGATGAGTGTGAGGGTTAGGGTTAGGGTTAGGGTTAGCCTTATGATTAGGCTGAGGGTGAGGTTGAGCGTGAGGGATAGGGTTAGGGTGAGAGTTAGGGGTAGGATTAGGGTGAGTGTTAGGGTTCAGGTTAAGTTTAGATTTAGGGTGAGGGTTAGGGTTATGGTGAGCGTGAAGGTTAGGGTTAGGGTGAGAGTTAGGGTTCGAGTTAGGGTGAGAGTTAGGGTTCGTGTTACGTTTAGGGTTACAGTGAGGGTTAGGGTTAGGGTTACAGTGAGCATGAGGGTTAGGGTTAGGTTGAGGGTTAGGGTTATGCTTAGGATTAGGGGGAAGTTTAGGCTTATGGTGAGGGTTAGGATGAAGATTAGGGTTAGGATTAGGGTTAGGGTGAGGTCTAGGGTGAGGGTGAGGGTTAGGGTTAGTGTTTGGGTGAGATTTAGGGTTAGGATTAGGGTTAGGGTGAGGGTTAGGATGAGGGTTAGGGTTACAGTGAGGGTGAGGTTTAGGGTTAGGTTGAGGGTTAGGGGTAGGAATAGGAGTAGTGTGATGGTGAGTTTTAGGGTTAGATTTAGGATTAGGGGGAGGGTTAAGTCGAGGGTTAAGTTTGGGATTAGTATTAGGGTTAAGGTTAGTGTGAGGGTTAGGTTGATATTTAGGGTTTGGGTTAGCGTTAGGTTTAGGATTAGGGTTAGTGTTAGGGTATGTGACTGTTAGGGTTAGGGTTAGGCTTAGGGTTAGGGTAATGCTGAGGTTGAGGGTGGGGGTGAGGATTAGGGTTAGGGTGATGGTTAGGGTTAGGGTGAGGCTTAGGATTAGGGATAGGTTAAGGATTAGTGTTGGGTGGGGGCTAGGGTGAGGGTGAGGGTTAGAGTAATGGTTAGGCTTAGGCTTAGGATTAGGTTGAGGGTGAGGGTTAGGGTTAGGGTGATGGTTAGGTTTAAGTTTAGATTGAGGGTTAGGATGAGGTTTAGGGTTAGGGTGAGGGTTAGGTTGAGGATGATGGTAAGGGTAAAGGTGAGGTTTAGGCTGAGGTTGAGGGTTAAGATAAGGGTGAGTTTTAGGATTAATGTTAGGGTTGGGCTTAAGGTAAGGGTTAGGGTGAGGGTGAGGTTTAGGGTCAGTGTTAGGATTAGGATTAGTGTTAGGTTTAGGGTGAGTGTGAGGGTTAAGGTTAGGGATAGGGTTAGGCTTAGTGTTAGGCTGAAGGTGAGGGTGAGGGTGAGGGTTAGGGTGAGGGTGAGGGTAAGGTTTAGGGTTATAGTGATGGTGAAGTTTAGGGTTAGGTTGAGGGTTAGGGTTAAGATTATGGTTAGGTTGAGGGTGAGTGTTAGGATTAGGGTTAGGGTTAGGGTTAGGTTTAGGGTTAGGATTAGTGTTATTTTTAGGGTTAGGGTTAGAGTTATGGTGAGGGTATGGCTGAGGGTGAGGGTGAGGGTTAGGGTTAGGGTGAGGTTTAGGGTTTGGGTTAGGATTAGGGTTAGGGTGAGGGTGAGGTTCAGGGATAGATTTAGTGTTAGTTGGAGGGTTAGGTTTAGGGTGAGGGTTAGGGTTAGTTTTAGGGTTAAGGGTAGGGTGAGTGTTAAGTTGAGCTTTAGGGTTACTGTTAGGGTTAGGGTTAGGTTTAGTGTGAGGGTGTGGGTGAGTGTGAGGGTTAGGGTTAGGGTTAGGCTTAGGCTTAGGATTAGGCTGAGGGTGAGGTTGGGGGTGAGGATTAGGTTCAGGGTGATAGTTAGGGTTAGGGTTAGGGTGAGGGTTAGCATGAGGATTAGGATTAGGATTAGGACAGGGTGAGGGCTAGGGTGAGGGTGAGGGTTATGGTAAGGGTTAGGCTTAGGCTTAGTCTTAGGCTGAGCGTTAAGTTGAGGTTGAGGGTTAGGGTTAGGGTGATGGTTAGGTTTACAGTTAGGGAGAGGGTTAGGATGAGGTTTAGGGTTAGGGTGAGGGTTTGGGTATGGTTTAGTGTTAGGGTTAGGGTTAGACTTAGGGTATGGTGAGGGTGAGGTTTAGGGGTACAGTTAGGGTGAGAGTTAGGGTTAGGGTTAGGGTGAGTGTCAGGTTTAGGTTAGAGTTAAGGTTAGTGTGAGTCTGAGGGTGAGGGTTAGGTTTAGGGTTAGTGTTAGAGTTAGGGTTACAGTGAGGGTTAGGGTGATGGTGAGGTTTAGGCTTAGTGTTAGGATTTGGATTAGGATACAGGTTAGGGTGAGTGTGAGGGTTAGGGTTAGGGTTAGTCTTATGGTTAGGCTGAGGGTGAGGGTGAGGGAGAGGGATATGATTAGGGTGAGAGTTAGGGGTAGAGTTAGGGTGAGAGTTAGGGTTCGGGTTAAGTTTAGGGTTAGGGTGGGGGTGACGGTAAGGGTAAAGGTGAGGGTTAGGCTGAGGGTGAGGATTATGGTAAGGGTGAAGGTTAGGTTTAGGATGAGCATTAGGGTTAGGGTTATGGTGAGCGTGAGGGTTAGGGTTAGGGTGAGGTTTAGGGTTAGGCTTAGGATTGGGTGAGGTTTAGTGTTAGGAGTAGGGTGAGGGTTAGGATGAGGATTAGGGTTAGGATTAGGGTTAAGATTAGGGTTAGGGTGAGGGCTAGGGTGAGAGTGAGGGTTAGGTTTAGTGTTTGGGTGAGGTTTAGGGTTAGGGTTAGGGTTAGGATGAGGGTTAGGTTGAGGATGAGTGTTACAATGAGGGTGAGTGTTAGGGTTAGGTTGAGGGTTAGTGTTAGGATTTCAGTTAGGGTGAGGGTGAGTTTTAGGGTTAGATTTAGGGTTAGGGGGAGGGTTAGGTCGAGGGTTAGGGTTAGGGTCAGTCTTAGGGTTAAGGTTAGGGTGAGGGTTAGGTTGAGGTTTAGTGTTAAGGTTAGGGTTAGGGTTAGGATTAGGGTGAGGGTATGTGAGGGTTAGGGTTAGGGTTAGGCTTAGGGTTAGGGTTATGCTGAGGGTGAGGGTGGGGTTGAGGATTAGGGTTAGGGTGATTGTTAGGGTTAGGGTTAGGGTCAGGGTTAGGATGAGGAATAGGTTTAGGATTAGGGTTAGTGTGGCTTCTAGGGAGAGGGTGAGGTTTAGAGTAAGGGTTAGGCTTAGACTTAGGGTTAGGCTGAGCATGAGGTTGAGTGTGAGGTTTAGGTTTATGGTGATGGTTAGGTTTAAGGTTAGGTTGAGGTTTAGGATGAGGTTTAGGGTTAGGGTGAGGATGATGGTAAAGGTAAAGGTGAGGTTTAGGCTGAGGGTGAGGGATAAGATAAGGGTGAGGATTAGGGTTAGGTTTAGCGTTAGTGTTAGTGTTATGGTGAGCTTTAGATTGAGGATTAGGGTTAGGGTTAGGGTTAGTGTGAGGTTTATGGTGAGGATGAGGGTTAGGGTTAGGGTGAGGGTGAGGTTTAGATTTAGGGCTAGGGTGAGGGCTAGGGTGATGGTGAGGGTTAGAATTAGGGTTAGGGTGAGGTTTAGGATTAGGTTGACGGTTAGGGTTATTGTGAGGGTTAGTGTTAGGGTTAGGTTTAGTGTTAGGGTGAGGTTAAGTGTTAGGGTAAGGGTTAATGTTAGGTTGAAGATTATGGTTAAGGTGAGGTTTCAGGTTAGGTTTAGGGGGATGTTTAGTTGTTAGGGTTAGGGTTAGAGTTAGGATTAGCGTGAGAATGAGGTTTAGGGTTAGAGTTAGGGTAAGGTTTAGGCTGAGGTTGAGATTTAGGTTTAGGGTTAGTGTTAGAATTAGGGTTAGGGTGAGGTTTAGGGTGAGGGTGAGGGTGAGGGTGAGGGTTAGGCTTAGGATTGGGATTAGGATTAGTGTAAGTGTTCGGGTGAGAGTGAGGGTTAGGGTTAGGGTTAGGCTGAGAGTGAGGGTGAGATTGAGGGTTAGGGTTAGGGTGAGGGTTAGAGTTAGGTTTAGGGTGAGAGTTAGGGTTCTGGTTAAGTTTAGGGTTAGGTTGAGGGTTAGGGTAATGGTTACAGTGAGGGTGAGTGTTAGGGTTAGGTTGATGATTAGGGTTAGGTTTAGGCTTAGGATGAGCGTGAGGGTGAGGGTTAGGGTGAGTGTTAGGGTGAGGGTTAGGATGAGGGTGAGTTTTAGGATTAGGGATAATGTGAGGGCTAGGGTATGGGTGAGGTTTATTGTTTGGGTTAGGCTGAGGTTTAGGGTTAGGTTTAGGCTTAGGGTTAGCGTGAGGGTCAGGTTTAGTGTTAGAGTTAGGGTTTGGGTGAGGCTGAGGGTGAGGGTTAGGGTTAGGCTTAGTGTTAGATTTAGGGTTACGGTGAGGGTTAGTGTGAGGGGGAGGGTTGGGGTTAGGGTAAGGATTCAGTTAAGGGTTAGGGTGAGTGTGAGAGTTAGGGTTAGTGATTGGCTTAGGCTTAGGGTTAGGCTGAACGAGAGGTTGAGGGTGAGGTTTAGGATTAGGGTGATGATTAGGATTACGGTTAGCGTGAGGGTTAGGATGAGGTTTAGGGTTAGGGTGAGGGTGAGGTTGAGGATGTTAGTAAGGGCTAAGTTGAGGTTTAGGCTGAGGGTGTGGGTTAAGATCAGGGTGAGGGTTAGGGTTAGGTTTAAGTTTAGGGTTAGGGTTAGGGTGAGGGTTAGATTGAGGATTAGGGTTAGGGTTAGTGTGAGGTTTAGGGTGAGGATGAGGGTTAGGGTTAGGGTGAGGGTGAGGTTTAGAATTAGGGTTAGGGTGAGGGCTAGGGTGAGTGTGAGGGTTAGAGTTAGGGTTAGGGTTAGGGTGAGGTTTAGGATTAATTTGAAGGTTAGGGTTAATGTGAGGGTTAGTGTTAGGATTAGGGTTAGAGTGAGGGTAAGTGTTAGGGTGAGGGTTAATGTTATGGTGAGGGTTAGGGTTAGGGTTATTGTTAGGCTTAGGGTTAGGTTTACGCTTATGATGAGGGTGAGTGTTAGGGTAAGGGTTAGGTTGAGGTTCAGTGTTAATGTTATTGTTAGAGTTAGGGTTAGGGTGAGGGTGAGGTTTAGGGTTAGATTTAGGGTAAGGGTGAGGCTAAGGTTGAGGGTTAGGTGTAGGGTTAGTGTTAGAGTTAGGGTTAGGTTGAGGGTTTGATTGAGGGTGAGGGTGAGGGTGGGGGTTAGGCTAGGGTTAGGATTAGGAATAGGGTAAGGGTTAGGGTGAGTGTGAGGGTTAGGGTTAGGGTTAGGCTTATGCTTAGGGTTAGGCTGAGAGTGAGGGTGAGGTTGAGGGTTAGGGTTAGGGTGAGACTTAGGGTTCGGTTAATTTTAGGGTTAGGGTGAGGGTTAGGGTAAGGGTTACAGTGAGGGTGAGGAATAGGTTTAGGTTGAGCGTTAGGTTTAGGGTTAGGGTGAGGGTGAGGTTTAGGGTTAGTTTTAGTGTGAGGCTTAAGATGAGGGTTAGGGTTAGGATTAGGGTGAGGGTGAGGGTGAGGTTTAGGTTTAGGGTTAGGGTGCGGTTTACGGTTAGGTTTAGTGTTAGGGTTAGGGTGAGGGTGAGGTTTAAGTTTAGAGTTAAGGTTAGGGTGAGGCAGAGGGTGAGGGTTAGTGTTAGGGTCAGTGTTAGAGTTAGAGTTACCTTGAGGGTTAGTGTGAGGTTTAGGGTGAGGATGAGGTTTAGGGTTAGGGTTAGGTTTAGGATTAATGTTAGGGTTAGGCTTAAGGTGAGGGTTAGGGTGGGGGTGAGGCTTAGGGTTAGTGTTAGAATTAGGATTAGGATTAGTGTTAGGGTTAGGTTTACTGTGAGGGTTAGGTTGAGGGTTAGGGTTAGTGTTAGGTTTAGGGTTAAGTTTAGGGTGAGGGTTAGGTTGAGGGTGAGGGTTAGGGTTAGGGTTATGGGAAGGGTTAGGATGAGGGTTAAGGTTAGGATTAGGTTTAGGGTGAGGGCTCGGTTGAGGATGAGGTTTAAGGTTAGGGTTAGGGTGAAGTTTAGGTTTAGGGTTCGGGTTAGCTGAGGTTGAAGTTTAGGTTTAGAGTTAGGGTTAGGGTGAGGCTGAGGTTGAGGGTTAGGGTTATGGTTAGTGTTAGATTTAGGGCTAGGGTGAAAGTTAGGGTTAGGGTGAGGCTGAGGTTGAGGGTTAGGGTTATGGTTAGTGTTAGATTTAGGGCTAGGGTGAAAGTTAGGGTTAGGGTGAGGGTGAGGGTGAGGGTTAGGCTTAGGCTTAGGGTTAGGATTAGGATTAGGGTAAATTTAGGGTGAGTGTGATGGTTGGGGTTACGGTTAGGCTTAGGCTTAGGGTTAGGCTGAGAGTGAGAGTGAGGGTGAGCATTAGGGTTAGGGTGAGGGTTAGGGTTAGGATTAGGGTTAGGGTGAGGGATAGGGTGAGTGTGAGTGTTAGGGTTAGTGTTAGGGTAAGGTTTAGGGTTAGGGTTAGAGTTTGGGTTAGGGTTATGATGTGGGTTAGGGTTACAGTGAGGGTGAGGCTTAGGGTTACGTTGAGGATTAGGGTTAAGATTATGGTTAGGGTGAAGGTGAGTTTTAGGATCAGGGTTAGGGTTAGGGTTAGGTTTATGGTTAGGATTAGTGTTATTGTTAGGGTTAGGGTTAGAGATAAGGTGAGGGTGAGAATGAGGGTGAGGGTGAGGGTTAGGTTTAACGTGAGGTTTAGTGTTAGGGTTAGGATAAGGGATAGGATGCGGGGGAGGTTTAGGGTTAGATTTAGGTTTAGTTTTAGGGTTAGGTCGTGCGTTAATATTAGGGTTAGTGTTATTGTTAGGGTTAGGTTTAGAGTTACGGTGAGGGTGAAGATGAGGGTTAGGATTAGGGTGAGGTTTAGGGTTATGGTTAGGGTTAGTGTGAGGGTGAGGGTGAGGTTTAGGGTTAGAGTCAGTGTTAGGTGAGGGTTAGGGTAAGGGTTACTGTAAGTGTTAGGGTGAGGGTAAGGCTGATGGTTACGTTTAGGGTTTGTGTGAGGTTTAGGGTTCGGGTTACAGAGAGGGTTAGGTTTAGGGTTAGGTTGAGGGTTATGGTTACGATTAGGGTTAGGGTGAGGGTTAGGGTTAGGGTTAGGATTATGGTGAGGTTGAGGGTTAAGGTTAGGGTGAGGGTTAGGGATAGGATGAGGGTTAGGGTGAGGTTGAGGGTTAGGATTAGGGTTATTGTTAGGATTATTGTTAGTGTTATGGTTATGGTTACATTTGCAGTGAGGTTGAGGATGAGGGTGAGGGTGAGGGGTAGGGTGAGGTTTAGGGTGAGGCTTAGGGTTAGGGTTAGGATTAGCGTTAGGGTGAGTTTGAGGTATAGGGTTAGAGTTAGGTTTAGGTGGAGGGTTATGGTGAGGGTTAAGGTTATGGTTAGTGTTAGGGTTAGGGTGAGAGTGAGGTTTAGGTTGAGGTTTAGGTTAAGGGTTAGGTTAGATGTTATTGTTAGGGTTAGAGTTAGAGTTACGGTGAGGGTGAGAGTGAAGGTAATGGTGAGGGTTAGGGATAGGATGAGGGTTAGTGTTAGGGTGAGTGATAGGATGAGAGTTAGGGTTAGGGATAGTGTTAGGCTTATGGTTAGGCTGAGGGTGAGGGTTAGGCTGAGGGTGAGGGTGAGGGTTAGGGTAAGTGTTAGGGCTAGGTTTAGGATGAGGTTTATTTTTAGGATTAGGGTTAGGGTGAGGGCTAGGGTGAGGGTGAGGTTTAGGGTTTGTGTTAGGATGAGGTTTAGGGTTAGGTTTTGGGGTAGGGTTATGGTGAGGGTGAGGTTTAGGGTTAGAGTTAGGGTTAGGGTGAGGCTGAAGGTGAGGTTTAGGGTTAGGGTTAGTGTTAGAGTTAGGGTTACTGTGAGGGTTAGGGTGAGGGTGAGTGTTAGGCTTAGTGTTAGGATTAGGTTTCGGGTAAGGGTTAGGGTGAGGGTGAGGGTAAGTTTGAGGGTTAGGGTTAAGTTTAGGGGGAGGTTTAGGGTTAGTGTTAGGATTAGGGTTAGGGTGAGTGTGAGGTATAGGGTTAGAGTTTCGGTTAGTGGGAGGGTTATGGTGAGGGTTAGAGTTAGAGTTAGGGTTAGGGTTAGGGTGAGGGTAAGGTTTAGGGTTAGGTTTAGTGTTATTGTTAGGGTTAGTGTTAGCGTTACGGTGAGGGTGAGGATGAGGGTAAGGTTGAGGTTTAGGGATAGGATGAGGGTTAGTGTTAGGGTGAGGGATAGGATGAGAGTTAGGGTTACGGATAGGGTTAGGATTAGGGTTAGGCTGAGGGTGAGGGTTAGGCTGAAAGTTAGGGTTAGGGTGAGGGTTAGGGTTAGGGTGAGAGTTAGGGTGAGGGTTAAGTTTAGGTTTAGGCTGAGGGTTAGGGTAAGGGTTACTGTGAGGGTGAGGGATAGGGTTAGGTTGAGGGTTAGGGCTAGGGTTAGGGTGAGGTTTAGGGTTAGGTTTAGGGTTAGGGTTAGGGTGAGGGTGAGGTTTAGGGTTAGAATTAGGCTTAGGGTGAGGCTGAGGGTGACGGTTAGGGTAGGGTGAGTGTTAGAGTTAGGGTTACAGTGAGGGTTAGGGTGAGGTTGAGGGTTAGGATTAATGTTAGGATTAAGATTAGGGTGTTAGGGTAAGTGTGAGGGTTATGGTAAGGGTTAGGTTTAGGGTTAGGGTTAGTGTTTGGGTTCGGGTTAAGTTTAGGATTACGGTGAAGTTTAGGGTTAGGGTTACGGTGAGAGTGTGGGTTAGGGTTAGGTTGAGGGTTAGGGTTAGGGTTAGGGTGAGGGTTAGATTGAGAATTAGGGTTAGGGCTAGGGTTAGTTTGAGGGTTAGGGTAAGGATGAGGGTTAGGGTTAGGGTGAGGGTTAGGGTTAGAATTTCGATTAGGGTGAGGGCTAGCTTGAGGGTGAGGTTTAGAGTTAGGGTTAGGGTTAGGGTGAGGTTTAGGAATAGGTGAGTCTTAGGGTTAGTGTGAGGGTCAGTGTTAGGGTTAGGGTTAGTGTTAAAGTGAGGGTAAGTGTTAAGGTGAGGGTTAATGTTAGGGTGACGGTTATGGTTAGGGTGGGGATTAGGGTTAGGGTTAGGGTTATTGTAAAGATTAGGGTTAGGGTTACAGTTAAGGTGAGGGTGAGGTTTAGGGTTAGGATTAGGGTGAGGTTCAGTGTTAGGGTTAGGGTTAGAGTTAGGGTTAGGCTGAGGGTGAGGATTAGGGTTAGATTTAGGGTAAGGGTGAGGCTGAGGTTGAGGGTTAGGTGAAGGGTTAGTGGTAGAGTTAGGGTTAGGTTGAGGGTTTGGGTGAGGGTGAGGGTGAGGTTGAGCGTTAGGCTTAGGGTGATGATTAGGATTAGGGTAAGGGTTAGGGTGAGTGTGAAGTTTACGGTTAGGCTTAGGCTTAGGCTTCAGGTTAGGCTGAGAGTGAGGGTGAGTTTGAGGATTAGGGTTAGGGTTAGGGTGAGAGTTAGGGTTCGGTTAAGTTTAGGGTTAGGGTGAGGGTGAAGGTAAGGGTTACTGTGAGGTTGAGGGATAGGGTTAGGTTGAGGGTTAGGGCTAGGGTTAGGGTTAGGGTGAGGTTGAGGGTGAGGGTTAGGGTTAGTGTTAGGGTGAGGCTTATGATGAGGTTTAGGGTTGGGATTAGGGTTAGGGTGAGGGCTAGGGTGAGGGTGAGGTTTAGGGTTAGACTTAGGATGAGGTTTAGGGCTAGGGTTAGGGTGAGGGTGAGGTTTAGGGTTAGAGTTAGGGTTAGGGTGAGGCTGAGGGTGAGGGTTAGCTTATGGTTAGTGTTAGAGTTAGGGTTACATTGAGGTTTAGTGTGAGGGTGAGGGTTAGGCTTAGTGTTCGGATTAGGATTAGGGTGTTAGGGTGAGTGGGAGGGATAGTGTTAGTGTTAGGGTTAGGGTTAGGGTTAGGTTTAGGCTTAGGGTAAGGGGGAGGGTTATGGTTAGGGTGCGAGTTAGGGGTAGGGTTAGGGTGAGAGTTATGGTTCGGGGTAAGTTTAGGGTTAGGGTGAGGGTTAGGGTTAGGGTTACAATGAGGGTGAGGGTTATTGTTAGGTTGAGGTTTAGGGTTAGGCTTAGGATTAGGGTGAGGGTTAGGTTTAGGGTGAGGGTTAGGATGAGGATTAGGGTGAGGATTAGGGTTTGGGTGAGGGCTAGGGTGAGCGTGAGGGTTAGGATTAGTGTTTGGGTGAGGTTTAGGGTTAGGGTTAGGGTGAGGGTTAGGATATGTGTTAGGGTCACAGGGAGGGTGAGGGTTAGTGTTAGGGTGAGGGTTAGGGTTAGGAAATGGGTTAGGGTAAGGTTGAGTTTTAAGATTAAATTTAGGGTTGGGGGATGGTTAGGGTTAGGATTAGGGTTAGGGTTAGGGTATGTGAGGGTTAGGGTTAGGGTTAAGATTAGGCTTAGGGTTAGGCTGAGGGTGAGAGTTGGGGTGAGAATTAGGGTTATGGTTATAGTTAGGGTTAGGGTTATGGTGAGGGTTAGGATCAGGGATATGGTTAGGATTAGGGTTAGGGTGAGGGCTAGGGTGAGGGTAAGGGTTAGAGTAAGGGTTAGGCTGTGGCTTAGCTTTAGGCTGATCATGAGGTTGAGGGTGAGGGTTAGGGTTAGGATGATGGTTAGCTTTATGGTTAGGATGAAGGTTAAGATGAGGTTTACGGTTAGGGTGAGGATGATGGTAAGGGTAAAGGTGAGGTTTAGGCTGAGGGTGAGGGTTACGATAAGGTTGAGGGTTAGGGTTAGGTTTAGGGTTAGGGTTAGCATTAGGGTGAGGGTTCGATTGAGGATTAGGGTTCGCATTAGGGTTAGCGTTAGGTTTAGGGTGAGGATGAGTGTTAGGGTTAGGGTGAGGATGAGGGTTAGAATTAGGGTTAGGGTGAGGGCTAGGGTGAGGGTGAGGGTTAGAGTTCGGGTTAGGGTTAAGATGAGGTTAAGGATTAGGGTGAGGGCTAGGGTTAGTGTGAGGGTTAGTGTTAGTTTTAGGGTTAGTGTTAGGATGAGGGTAAGTGTTAGGGTTACGATTAATGTTATGGTGAGGGTTCTGGTTAGGGTGAGGATTAGGGTTAGGGTTAGGGTTATTGTTGGTGTCAGGCTTAGGGTGAGGGTTATTTTGAGGGTTAGTTTTAGGGTTAGTGTGAGGTTTAGGGTGAGGATGATGATTAAGGTTAAGGTGAGGGCTAGGGTGAGGGTGAGGTATAGGGTTAGTTTTATGGTGAGTTTTAGGTTTAGGGTGATGGTTAGAGTTAGTGTGAGCATTAGTGTCAGCGTTAGGGTTTGTCTTAGGGTGAGGATAAATGTTAGGGTGAAGATGAGGGTTAGGGTGAGGGTTATGGTTAGGGTGAGGGTTAGGGTTAGGGTTAGGGTTACTGTTAGGGTTAGGGTTAGGGTTAATGTTACGGTGAGGGTGAGGGTTAGGGTTAGGGTTAGGATTAGAATGAGGTTTAGGTTTAGGGTTAAGGTTAGAGTTAGGGTTAGGGTGAGGGTGAGGTTTAGGGTTAGAGTTAGGGATAGTGTTAGGGTTCGGGATAGGGTTAGGCTTAGGCTTAGGCTTAGGCTTAAGCTTAGGTCGAGCATGAGGGTGAGGGTTAGGGTTAGGGTTAGGGTGAGGGTTAGGGTTAGGGTTAGGGAGAGGTTTAGGATGAGGTTTAGGGTTAGGATTAGGTTTAGGGTGAAGACTAGGGTGAGGGTTAGGTTGAGGTTTAGGGATAGGTTTAGGTTTAGGATTTGGGTTAAGGTGAGGGTGAGTGTGAGGGTTAGGTTGAGGCTTAGGGTTAGGGTGAGGGTTAGTGTTAGGGTTTGTGTTAGGGTGAGGGTGAGGCTGAGGATTAGGGTTAGGTTTAGGGTTGGGTTTAGGTTTAATGTTAGTGTTAGGGTTAGGGTTACCTTGAGGGTTAGGGTTAGGGTTAGGGTTAGGCTGAGGGTGAGGGTGGGTGTGAGGATTAGGGTTATGGTTAGGTTTAGGGTTATTGTTAGTGTTGTGGTTAGGGTTGAGTTTGCAGTGATGGTGAGGATGAGGCTGAGGGTTATGGTTAGGGTTAGGATTAGGGTTAGGGTTAGTGTTATTGTTAGGGTTAGGGTTAGAGTTACAGTGAGGTTGAGATTGAGGATGAGGGTAAGGTTTAGGGTGAGGTTTAGGGTTAGGGTTAGGGTTAGGGTTAGGGTGAGGGTGAGGTTTAGTGTTAGAGTTAGTGTTAGGGTGAGGGTTAGGGTGAGGTTTAGGGTTAGGGTTAGTGTTAGGGTTAGGGTGAGGTTGAGGGTTAGGTTGAGGTTTAGGGATAGGGTTAGGTTTAGGATTAGGGTTCGGGTGACCGTGAGTATGAGGGTCAGGCTGAGGCTTAGGTTTAGGCTTAGGGTTAGGCTGAGGGTGAGGGAGGGGGTGAGGATTAGGGTTAGGGTAATGTTTAGGGTTAGGGTTAGTGTTATTGTTAGGCTTAGGTTTCGAGTTATGGTGAAGTTGAAGGTGCAGGAGAGGTTTAGGTTTAGGATTAGGGTGGGGTTTAGGGTTAGGGTTAGGGTGAGTTTGAGGTTTAGGGTTAGATATACGTTAGGGCGAAGGTTAGGGTTAGGGTTAGTGTTAGGGTTAGGGTGAGGGTGAGGTTTAGGGTTAGATATAGGATTAGGGGGAGGGTTAGGGTTAGGGTTAGGGTTAGGGTTATGGTTATGGTTATGGTAAGGTTGAGGTTTAGAGTTAGGGATAGGGTTAGGGTTAGAGTTATTGTGAGGGTGGGTGTTAGGGTTACCGATAGAGTTAGGGTTAGAGTGAAGTTTAGGGTTAGTGATAGAGTTAGGGTTATGGTGAGGGTTAGGGTGAGGGTGAGGTTAAGGCTTAGTGTTAGAATTAGGATTAGTGTAAGGGTTAGGTTGAGTTTGAGGGTTAGGGTTAGGGTTAGGCTTAGGGTTAGGCTGAGCATGAGGTTGAGAGTGAGGTTTAGGGTTAGGTATAGGGTGAGTTTTAGTGTTAGGGTTAGGGTTAGAGTTCAGGTTAGGTTGAGGGTGAGGTTTAAGGGTATGGTTAGGGTCAGGGTGAGGATTAGGGTTAGGGTGAGGTTTAGGTTGGGGGTGACAGGGTAAACGTGAGGTTTAGGCTGAAGGTGAGGGTTATGGTAAGGGTGAGGGTTAGGTTTAGGGTGAGGGTTAGATTTACGGTTAGCATGAGGGTGAGGGTGAGATTGAGGATTAGTATTATGGTTAGGGTGAGGTTTAGGGTGAGGATGAGGGTTAGGGTTAGGGTGAGGGCTAGGGTGAGATTGAGGGTGATGGTTAGATTGAGGATTAGTTTTAGGGTTAGTGTGAGTTTTAAGTTGAGGATGAGTTTTAGGGTTAGGTTTAGGGTTATGATTAATATTAGGGTTAGGCTTAAGGTGAGGGTTAGGGTGAGGGTGAGGTTCAGGGTTAGTGTTTGGATTAGGATTATGTTTAGGGTTAGGGTGAGTGTGAGGGTTAGCGTTAGGTTTAGGTTTAGGCTTAGTGTTTGGCTGAGGGTGAGGGTTAGGATTAGGGTGAGTGTTACGGTTAGGGTTAAGGTGAGAGTTGGGGTTCGGGTTAAGTTTAGGGTTAGGTTGAGGGTTAGGGTAAGGGTTACAGTGAGGGTGAGGGTTAGGGTTAGGTTGAGGGTTAGGGTTAGTGTTAGTGTTAGGGTTAGGGTTAGGATGAGGGTTAGGGTTTGGATTAGGGTTAGGGTGAGGGCTAGGGTGAGGGTGAGGTTTAGGGTTAGGGTTAGGGTGAGGTTTAGGTTTAGGTTTAGGGTTAAGATTAGTGTTAGAGTGAGGGTTCGATTGAGCATTAGAGTTCAGGTTAGGGTTAGTGTTAGGTTTAGAGTGAGCATGAGGGTTAGGGTTAGGGTGAGGTTGAGGTTTAGAATTAGGTTTATGGTGAGTGCTAGGGTGAGGGTTAAGATGAGGGTGAGGGTGGGGGTGAGGATTAGGGTTAGGGTTATTGTGAGGGTAAGGGTGAGTTTTAGGGTTATAATTAGGTTGTGGAGGAGGGTTTGGGTGAGGTTTAAGGTTAGGGTTAGTGTTAGGTTTAGGGTGAGAGTGAGGGTTAGGTTGAGGTTTAGGGATAGGGTTAGGTTTAGGATTAGTGTAAGGTGAGCATGAGTATGAGGGTTGGGGTTAGGGTTAGGGTTAGGGTTAGGGTTAGGCTGAGGGTGAGGGTGAGCTTGCGGGTGAGTGTGAGGTATAGGGTTAAGTTTATGGTTAGGCTTAGGTTTATGCTTAGGATTAGGCTGAGAATGAGGGTGAGTGTGAGGTTTAGGGTTAGGGTGAGGATTAGGGTTAGAGTTATGGGGAGGGTTAGGATGAAGGTTAGGGTTAGGATTAGTGTTATTGTGAGGGCTAGGGTGAGGGTTATGTTTATGGTTAGGGTTAGGGTGAGGTTTAGGTTTATGCTTAGGGTTAGGGTTAGGGTTTGGTTGAGGTTTAGAGTTAGAGTTAGTGTTAGGGTGAGGGTGAGGTTTAGGGTTAGAGTTAGGTTTAGGGTGAGGGTTAGGCTGAGGGTTAGGTTTAGGGTTAGTGTTAGGGTTAGGTTTAGAGTTAGTGTTAGGGAGAGGGTTTGTGTTAGGGTTAGGGTTAGGGATAGGATTATTGTTAAGGTAATGGTGAGTGTGTTTTTTAGGGTTAGGTTTAGGGTTCGGCTTAGGGGTAGGGTGAGTATGAGGTTGAGGGTAAGGGTTAAGGTTAGGTTGAGGTTTCTGCTTCCGGTTAAGTGGAGGGTTAGGATGAGGGTTAGGGTTAGGATTAGGGTTAAGTTAAGGACTAGGGTGAGGGTGAGGTTTAGGGTGAGTTTTAGCTTTAGGGTTAGGGTTCAGGATAGGGTGAGGTTGAAGTTTAGGGTTAGAGTTAGGGTCAGCGTGAGGATGTTTGAGGGTTAGGTTTAGGGTTAGTGTTAGGATTAGAGTTAGGGTTAGGGTGAGAGTTAGGATGGGGGTGGGGTTAGGGTTAGGGTTAGGTTTAGGGTGAGGTTTAGGGTTAGGGTTAGGGTTAAGGTTAGGTTGAGTGTTATGGTTAGGGTGATCGTTAGGGTTTTAGGGTTGGGGTGAGGGTTAAGGAGAGGTTTAGGTTTAGGTTTGGGATTAGGGCTAGGGTGAGTGCTAGGGTGAGCCTGAGGGTTAGGTTTAGCATTAGGGTGAGGTTTATGGTTAGGGTTAATTTTAGAGTTAGGGTGAGTGTTAGGGTTAGGGTTATGGTGAGGGTGAGAGGTAGGGTTAGAGTGAATGTTAGCGTTAGGGTTAGGGTGAGTTTTAGTGTTAGGTTTAGGGTTAGAATTAGATTTAGGGTGAGGGTGAGGTTTAGGGTTAGAGTTATGGTTTGGGTGAGGTTTAGGGTGAGGGTTAGGGTTAGGGTTAGTGTTAGGGTGAGGGTTTGGTAAGGGTTAGGGTTACAGTGAGGGTGAGGTTTAGGGATAGGATTAGGGTAAGTTTTAGTGTTATTGTTAGGGTTAGTGTTAGAGTTACAGTGAGGGGGAGGGGGAGGGGGAGGTTTAAGGATAGAGTGAGGTTTAGGGTTATGTTTAGGGTTAGAGTTAGGGTTAGGGTGAGGGTTATGGTGAGGGTTAAGGTTAGGGTTTGTGTAAGGGTTAAGGTGAGGGATAGGATGAGGGTTAATTAAAGGTTTGGGTGAGATTTAGGGTTCGGGTTACAGTGAGGGTGAGGGTTAGGGTTAGTTTGAGTGTTAGGGATAGGATTAGGTTTAGGGTGAGGGTTAGGGTTAGGGTTAGGATGAGTGTTAGGTTTAGGATTAGGGTTAGGATTAGGGTTAGGGTGAGTGCCAGGGAGAGGGTGAGGATTAGGGTTAGTGTTCAGTTGAGGTTTAGGGTTAGGTTTAGGGTGAGGGTGAGGGTTAGCCTGAGGGTTAGGGTTATGGTGAGGGTGTAGGTTAAGGTTAGGGTGAGGGTTAGGGATAGGATGAGGGTTAGGGTGAGGGTGAAGTTTAGAATTAGGGTTAGAGTTAGGATTATTGTTAGTGTTATGGTTATGGTTATGTTTGCAGTGAGGGTGAGGCTGAGGGTGAGGGTTAGGGATAGGATTAGTGTTAGGGTTAGGTTTAGGGTTAGGATTAGTGTTATTGTTAGGTTTAGGGTTAGAGTTACCGTGAGGGTGAGAGTGAGGGTAAGGGTGAGGTTTAGGGTTAGGGTTAGGGTGAGGTTTAGGGTTAGGGTTAGGATTAGGGTTAGGGTGAGTGTGAGGTTTAGGGTTAGAGTTAGGGTTAGGGGGAGGTTTAGGGTGAGGGTTAGTGTTAGGGTTAGTGTTTGGGTTAGGGTTAGGGTGAGGTTTAAGTTGAGGTGTAGGGTTAGGGTTACAGTTAGGGTTAGGATGAGGTTTAGGGTGAGCCTGAGTGTGAGGGTTCCTGTTAGGGTTAGTCTTAGGCTTAGGGTGAGGTTTGGGGTGACGATTAGGTTTTGGGTGATGGTTAGGGTTACGGTTAGGTTGAGGGTTAGGATGAGGTTTAGGGTTAGAATTAGGGTTAGAGTGAGGGCTTGGGTGAGGTTTAGGCTTAGGTTTAGATATAGGCTTAGGCTTAGAGTTAGTCTGAAGGTGAGGTTGAGTGTGAGGGTTAGGGTTTGGGTGATGGTTAGGTTTAAGTTTAGGGTGAGGGTTCGAGTGAGGGTTAGGTTTAAGGTGAGGGTGATGGTAAGCATAAAGGTGAGGGTTAGGCTGAGGGTGAGGGTTAAGATAAGGGTAAGGGTTAGGGTTAGCGTGAGCTTTAGGTTAAGGGTTACGGTTAGGGTAGGGTGAGGGTGAGGGTTAGATTGAGTATTAGGGTTAGGGTTAGTGTGAGGTTTAGTGTGAGGATGAGGGTTACGTTTAGGGTGAGGGTTAGGCTTAGAATTAGGGTTAGGGTGAGGTCTAGGGTGAGCTTGAATTTTAGAGTTAGGGTTAGGTTTAGGGTGAGGTTTAGGTTTAGGTTGAGGGTTAAGATTAGTGTGAGGGTTAGTGTTATGGTTACGGTTAGTGTAAGGGTGAGGGTAAGTGTTAGGGTGAGGGTTAGGGTTAGAGTTAGGGTTCTTTTTAGGGTTTGGGTTAGGGTTACCCTTACAGTGAGGGTGAGGGTTAGGGTTAGGTTTAGGGTGAGGTTTAGGGTTAGGGTTAAGGTTAGAGTTTGGGTTAGGGTTTGGATTAGGGTTAGGGTGAAGGCTAGGTTGATGGTGAGGGTTAGGATTAGGGTTAGGGTTAGGATTAGGGTGAGGGTGAGGGTGAATGTGTGGCTTAGGGTTAGGTTTAGGGTTAGGCTTAGGTTTAGGCTAAGGGTGAGGTTGAGTGTGAGTGTTAGGGTTAGGTGAGGGTTAGGTTTAAGGTTAGGGTGAGGTTTAGGATGAGGTTTAGGGTTAGGATGAAGGTTAGGGTTAGTATTAGGGTTTGGATGAGGGCTAGGTTCAAGTTGAGGGTTATGGTGAGGGTTATGGTGAGGTTTAGGTTTCAGGTTAGGTTTAGGGTTAGGGTTAGAGTTACGGTGAGGGTCAGGTGTAGGGTTAGGTTGAGGGATAGAATTAGGTTTAGGGTTAGGGTAAGGGTTAAGTTTAGGGTTAGGGTGAGGGTTAGTATGAGGGTTAGGGATACAATTATGGTTAAAGTGATGGCTAGGGTGAGTGTGAGGGTAAGTGTTAGGGTTAGGGTGAGGTTTAGGGTTAGGGGTAGGGCTAGGTTTAGGGTGACAGTTAGGGTTCAGGTTAGGGTTAGGCTTAGGGTGAAGGCTAGGGTGAGGGTTATGTTTAAGGTTAGGGTTAGGGTGAGGGTGAGTTTTAGGTTTAGAGTTAGGGTTAGGGTGAGGGATAGCGTGAGGTTTAGGTTTACGGTTAGTGTTAGGGTTACGGTTAGGGTGAGGGTTAGTGTTAGGGTGAAGGTTAGGTTTAGGGTTAGGATTAGGATTAGGGTTAGGGTGAGTGTGAGTGTGAGGGTTAGGGTTAGGGTTAGTGTTAGGCTTAGAGTAAGGCTGAGCATGAATTTGAGGGTGAGGGTTAGGGTGAGACTGAGGTTTATGGTTAGAGTTAGTGTTAAAGTGAGGGTTAATGTGATTGTTAATGTTAGGGTTAGGGTTGGGGTAGGGTTAGAGTGAGGGTTAGGGTGAGGGTTAGTGTTAGGGATAGGGTTAGGTTTAGGATTAGGGTTTTGGTGAGGGTGAGGATGGGGGTGAGGGTTAGGGTTAGGGTTCGGTTTACGGTTAGCGTTTGGGTGAGAGTTAGGGTTCGGGTTAAGTTTAGGGTTAGGGTTCGGGTTAGGGTTCGGGTTATTGTGAGGGTGAGGGTTAGAGTTAGGGTGAGGGTAATGGTTAGGATTAGGGATAGGGTGAGGATTAGGGTTAGGGTTAGAGTAAGAGTTAGGATAAGGATTAGGTTTAGGATTATGGTTAGGGTGAGGTCTAGGGTGAGGGTGAGGGTTAGGGTTAGTGTTAGGGTGAGGTTTAGCGTTTGTGTGAGGGTTAGGGTGAGGGTTAGGATGAGGGTTAGGGTTACGGTGAGGGTTAGGTTTAGGGTTAAGGTGAGGGTTAGAGTTAGGATTAGTGTTAGGGTGAGGGTGAGGTTTAGGATTAGGGTTAGGGTTAGGATTATTGTTATTGTTATGATTATTGTGATCTTTGCTGAGAGGGGTAGGCTGAGGGTGAGATGTTAGGGATGGGATTAGGGTTAAGGTTAGGTTTAGGGTTAGGATTAGTGTTATTGTTAGGGTTAAGGTTAGAGTTACATTGAGAGTGACGGTGAGGGTAAGGGTAAGGGTTAGGGTTAGGATTAGGGTTAGGTTTAGGTTGAGGGTGAGTGTGAGGGTTAGAGTTAGTGTTAGGGTTAGGCTTAGGGTTAGGGTGAGTGTTAGGATTAGGGTTTGGTTTAGGGTGATGGTGAGGTTTAGGGTTAGGGTGAGGGTGAGGGTGAGGGTTAGGGTTAGGGTTATTGTGAGTGTTAGGGTTACAGTGAGGGTTATGTTTAGGGTGAGTGGTTCGGTTAGGGTTAGGGTTAGGGTGAGGTCTCGGTGAGGGTCAGGGTGAGGGTTAGTGTGAGGGCTAGGGTGAGGTTGAGTGTTAGGGTTAACATTACGTTGAGGTTAATGTTTGGTTTAGGCTTAGGGTTAGGGTGAGTGTTAGGGTGAGGGTTACATTGAGGGTGAGGCTTAGGGTTAGGGTGAGGGTTAGGGTTAGGGTTAGGATGAGGGTGATGGACAGATTAAGGTTAGGGTTAGGGTTATTGTTATGGTTATGGTTAGGATTAAGTTTACAGTGAGGGCTAGGTTGAGGTTGAGGTTAGGGTTAGGGTTAGGGTGAGGTTTAGTTTAGGGTTAGGGTTAAGGTGAGGGTGAGCGTGAGGTATAGGCTTAGGCTTAGTGTTAGTCTGAGTGTGAGGTTGAGGGTGAGGGTTAGGTTTCTGGTTAAGTTTACGTTTAGGGTGAGGGTTAGAATGAGGGTTAGGGTTAGGGTGAGTGTGATGGTAAGTGTAAAGGTGAGGGTTAGGCTGATCATGAGGGTTAAGATAAGGGTAAGCGTTAGGGTTAGTGTGAGGTTTAGGGTGAGGATGAGGGTTAGGTTTAGGTTGAGGGTTAGGTTTAGAATTACGGTTAGGGTGAGGGCTAGGGTGAGCGTGAGGATTAGGTTTGGGTTTAGGGTGAGGTTGAGGTTTAGGTTAAGGTTGAGGGTTAAGATTAGTCTGAGGGTTAGTATTATGGTTAGGGTTAGTGTAAGGGTGAGGGTAAGTGTTAGAGTGATGGTTGGATTTAGGGTTAGGGTCATTGTTATGGTTAGGTTTATGGTTACACTTACAGTGAGGGTGAGGGTTAGGGTTAGTTTTAGGGTTAGGGTTACTGTTAGACTTTGGGTTAGGGCTAGGATTAGGCTTAGGGTGAAGGCTAGAGTGACGGTGAGTGTTTGGGTTAGTGTTAGGGTTAGGATTTGGTTGAGAGTGAGGGTGAGTGTGTGGGGTAGGATTAGGTTTAGGGTTAGGCTTAGGGTTAGGCTAAGGGTTAGGTTGAGGGGGAGGGTTATGTTTAGGGTGAGGGTTAGGAATAGGGTTAGGGTGAGGGCTAGCGTGAGGGTGAGGCTTAGGGTTCGGGTTAGGGTGAGGTTTATTGTTAGGTTTAGGTTTAGGGATAGGTTGAGGTTTAGGGTTAGTGTTATGGTGAGGGTGAGGTTTAGGGTTAGCTTGAGGGTTGGATTAGGGCTGGTTTAGGTTGAGTGTTAGGGTTAGGGATTTGTTAAGAGTTATCATGAGGGATAGGGTTAGGATTAGCGTTAGGATGAGGGCTAGGGTGAGAGTGAGGGTTAGGGTTAGGGTAATGGTTAGGTTTAGGTTTTGGGTTAGGTGTAGGGTTAGGGTTAGGGTTACGGTGAGGCTCAGGGTTAGGTTTTGGTTGAGGGTTGGAATTAGGTTTAGGGTTAGAGTGAGGGTTAGGTATAGGGTTATGGTGAGGGTTAGGATGAGGGTTAGGGATACAATTAGGGTTAAGATGAGGGCAGGTTGGAGGATGAGGGTGTTAGGGTTAGGGTAAGGTTTATGGTTAGGTGTAGGGTTAGGCTGAAGGTGAGGTTAAGGGTTAGGGTTAGGGTTAGGTTTAGGCTTAGGGAAAGGCTGAGTGTGAGGTTAAGCGTGAGGGTTTGGGTGAGGGTGAGGTTTAGGTTTAGAGTTAGGGTTAGGGTTAGAGTGAGCATTAGGGTGAGGTTTAGGGTTAGGGATAGGGTTAGGTTTAGGATTAGGGTTTGGGTGAGGGTGAGTGTGAGGGTTATGTTTAGGGTTAGGGTTATTCTTAGGAATAGGCTTTGGGTGAGGGTGAGAGTTAGGGTTACAGTGAGGGTTAGGGTGAATGTTAGGATGTGGGTCAGGTTTAGGATTAGGGTTAGGGTTAGGGTAGGGTTTACGGTGAGAGTTAGGGTTAGGTTTAGGGTGAGGTTTAGGGTTAGGGTTAGGTTTAGGGATAGGGTGAGGGTTAGGGTTAGGGTTATGGTGAGGGTGAGGTTTAGGGTTAGGTTGAGGGATAGGATTAGGGCTAGGTTTAGGGTGAGGGTTAGGGTTAGGGTTAGGGTGAGGGTTAGCATGAGGGCTAGGGTAAGGGTTAGATTTAGGGTGAGGGTTTGGTTTATGGTGAGGGTGTGGGTTAGGTTTGGATTGAGGGTTATTGTGAGGACTAAGTTGATGGTTAGGGTTAGGTTTAGGGTGAGGGTTAGTTTGAGGTTTAGGTTTAGGTTTAGGGTTAGGGTTAGGATTAGGGTTAGTGTGAGGGTGAGTGTAAGAGTTTAGGGTTAGGGTTATCCTTAGGCTTAGGGTTAGGCTGAGGGTGAGGTTGGGGATGAGGCTTAGGTTTAGAGTGATGGTTCCGGTTATGGTTAGGTTGAGTGTTATGATGAGGGTTGGGGTTAGGATTAGGGTTAGGGTGAGGGCTAGGTTGAGTGTGAGGTTTAGGGTTAGGTTTAGGTTTAGGCTTAGGGTTAGGCTGAGGCTTAAGGTGAGGGTGAGGGTTAGGGTTAGAGTGATGGTTAGTGTTACAGTATGGGTGAGGGTTAGGATGAGGGTTAGAATTAGGGTGAGGGTAAGGATGAGGGTGACAGTAAGAGCAAAGGTGAAGGTTAGGCTGAGGGTGAGGGGTATGGTAAGGGTGAGGGTGAGGGTTAGAGTTAGGGTGAGTGTGAGGGTTAGATTGAGGATTAGTGGTAGGGTTAGTGTGAGGTTTAGGGTGAGGATGAGGGTTAGGGTTAGGGTGAGGGATAGGTTGAAGTTGAGGGTTAGGGTTAGGGTTAGGGTGAGGTTTACGTTTAGGGTGATGGTTAGCGTTAGTGTGAGGGTTAGTGTTAGCGTTAGTGTTAGTGTTAGGGTTAGCGTAAGTGTTAGGGTAAAGTATTGGTTTAGGGTGAGGTTTAGGATTAGGGTTAGGGTTTTGGTTATGGTGAAGGTGAGGTTTAGGGTTAGAGTTAAGCTTATGGTGAGAGTTAGGGTTACGGTTAGGGTTACGTTACTGTTAGGGTTAGGGTTAAGGTGAAGTTTATTGTGGGGGTGAGGGTTAGTGTTAGGTTTAGGATTAGGATTAGGGTTAAGGTGAGGGTGAGTGTGAGTGTTAGGGTTAGGGTTAGGATTAGGATTACAGTTAAGGTGAGGGTGAGGGTTACGGTTACGGTGAGTGTTGGGGTTAGGGTTACTGTGAGGGTTAGGGTGAGGGTTAATCTTAGACTTAGGGTTTGAGTGTGGTCTAGGGTGAGGGTGAGTTTTAGGGTTAGGGTTGTGGTGAGTGTTAGGGTGAGGGTTAGGTTAGTGTTAGGTTTAGGGTTGGGATTAGGGTTAGGCGAAATTTTAGGCTGACGGTGAGGTTGAGGGTGAGGGTTAAGGTAAGGGTTAGGGTGAGGTTTAGTGTTAGGGATAGGGTTAGTGTTAGTCTTGCGGTTAAGTTGAGAGTTAGGGGGAGGTTTAGGTTTAGGGTGAGACTTAGGGTTAGCATTAGGGTTAGGGTGAAGGTGAGGTTTAGGGATAAATTAGGGTTTGGGTGAAGCTGAGGGTGAGGGTTAATGTTAGGGTTAGTGTTAGGGTTAGGGTTAGGGTGAGGGTGAGGATTAGGGTTAGGGTTAGGATTAGGATTAGGATTAGCGTTAGGGTTAGTGTGAGGGTTAGTGTTAGGTTTAGCCTTAGGTTTAGGCTGAATGTGAGGGTGAGCGTTAGGGTTAGGTTTAGGTTGAGGGTTGGGTTTAGGGTTAGGGTGAGGTTTAGTGTTAGGGTTAGGGTTAGAATTAGGGTTAGGGTGAGGGTGAAATTTAACGGTACATTTAGGGATAGGGTGAGGGATACGGTGAGGGTTAGATTTAGGGTGAGGGTTAGGGTGGGGGTGATGGTAAGGGTAAACATGTGGGTTAGGCTGAAGGTGAGAGTTACTCTAAGGGTGAGGGTTAGGGTTAGGGTTAGGGTTAATGTTATGTTTATGGTTAGGGTTAAGGTTATGGTGAGTGTGAGTGTGAAGTTTAGGGTTAGGGCTATGGTTAGGCTTAACGTGAGGGTGAGGTTTAGGGTTAGGGTTATGGGGAGGGTTAGGATGAGGGTTAGGGTTAGGATTAGTGTTAGGGTGAGCGCTAGAGTGAGGGTGAGGTATAGGGTTAGGTTTATGGTGAGGTTTAGGGTTAGGGTTAGGGTTAGTGTTAGGATGAGGTTGAGATTTTGGGGTTAGAGTTAGGGTTAGTTTGAGCCTGAGGGTGAGGGTTAGGGTTAGGGTTAGTGTTAGGGTGAGGGTTAGTTTGAGGGTTAGTGTGAGGGTGAGGGTTAGGGTTAGGTTTAGGTTTAGGATTAGGATTAGGGTTAGCGTTACGGTTAGTGTCAGGGTTAGGGTTAGGATTAGGGTTAGGGTGAGTGTGAGTGTTACGATTGGGGTTAGGTTTAGGGTTAGGGTTAGGTTTAGGTTTAGGATTAGTGTTATTGTTAGGGTTAGGGTTAGAGTTACAGTGAAGTTGAGGGTGAGGGTGAGGGTTAGAGTTTAGGTTAGGTTGAGGTTTAGTGTTAGGGTTAGGATTAGGGTTAGGGTGAGGGTGAGGTTTAGGGTTAGATTTAGGGTTAGAGGGAGGGTTATTTCCTGGGTTAGGGTTAGGATTAGTGTTAGGGTTAAGTTTAGGGTGAGGGTTAGGTTGAGGTTAAGGGTTAGGGTTAGGGTTAGGATTAGGGTTAGGGTGAAGGTGAGTGTGAGGGTTAGGCTTAGGGTTAGGTTTACGATTAGGGTTAGGCTGAGGATGAGGGTGGGGGTGAGGATTAGGGTTGTGATGATGGTTAGGGTTAGGGTTAGGTTGAGGGTTAGGATGATGTTTAGGGTTAGGATTAGGTGTAGCTTTAGAACTAGGGTGAGGCTGAGGGTTAGGGTAAGTGTTAGGCTTAGGCTTAGGGTGAGGCTGAGCGTGAGGTTGAGGTTGAGGGTTAGGGTTAGGGTGATGTTTAGGTTTACGGTTAGGGTGAGGGTTAGGGTGAGGTTTAGAGTTAGGCGTAGGGTTATGGTGAGCATGATGGTAATGATAAAGGTGTGGTTTAGGCTGAGGGTGAGGGTTAAAATAAGTGTGAGTGTTAGCGTTAGGTTCAGGATTAGGGTAAAGGTTAGGGTTAGGGTTCGGGTGAGGGTTAAATTGAGGATTAGGGTTAGGGTTAGTGTGAGGTTTAGGGTGATGATGAGTGTTAGGGTTAGTGTGAGGCTGAGGGTTAGAATTAGGGTTAGGGTGAGGGCTAGGATGAGGGTGAGGGTTAGGGTTAGTTTTAGGGTTAGGGGTGAGATTTAGGATTAGGGTGAGTGTTAGGGTTAGTGTGAGGGTGAGTGTTAGGTTTAGGTTTAGTGTTAGGGTGAGGGTAAGTGTTATGTTGGAGGTTAGGGTGAGGGTGAGGTTCATGGTTTGGGTTAGGGTTAGGGTTTGGTTTAGGTTGAGTGTGGGAGTGAGGTTTAGTGTTAGATATAATGTTAGGGGGAATGTTAGGGGGAGGGTTAGTGTTAGGGTTAGTGTTAGGTTTAGGGTGAGGGTTAGGTTTAGGTTGATGTTTAGATTTAGGGTTAGGGTTAGTGTGAGGGTTAGTGTTAGGGTTAGGGTTAGTGTTAGGGTGAGGGTAAGTGTTAGGGTGAGGTTTTGGGTTAGGGTGAGTGTTATGGTTAGGTTGAGGTTAGGATTTGTTTTAGGGTTTTTGTTAGTGTTAGCTATAGGGTTATAGTTACGGTGAGCTTGAGGGTGAGGGTGAGGGTTAGGGTTAGGTTGAGGGTTGGGTTGAGGTTAAGATTTAGGGTTATGGTTGGGGTTAGGATTAGGTTTAGGGTGAGGGTAAGTGTGAGGGTTAGGGTTAGCCTTAGGCTTTGGGATAGGCTGAGGGTGAGAGTGGGGGTGAGGTTTAGGGTTAGAGTAATGGTTAGGGTTAGGGTTAGGGTGAGGGTTTGGGTTAGGAGTAGGGTTAGGGTAAGGGCTAGGGTGAGGGTGAGTTTTAGGGTAAGGGTTAGGCTTAGTCTTAGCGTTAGGCTGAGCGTGAAGTTGTGGGTGAGGGTTACGGTTAGGGTTAGGGTGAGGGTTAGCGTTTGGGTTAGTTTTAGAATTTGGTTTAGTGTGAGGGTGAGGTTTAGGGTTAGAGTTAGGGTTAGGGTGAGGTTTAGGTTGAAGGTTAGGGTTAGGGTTAGTGTTAGGGTTGGGGTAGTGTGAGAGTTAGGGGGAGGGTTAGGGTTAGGGATAGGTTTAGGATTAGGGTTAGGGTGAGGGTGAATATGTGTGCTAGGGTTAGGTTTAGGTTTAGGCTTAGGGTTATGCTGAGGATGAGGTTGAGGGTTAGGTTTAGGGTGAGGGTGAGTGTATGTGTTAGGGTTAGGTTTAGGGTTAGTCTTAGAGTTAGGCTGAGGATGAGGTTGAGGGTGAGGGTTAGGGTTAGGGTGAGGGTTAGGGTTAGGTTTAGGGAGACGGTTAGGATGATGGTAAGGGTTAGGATTAGGGTAGGGTGAGGGCTGGGGTGAAGTTGAGGTGCAGGTTTAGGGTTAAGGTGAGGTTTAGGTTTAGGGTTCGGGTTAGGTTTTGGGTGAAGTTTAGCTTTAGAATTAGGATAACCGTGAGGCAGAGAGTGAGGGTTAGGCTTATTGTTAAGGTTAGGATTAGGGTTATGGTTAGGGCGAGTTTGAGGGTTAGGGTTAGGTTTAGGCTTAGGCTTAGGCTGAGGGTGAGGGTTTGGGTGAGGGTTAGGGTTAGGGTGAGGGTTAGGTTTAGGGATAGGGTGAGATTTAGGCTTCGGGTTAATTTTAGGGTTAGGGTGAGGGTTAGGGTAAGGGTTAGAGTGAGGGTGAGGGTGAGGGTTAGGTTGAGCGATAGGGTTAGGGTTAGAGTTAGGGTGATGTTGAGGGTGAGAGTAAGGGTTAGTGTTAGGGTTAGGGTGAGGATGAGTGTTAGGGTTAGGATTAGGGTTAGGGTGAGGGCAAGGGTGAGGGTGAGGTTTAGGGTTAGGTTTGGGGTGAGGTTTATGGTTAGGGTTAATGTGAGGGTGAGGTTTAGCGTTAGAGTTAGTGTTAGGGTGAGGCTGATTGTGAGTGTTAGGGTTAATGTTAGTGTTAGAGTTAGGTTTAGGGTGTGTGTTAGTGTGAGGGTGTGGGTTAGGTTTAGTGTAGCGTTAGGCTTAGGGTTAGGCTAAGGGTGAGGGTGAGGGTGTGGTTTAGTGTTAGGGTGAGGGTTAGGGTTAGGGTTAGGGTGAGAGTTTGGGTTCGGGTTCAGTTTATGGTTAGGGTGACGGTTACGGTTAGGGTTACGGTGAGCGTGAGGGTTAGGGTTAGGTTGAGGGTTACGGTTAGATTTATGGAGAGGGTTAGGAGGAGAATTAGGGTTTGGATTCGGGTTAGGGTGACGGCCAGGATGAGGGTTAGGTTTAGTGTTAGGGTGAGGTTTAGGGTTAGGGTTAGGTTGAGTGTGAGGGTTTGGATGAGGGTTAAGTTTACTGTGAGCCTGAAGGTTAGGGTTAGGGTGAGGATTAGGGTTAGGGTGAGAGTGAGTGTTAGGATTAGGGTTAGGTTTAGGGTTAGGGTTAGGTTTAGGGTTAGGATTAATGTTATTGTTATGGTTTGGGTTAGCGTTAAGGTGAGGGAGAGGGTGAGGGTGAGGGTTAGTGTTAGGTTTAGGGTTAGCGGTAGGATTAGGGTTAGGGTGAGGGTAAGGTTTAGGGTTAGATTTGGGTTAGGGTGAGGGTTAGTTCGTAGTTTATGGTTAGGGTTATTGTTAGGTTTAAGGTTAGGGTGAGCGTTAGGTTTAGGTAATGGGTTAGGGTTAGGGTTAGGGTTGGGATTAGGGTTAGGGTGAGGGTGAATGTGAGGGTTAGGGTTAAGGTTAGGCTTAGGGTTAGACTGAAGCTGAGGGTGGGGTTGAGTGTTAGGGTTATGGTGATGATTAGGGTTAGGGTTAGGTTGAGGTTTAGGATGAGGGTTAGGTTTAGGATTAGGGTTAGGGTGAGGGCTAGGGTGAGGCTGAGTGTTAGGTTTAGGGTTTTGGTTAGGTTTACAGTTAGGGTGACAGTTAGGATGAGATTTAGGTTTAGGGGGAGGGTTAGGGTGAGGATGATGGTAAGGGTAAAGTGGAGGTTTAGGTTGAGGGTGAGGGTTAAAATAAGGTTGAGGGTTAGGGATAGGTTTAGGGTTCGGGTTAGAGTTAGGGTGAGGGTGAGGATTAAATAAAGGATTACGGTTCGGGTTAATTTGAGGTTTAGGGTGAGGAATTGGGATAGGGTTAGGTTGAGGGTGAGGGTTAGAATTAGGCTTAGGGTGAGGGCTAGGGTGAGGGTGAGGGTTAGGTTTAGAGTTAGGGTTAGGGTGAGGTTTAGGAGTAGGGTGAGGTTTAGGGTTAGCGTAAAGGTTAGTATTAGGGTTAGGGTTAATGTTAGGGTGAGAGTAAGTGTTAGGGTGAGGGTTAAGTTTAGGGTGAACGTAATGGTTAGGGTGAGGGTTAGGGTTAGGGTTATTGTTAGGGTTAGGGTTAGGGTTACGTTTATAGTGAGGGTTAGGGTTAGGGTTAGCAATACGCTTAGGTTTAGGGTGAGGTTTCGAGTTAGGGTTTAGGTTAGTGTGAGTGTGAGGCTGAGGATTAGTGTTAGGTTTAGGGTTAGGTTTAGGGTTTGCTTTAGGGTTAGGCTTAGGGTTAGAGTGCGGGTTACGATGAGGGTTAGGGATAGGGTTAGGGTTAGGCTTAGGTTTAGGCTGAGGGTGAGTGTGAGGGTTAGTTTAAGGGTTTGGGTTAGGGTGATGGAGGCTGAGGCTGAGTGTTACCGTTAAGTTTATGGTTAGGCCTATGGTTAGGTTTAGGGTTAGGGCTAGGGTTAGGGTTAATGTGAGGGTTAGGGTTAGGGTTAGGGTTAGGGTTAGGATTAGGATTAGGGTGAGGATGAGGTTTAGGGTTAGAGTTAGGGTTAGGTTCAGGGTTAGGGTGAGGTTTAGGGTTAGGGTTAGTATTAGGGTGAGGGTGAGGGTGAGGGTTAGTTTGAGGTTTAGAAATAGGGTTAGGTTTAGTACTAGGGATTGGGTGAGGTTGAGGGTGGGGGTGAGGATTAGGTTTAGTGTTAGGGTTAGGTAAGTTTTAGGCTGAGGGTGATGGTGGGGGTGAGCATTAGGTTTAGGGTGATGGTTCGGGTTAGGGTTAGTGTTATTGTTGGGGTTAGGGTTAGAGTTACAGTGAGGGTGAAAATGCAGGTGAGGGTTAGTGTTAGGGTTAGGGTGGGGTTTAGTGTTAGGGTAAGGGTTAGGGTGAGGGTGACGTTTAAGGTTTGAAATAGGTTTAGGGTGAGGGTTAAGGTGACTGTTAGGGATAGGGTTAGTGTTAGGGTTAGGGTGAGGGTGAGAGTTAGGTTGAGGTTTAGGGTTACGGTTAGTGTTAGTGTTAGCATTAGGTTGAGAGTTAGGGGGAGGTTTAGGGTTATGGTTAGGTTTAGGGTTAGCGTTAGCGTTAAGATGTGGGTGAGGTTTAGTATTAGAATTAGGTTTCAGGTAAGGCTGAGGGTGAGGGTTAGGTTTAGGGTTAGTGTTAGGGTAAGTGTTAGGGTGAGGGTTAAGGTGAGGGTGTGGGTTAGGTTTGGGGTTAGGATTAGGATTAGAGTTAGGGTGAGTGTGAGGGTTAGGGTTAGGCTTAGGCTTAGCCTTAGGTTTAGGCTGACTGTGAGTGTGAGCTTTAGGGGTAGAGTTAGGGTTAGGGTGAGGGTTAGGTTGAGGATTAGGGTTAGGGTGAGGGTTAGGGTTAGGGTGAGGGTGAGGGTTAGTTTGAGGTTTAGGGATAGGGTTAGGATTAGGACTAGGGATAGGGTGAGGTTGAGGGTGAGGGTTAGGCTTAGACTTAGGTTTAGGCTGAGGGTGAGGGTGGGGGTGAGGATTGGGGTTAGTGTTAGGGATAGGGTTAGGGTTAGGCTGAGGGTGAGGGTGGTGGTGAGAATTAGGTTTAGGGTGATGGTTCGGGTTAGGGTTAGTGTTATTGTTAGGGTTAGGGTTAGAGTTACAGTGAGGGTAAGAATGTGGTTGAGGGTTAGGTTTATGGTTAGGGTGGGGTTTAGGGTTAGGGTAAGGGTTAGGGTGAGGGTGAGGTTTAAGTTTAGATATAGGGTTAGGGAGAGGGTTAGGGTGAGGTTTAGGGATAGGGTTAGTGTTAGGTTTAGGGTTACGGTTACTGTGAGTTTGAGTGTGAGGGTTAGGTTAGGGTCAGGGTGAGGTTTAGGGTTTGGATTTGGGTTAGAGTAAGGGTAAGTGTGGGAGCGAGTTTTAGGGATAGAGTTAGGGTTAGGGTGAGTGTTAGGTTGAGGTTTAGGGTTAGGGTTTTTGTTAGTGTTAGGGTTAGGTTGAGAGTTAGGGGGAGGGTTAGGGTTAGGGTTAGTGTTAGGTTAAGATGTGGGTGAGGTTTAGTGTTAGAATTAGGGTTAGTGTGAGGCTATGGTTGAGGATTAGGGTTAGGGTTAGGATTAGGGTTACTGTGAGGGTGAGGGTTAGTTTTAGGGTTAGGATTAGCCTTATGTTTTGGCTGAGGGTGAGGGTGAGGGTGAGGGTTAGGTTTAGGGTGAGGGTTAGGTTTAGGGTGAGGGTGAGGTTTAGTGTTAGGTTTAGGGTTAGAGTTAGGGTTAGGGTGAGGGTGAGGTTTAGGGGCAGAATTAGGGTTAGCGTGAGGGTTAGGGTTAGGGGAAGTGTGTGGGTGAGGGTTAGATTGAGGTTTAGCTTTAATGTGAGGGCTAGGGTGAGGGTGAGTGTTAGGGTTTAGGTTAAGGTGAGGTTTAGTGTTAGGGTTAGGGTTAGTGTTAGGGTGAGGGTAAGTGTTAGGGTGAGGGTTAGGTTTAGGGTTAGGCTGAGGGTGAGGGTGGGGGTGAGGATTAGGGTTAGGGTGATGTTTCATTTTAGGGTTAGTGTTATTGTTAGGGTTAGGGATAGAGTTACAGTGAGGGTGAGGGTGCGGGTGAGGGTTAGGTTTATGGTTAGGGTGGGGTTTAGGGTTAGGGTTAGGGTTAGGGTTATGGTGAGGATTCGGTTTAGGGTTAGATCTAGGGTTAGGGAGAGGGTTAAGGTGAGGGTTAGGGATAGGGTTAGTGTTATGGTTAGGGTGAGGTTGAGGGTTAGGTTGAGGTTTAGGTTTAGGGATAGGGTTAGGTTTAGTGTGAGGGTTAGTGTTAGGGTTAGGGTTTGTGTTAGGGTGAGGGTTATGTTTCGGGTGAGGGATAGGATTATGGTTTGGGTTATTGTTAGGTTGAGGTTTTGGGTTATGGTTACTGTGAGGGTGACGGTGTTAGGGTTAGGGTGAGGTTTAGGTGTTGGATTAGGGTTAGAGTGAGGGTTAGGGTGAGGGTGAGGTTTAGGGATAGAGTTAGGGTTAGGGTGAGGTTTAGGTTGAGGTTTAGGTTTAGGGATATTGTTAGTGTTAGGGTTTGGTTTAGAGTCAGGGGGAGGGTTAGGTTTAGCGTTAGGGTTAGCATTAGGGTTAGGATGTGGGTGACGTTTAGTGTTAGAATTAGGGTTAGGGTGAGAGTGAGTGTTAGGTTTAGGGTTAGTGTTAGGGTTAGGGTGAGGGTGAGGGTTAGGGTGAGTGTGAGGGTTAGGTTTAGGTTTAGGATTAGGATTAGGGTTAGGGTGAGGGGTAGTGTTAAACTTAGGTTTAGGCTGAGAGTGAAGGTGAGGGTGAGGGTTAGGTTTAGGGTGAGGGTAAGTGTTAGGGTTAGGTTGAGGTTTAGTGTTAGGGTTTGGGTTAGAGTTAGGGTTAGGTTGAGGGTAAGGTTTAGGGATAGAGTTAGGGTTAGGGTGAGGGTTAGGTTGAGTGTTAGAGTTAGGGTGAGGGTTATGTTGGGGGTGACGGTAAGGGTTAACCTGAGGGTTAGGCTGAGGGTGAGTTTTACGGTAAGGGTGAGGGTTAGGGTTAGGGTGAGTGTTAGGGTTAGGGGAAGGTTGTGGGTGAGGGTTTGAATGAGGATTAGGGTTAGGGTGAGGGCTAGGGTGAGGGTGAGGGTTAGGGTTAGAGTTAGGGTGAGTTTTAGGGTTAGGGTGATGGTTTGGGTTAGTGTGATGGTTAGTGTTAGTGTTAGGGTTAGTGTTAGGGTGAGTGTAAGTGTTAGGGTGAGGGTTAGGATTAGGTTGAGGTTTATGATTAGGGTTACGGTGAACATGAGTGTTAGGGTTAGGTTGATGGTTAGGGTTAGGGTTAGGGTGAGGATTAGGTTTAGGTATAGGCTGAGGGTTATGAGGAGAATTAGGGTTTGGATTAGGGTTAGGGTGAGGGCTAGGTTGAGGTTAGGGTTAGGGTTAGTGTTAGAGTGAGGTTTAGGCTTAGGGTTATGGTTAGGGTGAGGGTTTGGATGCGGGTTAAGGTTATGCTGATGGTGAGGTTTAGGGTTTGGGTGAGAGTTAGGATTAGGGTTAGGGTTAGGTTTAGGTTAGTTTTAGAATTAGTGTTATTGTTACGGTTTGTGTTAGAGTTAAGATGAGCGTGAGGGTGAGGGTTAGGGTTAGGGTTATCGTGAGGTTTAGAGTTAGGGTAGGATTAGGGTTAGGGTGAGGGTGACTTTTAGGGTTAGATTTGGGTTAGGGGGAGGGTTAGTTCGTGGGTTAGAATTAGTGTTCGTGTTAGGGTTAAGGTTAGTTTTAGGGTGAGGGTAAGTGTTAGGTTGAGGGTAAGTGTTAGGGTGAGGGTTAGCGTTAGGGTGAGGGTTATGTTTAGTGTGAGGGTTAGGGTTTGGGTTTAGGTTAGTGTGAGGGTTAGTGTTAGTGATAGGGTTACTCTTAGGGTTAGGTTTAGGGTTACGGTTACTGTGAGGGTGAGGGTGAGGGTTAAGTTTAGGGTGATGTTTAGGGTTTGGGTTAGGGTTAGAGTGAGGGTTAGGGTGAGGGTGAGGTTTAAGGTTTCGGTTGGGGTTAGAGTTAAGTTTAGGCTGAAGGAGAAGTTTAGGGTTATAGTTAGTGTTAGGGTGAGTGTTAGGTTGAGGTTTACGGTTAGGATTAGTGTTAGTGTTAGGGTTAGGTTGAGAGTTGGGGGGAGGGTTAGGGTTAGGGTTAGGTTTAGAGTTAGGGTTAGGAAGTGGGTGAGGTTTAGTGATAGATTTAGGGTTAGGTTGAGGCTGAGTGTGAGGATTACGTTTAGGGTTAGTGTTAGAGTTAGGGTTAGGTTGAGGGTTAGCCTGAGGGTGAGGTTTATGGTTAGGTTTAGGATTAGGATTAGGGTTAGGGTTAGAGTGAATATGAGTGTTAGGGTTAGGATTAGTGTTAGCCTTAGGTTTAGGCTGAGGGTGAGGGTGAGAATGAGGGTTAGCTTTAGGTTGAGGGTTAGGGTTGGGCTTAGGGTGAGGTTTAGTGTTAGGGTTAGGGTTAGAGATAGGGCTATGTTGAGGGTGAGGTTTAGGGGTAGAGTTAAGGTTAGGGTGAGGGTTAGGTTGAGGGTTAATGTTAGGTTGAGGGTTAGGTTGGGGGTGACGGTAAGGGTAAACCTGAGGGTTAGGCTGAGGTCGAGGTTTATGGTAAGGTTGAGCGTTAGGGTTAGGGTGAGGGTTAGGGTTAGGGGATTGGTGGGGTTGAGGGTTAGATTGAGGATTAGGGTTAGGGTGAGGGCTAGGGTGAGGGTGAGGGTTCAGGTTAGGGTTAGTGTGAGGGTTAGTGTTAGGGTTAGGGTTAGTGTTAGGGTGAGGTTAAGTGTTATGGTGAGGGTTAGGTTTAGGGTGAGTGTTATGGTTAGGGTTGTGGTGAGCTTGAGGGTTAGGGTTAGTTTGATGGTTAGGGTTAGGGTTAGGGTGAGGGTTAGGTTTAGGATTAGGCTGAGGCTTAGGAGGAAAATTAGGGTTAGGATTAAGGTTAGGGTGAGGGCTAGGTTGAGGGTTAGTGTTAGGGTGAGGTTTAGGGTTAGGGTTAGGGTTAGGGAGAGGGTTAGGATGAAGGTTAAGGTTATGGTAAAGGTGAGGCTTATGGTTTGGGTGAGGGTTAGGGTGAGGATTAGGGTTAGGCTGAGGGTGAGTGTGAGGATTAGGGTTATGGTTAGGGTTAGGGTTAGGTTTAGGGTTAAAAATAGTGTTATTGTTAGGGTTAGGGTTCTAGTTAAGATGAGGGTGTGGGTGAGGTTGAGGGTGAGGGTTAAGATTATAATTAGTGTGAGGTTTAGGGTTACAGGTAGGATGAGGGTTAGGGTGAGGGTGAGGTTTAGCGTTAGATTTCGGTTAGGGGGAGGGTTAGTTCGTGGGTTCGGTTTAGGGTTCGTGTTAGGGTTAAGGTTAGTGTTAGGTTGAGGGTAAGTTTTATTGTGAGGATTAGGGTTAGGATGAGGGTTTTGGTTAGGTTGAGGGTTAGGGTTAGGGTTCGTGTTAGTGTTAAGTTTAGTGTTAGCTTGGGGGTTAGGGTTAGGGTTAGAGTTAGGGTTAGGGTGAGGGTGAGGATTAAGGATAGAGTTATCGTTAGAGTAATTGTTAGGGTTGGGGTGATGTTAAGGGTTAACGTGAGGGTTAGGGTGAGGGTGACGGTGACGGTGGGGTGAGGGTTAGGGTTAGTGTGAGGGTTAGGGTTAGGGGAAGGTTGTGGGTGAGGTTTAGATTGAGGATTAATTTTAGGGTTAGTGTGAGGTTTAGGGTGAGGATGAGGGTTAGGGTTAGGGTTAGGGCTAGGGTGAGGGTGAGGGTTAGCTTTAGGTTTAGGGTGAGGTTTAGAGTTAGGGTGATGGTTAGGGTTAGTGTGAGTGTTAGTGTTAGGGATAGGGTTAGTGTTAGGGTAATGGTAAGTGTTAGGTTGAGGGTTAGGGTTAGGGTTAGTGTTAGGGTGAGGGTAAGTAGTAGGGTGAGGGTTAGGGTTAGTTTTAGGCTTAGGCTTAGGCTTAGGTAGAGCATGAGGGTGAGGGTGAGGGTTAGGATCAGGGTGAGGGTTAGGTTGAGGGTTAGGATGAGGTTTAGGGTTAGGATTAGGGTAAGGATGAGGGCTAGGTTGAGGGTTAGTGTGAGGGTTAGGGTTAGGTTTAGGATTAGGGTTAGGGTGAGGTTAAGGGTTAGGGTTAGGGTTAGAGTTAAGGTTAGAGAATGGGTGAGGGTTAGGGTTAGGGTTTGGGTGAGGATGAGGATTAGGATTAGGTTTAGGGTTAGGGTTAGGGTTACATTGAGGGTTAGGGTTAGGATTAGGCTTAGGCTTCGGGTTAGGCTGAGGGTGAGGTTGGGGGTGAGGATTAGAGTTAGGGTTAGGGTTAGGCTTAGTTTTAGGGTTATTGTTAGTGTTAAGGTTAGGGTTAAGTTTTTGGTGAGGCTGAGGCTGAGGGTGTGGGTTTTTGTTAGGGTTAGGGTTAGGGTTAGTTTTAGGGTTAGGGTTAGTATTATTTTTAGGGTTAGGCTTAGAGTTACGGTGAGGTTGAGGGTGAGGGTGAGGGTTAGGGTTAGGGTGAGGTTTAGGGTTAGGGTTAGGGTTAAGGTTAGAATCAGGGTTAGGGTGAGGGTAAGTCTGAGGGTTAGGGTGAGGGTTAGGCTTAGGCTTATGGTTAGTCTGAGGGTGAGGGTGGGGTGAGGATTAGGGTTAGGTTGATGGTTTGGGTTAGGGTTAGTGTTATTGTTAGGATTAGGGTTAGAGTTACAGTGTGGGAGAGGGTGCGGGTGAGGGTTAGGTTTAGGGTTAGGGTTAGGATAAGGGCTAAGATGAGGGTGAGGTTTCCGGTTAGGTTCAGGGTGAGCTTTAGGGTTAGGGTTAGGGTGAGGTTGAGGGTGAGGTTTAGGGTTAGAGTTAGGGTTAGGGTGAGGCTGACGGTGAGGGTGAGGGTTTGGTTTAGAGTTAAGATTAGGATTAGGGTTAGGGTTAGGCTGGGGGTGATGGTGAGGGTGAGGGTCATGTTGATGATGAGGGTTAGGGTTAGGCTGAAGACTAGGGTGAGGGTGAGGTTTAGGGATAGGTTTAGGGAGAGTTTTTGGGTTAGGGTGTTGGTTAGGGTTAGTGTGAGGATTAGTGTTAGGGTTAGGGTTAGTGCTAGGGAAAATGTTAGGGTGAGGGTTAGGGTTAGGGTGAGGGTTATGTTTAGGGTTATGGTTATGGTTAGGCTTAGCATTATTGTTAGGGTTAGGGTTAGGGTTAAGCTTACTGTGAGGGTGAAGGTGCGGGTTAGGGTTAAGGTGAGGGTGAGTGTTAGAATTAGGGTTAGAGTGAGGGCTAGGGTGAGGGTGAGTGTTAGGTTTAGGGTTAGGGTTAGGGTGAGGTTGAGGATTAGGCTGAGGGTTAGGGTTAATGTGAGGGTTAGTGTTAGGGTTAGGGTTAGTGTTAGGGTTAGGGTGAGGGCTATGGTTTGGGTGAGGGCTATGTTTTGGGTGAGGTTTAGGGTTAGGGTTAGGGTTATTTTTAGGCTTCGGGTTAGGGTTATGGTTATGGTGAGGGTGAGGATGAGGGTTAGGGTTAGGGTTAGGGTGAGGTTTAGTGTTAGGGTTAGGGTTAGGGTTAGGCTTTTGGTGAGGGTGAGGTTTAGGTGTAGAGTTAGGGTTAGAGTGAGGGTTAGGGAGAGGGTTACGGTTACATTGCGTGTTAGGGTGGGGGAGACGGTAAGGGTAAAGGTGATGGTTAGGCTGAGGGTGCGGGTTACGGTAAGGGTGAGGGTTAGAGTTAGGGTGAGGTATAGTGTTACGGTTAGGGTTAGGGTGAGGGTTAGATTGAGGATTAGTGTTAGGGTTAGTGTGAGGTTTAGGGTTAGGATGAGGGTTAGATTTAGAGTTAGGGTGAGATTTAGGGTTAGGGTGATGGGTAGTGTTAGTGTGAGTGTTAATGTTAGCTTTAGGGTGAGTGTCAGGGTGAGGGTAAGTTTTAGGGTGAGGGTTAGGGTTAGGGTGAGGGTCCTGGTTAGGGTGAGGGTTAGGGTTAGGGTTAATGTTAGGGTTAGGGTTAGAGTTAGGGTTCGGGTGAGAGATAGGGTTGGGGTTAAGTTTAGGGATAGGGTGAGGGTTAATGTTAGGATTACCTTGAAGGTGAGGGTTAGGGTTAGGTTGAGGGTTAGGGTTAGTATTAGGGTGAGGGTGAGGGTGAGGTTTAGGGTTAGTGTTAGAGTGAGGATTAGGATGTGGATTAGGATTAGGGTTAGGGTGAGGTCTAGGGTGAGGTTGAGGTTTAAGGTAAGGGTTAGGATGAGGTTTAGGGTTAGGGTTAGGATTAGGGTTAGGGTGTGGGTGAGATTTAGGGTTAGAGTTAGTTTTAGTGTTCTGCTTAGTTTTGGGTGAGGGTTATGGTTAGGTTTAGGCTTAGGCTGAGGCATAGGATTAGGCCAAGCATGAGGGTTCGGGTTAGGGTTCGGGTTTGGGTGAGGGTTAGGGTTAGGGTTAGGGTGAGTGTTAGGATGTGGTTCAGGATTAGAATTAGGATTAGGGTGAGGGCTAGGCTGAGGGTTAGGGTGAGGGTTAGGGTTAGGGTTAGGGTTAGGGTTAGGGTAAGAGTGAGGGTGAGTGTGAGGAATAGGGTTAGGTTTAGGGTTAGGCTTAATGTTAGGGTGAGGGTTAGGGTTAGGGCAAGGCTGAGGATTAGGGTAAGGTTTAGGGTTAGGTTTAGGGTTAAGGTTTGGGTTAGTTTTAGTGTTACTGTGAGGTTTAAAATTAGGGTTAGGTTTAGGCTTAGGGTTATGCTAAGGATGAGGGTGGGGGTGAGGTTTAGAGTTAGGGTTAGGCTTAAGCTTAGGGTTAGGGTTATTGTTAGGTTTAGGGTTAGATTTAGCGTGAGTGTGAGGGTTTGGGTGAGGGTTAGGGTGTGGGCTAGAGTGAGGGTGAGTTTTAGGGTTAGGGTTCGGGTGAGATTTAGGCTTAGGGTAAGGGTGAGGGTTAGGGTGAGGGTGAGGATTAGGCTTAGGGTTGGGATTAGGATTAGGGTAAGGATTAGGATGTATGTGAGGGTTAGGGTTATGGTTAGGGTTATGTAGGCTTAGGGTTAGGGTTAGGCTGAGCGTGAGGTTGAGGGTAAGGTTTAGGTTTAGGGTTAGGTTGAGGTTTAGTGTTAGGGTTAGGGTTAGAGTTAGGGTTAGGGTGAGGTTGAGGTTTAAGGGTGGAGTTTGTGTTACGGTGATGTTTAGGGTTAGGGTCAGGGTTAAGGTGGGGGGGACGGTAAGGGTAAAGTTAAGGGTTAGTTTGAGGGTGAGGGTTACGTTAAGGGTGAGGGTTAGGGTTAGGGTAAGGGTTAGGTTTAGGTTTAGGGTGAGGGTGAGGGTTAGATTGAGGATTAGTGTTAGGTTTAGTGTGAGGTTTAGGGTGAGGTTGAGGGTTAGGGTTAGGGTGAGGGCTAGGGTGAGGGTGAGGGTTAGGGTCAATGTTAGAGTGAGGTTTAGGGTTAGGGTGATTGTTAGGGTTAGGGTGATTGTGTGATGGTTAAGTGTTAGGGTTAGGGTTAGTGTTAGCCTGAGGGTAAATGTTAGGGTGAGAGTTAGGTTTAGGGTGAGGGTTATGGTTAGGGTGAGTTTGAGGGTTAGGTTTAGTGTTCGGTTGAGGTTGAGGCATAGGGCTAAGTTTAGGTTTAGGGTCAGGGTGAGGTTTAGTGTTAGACTTAGGGTTAGGGTGAGACTGAGGATGAGGGTTAGAGTTAGGATTAATGTTAGGGTTAGGCTTAAGGAGAGGGGTAGATTGATTGTGAGGGTTAGGATTAGGGTTAGGAGTAGGATTAGGGTTTGGGTTAGGGTGAGTGTGAAGTTTAGGGTGAGGGTTAGGTTTAGGCTTAGGTAGAGGGTAAAGATTAGGGTTAGGGTTAGGGTGAGGGTGAGTGTGAGGGTTATTGTTAGGATTAGGGTGAGGGTGAGGTCAGGGTTAGGGTTTGGTTAGGGTGAGGGTGAGGCTGAGGATTAGGGTGAGGTTTACAGTAAGGTTTAGGCTTAGGCTTCGGGTTTGGCTGAGCGTGAGGTTGAGGGTGAGGGTTAGGGTTAGGGTGATGTTTAGGTTTACGGTTAGGGTGATGGTTAGGATGAAGTTTAGTGTTAGGGTGAGGATGATGGTAAGGGTAAAGTGACCTATAGACTGAGGGTGAGGGTTATGTTTAGGTTTAGCGTTAGGGTTATTGTTAGGGTGAGGGTTAGATTGAGGATTAGGTTTGGGGTTAGGTTTAGTGTTAGGGTTAGGGTTAGGGTGAGGGTTAGGGTTAGGGCTAGGCTTAGGCTTAGGCAGAACATGATGATGCGGGTTATGATTATGGTTAGGGTGAGGGTTATGATTTGTTTTAGGATGAAGGTTAGGATGAGGTTTAGGGTTAGGGTTAGGGTTAGGGTGAGGGCTAGGGTGAGGCTTAGGTTGAGGGTTAGGGTTAGGGATAGGGTTACATTTAGGATTAGGGTTAGGGTGAGGGTGAGTGTGAGGGTTAGGTTAGGTTTAGGGTTAGGCTTAGGGTTAGGGTGAGGGTAAGGGTTAGGTTTTGGGTTAGGGTGAGGGTGAGTTGAGCCTGAGGATTAGGGTTAGGTTTAGGGTCAGGGTTAGGGCTAATGTAAGGGTGAGTGTGAGGGTTAGGTTTAGCATTAGGGTTAGATTTAGGATTATGGTGAAGATTAGGGTTAATGTTACGGTTAGGCTTTGGCTTAGGGACAGGCTGAGGTTGAGGGTGGGGGTGAGGATTAGGGTTAGGGTTATTGTTAGGGTTATGTTTGCGGTGAGGGTGAGGCTGAGGGTGAGGGTTATGGTTATGGTTAGGGTTAGGGTTAGGGTTAAGGTTAGGTTTAGGGTTAGAGTTACTTTCAGGTTGAGGGTGAGGGTGAGGTTTAGGGTTAAGTTGAGGTTTAGGTTGAAGTTTAGGTTTAGGGTTAGGGTTAGTGTGAGGTTAGGGTTATAGTTAGTGTTAGGGTGAGGCTTAGGGTGAGGGTTATTGATAGGGTTAGTGTTAGAGTTAGGGTTAGTGTGAGGGTTAGGGTGAGGCTGAGGGTTATGCTTAGGGTTAGGATTAGGATTAGGGTTAATGTTAGGGTGAGTGTGAGGGTTAGGGTTAGGATTAGGTTTAGGTTCAGGGTTAGGGTTAGAGTTAGGGTTAGTGTGAGAGTGAGGTTTAGAGTTAGAATTAATGTTAGTGTTAGGGTTAGTTTTACGGTTAGTGTTAGGTTTAGGCTTAGGCTTAGGCCTATCATGAGGGTGAGGTTTAGGGTTAGGGTTAGGGTGAGTGTTAGGATGAGGTTTAGAGTTAGGATTAGGGTTAGGTTGAGGGCTAGGGTGAGGCTTAGTGTGAGGGTTAGGGTTAGGGGTAGGGTTAGGTTTAGGATTAGGGTTAGAGTGAGGGTGAGTGTGAGGGTTTGGTTTAGGGTTAGGGTTAGGGTTTGGGTCAGCGTTAGGGTTTGGTTAGGGTTAGGATGAGGCTGAGGATTAGGTTTAGGTTTAGGGTTAGGGTTAGGGTTAGGGTTATGTTGAGGGTTAGGGTTAGGTTTAGGGTTAGGCTGAGGGTGAGGTTGGGGGTGAGGATTAGGGATAGGGTTATTGTTAGTGTTATGGTTAGGGTTAGAGTTACGGTGAGGTTGAGGCTGAGGGTGAGGGTTATGTTAGGTTAGGGTTAGGGTTAGGGTTAGTGTTATTGTTAGGGTTAGGGTTAGAGTTATTGTGAGTTTGAGGGTGAGGGTGAGGGTTACGGATAGGGTGAGGTTTAGGTTAAGGTTTAGCTTTAGGTTTAGGGTTAGGGTTAGGGTGAGGGTAAGGTTTAGGATTAGGGTTAGGGTGAGGTTTATGCTTAGGGTGAGGATTAGGGTTAGGGTGAGGGTGAGGTTTAGGGTTAGAGTTAGGGTTAGAGGGAGGGTTGGGGTGAGGTTTAGGGTTAGGATTAGTGTTAGGGTTAGGGTGAGGGTGAGGGTTAGGTTGAGGTTTAGGGATAGGGTTAGGTTTAGGTTTAGGTTAGGGTGAGGGTGAGGTTTAGGGTTAGGTTTTGGTTTAGGGGGAGGTTTAGTTCAATGGTTAGGGTTAGGGTTAATGTTAGGGTTAAGGTTAGCTTGAGGGTTAGGTTGAGGTTTAGGGTTAGGGTTAGGGTTAGGGTTAGGATTAGGGTTAGGGTGAGGGTGAGTGTGAGGTTTAGGGTTAGGCTTAGGCTTAGGCTTTGCCTTAGGCTGAGGGTGAGGGTGGGGGTGAGGATTAGGGTTAAGTTGATGGTTATTCTTAGGGTTAGTGTAATTTTAGGGTTAGGGTTAGAGTAATGGTGAGGGTGAGGTTGAGGTTGAGGGTTAGGGTTAGGGTTAGGGTGGGGTTTAGGGTTAGGGTTAGGGTTAGGGGTAGGGTGATGGTGAGGTTTAGGGTTAGATATAGGGTTGGGGGAGGGTTAGTTTTAAGGTTAGGGTTAGTGTTAGGGTGAGGGTAAGTGTTAAGGTGAGGCTTTGGGTTAAGTTGAGGGTAATGGATAGGGTGACGGTTTTGGTAAGGGTTAGAGTTATTGTTTGGATTAGAGTTAGGGTTACTGTTAAGGTGAGGGTGAGAGTGAGGCTTAGGTTTGGGATAAGGATGAGGTTTCTTTTTATGGTTAGGGTTAGAGTTAGGGTCAGGGTGAGAGTGAGGTTTAGGCTTAGAATTAGTGTTAGTGGTATGGTTAGGGTTAGGGTGAGGTTTAGGGTTAGGGTTAGGGTGAGGTTGAGGGTTAGATTGAGGATTCGTGTTAGGGTTAGTGTGAGGTTTAGGGTGAGGATTAGAGTTAGGGTTAGGGTGAGGGTTAGTGTTAGGGTTAGGGGTAGTGTTAGGTTGAGGGTTAGGTTTACCGTGAGTGTTACGGTTATGGTTAGGGTGAGTGTTAGGGTTAGGGTTAGGGTTATTGTTAGTGTAAGGGCTAGGGTTATGTTTACGGTGAGGGTAAGGGTGTGGGTTAGGTTGAGGGTGAGGTTTAGGGTTAGAGTTAGGGTTAGTGTTAGGTTTAGCGTTAGGGTGAGGTTTGGGCTTAGGGTTAGGCTTAGGCTTAAGCTTAGGCTTAGGCAGAGCATGAGGGTGAGGGTTAGGGTTAGGGTGAGGGTTAGGTTTAGGATTAGGATGAGTTTTAGTTTTAGGATTAGGGTTAGGGTGAGGGCTAGGGTGTGGCTTAGGGTGAGGGTTAGGGTTTGGGATAAGGTTAGGTTTAGGATTAGGTTTAGGGTGAGGGTGAGTGTGAGCATTAGGTTTAGGGTTAGTGTTAGGTTTAGGGTTACGGTTTGGGATAGAGTGAGGCTGAGGCTGAGGATTAGGGTTAGGTTTAGGGTTAGGTTTAGGTTTAGGGTTAGGGTTAGGTTTAGGGTTACAATGAGGGTTAGGGTTAGGACTAGGGTTAGGATTAGGGTTAGGATGAGGGTGAGGGTGGCGGTGAGCATTAGGGTTAGGGTTAGGGTTAAAATTAGGGTTATTGTTAGTGTTATGTTTTGGGTTAAGTTTGCGGTGAGGGTGAGTCTGAGGGTGAGGGTTAGGGTTAGGGTTTGGCTTAGGCTTAAGGTTAGGCTGAGGGTGAGGTTGGGTTGAAGAATAGGTTTTGGGTGATGGTTAGGGGTCGGGTTAGGGTTCGGGTTAGGATGATGGTTAGAGTTAGGGTGAGTGTTAGGGTGAGCGTGACAGTAAGAGTAAAGGTGAGGTTTACGGTGAGGGTGAGTGTTCCCCTAAGGGTGAGGGTTAGGATTAGGGTGATTGTTAGGGTAAGGGTTAGGGTGAGGGTTACGGTGAGGGTGAGGGATAGATTGAGGATTAGGGCTAGGGTTAGTGTGAGGTTTAGGGTGAGGATGAGGGTTAGGGTTAGGTTGAGGGTTAGGGTTAGAATTAAATTTAGGGTGGGGGCTAGGGTGAGGCTGAGGGTTAGGGTTAGGGTTAGGTTTAGGTTTAGGGTGATAGTTTGGGTTACTGTGAGGGTTAGTGTGAGAGTTAGGTTTAGTGTTAGGGTGAGGGTAAGTGTTAGGGTGAGGGTTAGGGTTAGGTTTAGGCTTAGGCTTAGGGTGAGGGTTAGGTTTAGGGTTTGTGTTAGCTTGGGGGTGAGGCTGAGGATTAGGGTTAGGTTTAAGGTTAGGTTTAGGGTTAGGCTTAGGTTTAGGGTTAATGTTAGGATTATGGTGAGGGTTAGGATTAGTGTTAGGCTTAGGCTGAGGGTTAGGCTGAAGGTGAGGGTGAGTGTGGGGTTGCGGATTAGGTTTAGGGTTAGGGTTAGGGTTAGGTTTATTGTTAGTGTTATGGTTAGGGTTAAGTTTGGGGTGAGGGTGAGGCTGAGGGTGAGGCTTATGGTTAGGTTTAAGGTCAGGGTTAGGGTTAGGGTTAGTGTTAGGGTTAGGGGTGGGGGGAGGGTTAGGTTGAGGTTTAGGGATATGGTTAGGTTTAGGATTAGGGTTAGGGTGAGGGTGAGTATGAGGGTTAGGGTGAGGGTTAGGCTGAGGGTGAGGGTGGGGGTGAGGATTATGTTTAAGTTGATGGTTCGGGTTTGGGTTAGTGTTATTGTTAGTGTTAGGGTTGGGGTTATGGTGAGATGAGGGTGTGGGTGAGGGTTAGGGTTAAGGTTAGGGCGAGGGTTAGGATGAGGATTAGGGTTAGTGTTAGGGTTAGGGTGAGTGCTAGGGTTTGGGTGAGGGTTAGGGTTGATGTTAGGGTGAGGTTTAGGGTTAGGATTATGGTTAGGGTGAGGGTGAGTGTTAGGATTAGGGTTGGGCTTAGGGTTAGGGTTAGGTTTAGGATTAGGATTAGTGTTGTTGTTAGGGTTAGGGTTAGAGTTATGGTGAGGGTGAGGGTGAGGGTTTGGGTTAGGATTATGGTGGGGTTTAGGGTTAGGGTTAGGTTTAGCGTTAAGTTGAGGGTGAGGTTTAGGTTTACATATAGTTTGATGGGGAGGATTAGGGTGAGGGTTAAGTTTAGGGTTAGTGTTAGGTTAGTGTGAGAGTGAGGGTTAGTTTGAAGTTTAGGGTTAGGGTTAGGGTTAGTGTGAGGGTTAGTGTTAGGGTTAGGGTTAGTGTTAGGGTGAGGGTATTTGTTAGGGTGAGGGTTTGGGTTAGGGTGAGGGTTATGGTTAGGGTGAGGGTTAGGGTTAGGATTAGCGTTATTGTTAGAGTTGGGTTAGAGTTACAGTTAAAGTGAGGGTGAGAGTGAGGGTTTTGGTTAGGGTTAGGATGAGGTTTAGGTTTAGGGTTAGGGTTAGAGTTAGGGTTAGGGTGAGAGTGAGGTTTAGGGTTAGAGTTAGCCTTAGTGTTACAGTTAGGGTTACGGTGAGGTTTAGGGTTAGGATTAGGCTTAGGCTTAGGCTTAGGCCGAGAATGAAGTTGAGGGTCAAGGTTAGGGTTAGGGTGAGGGTTAGGGTTATTGTTAGGGTGAGGGTTAGGATGAGTTTTAGGGTTAGCATTAGGGTTAGGCTTAGGGCTAGGGTGAGGGTTAGGGTGAGGGTTAGGCTTAGGGATAAGGTTAGGGTAAGGATTAGGATTAGGGTGAGGGTGAGGGTGAGGGTTAGTGTTAGGGTTAGGATTAGGCTTAAGTTTAGGGTGAGGGTTAAGTTTAGGGTTTGGGTTCGGGTGAGGGTGAAGATGAGGATTAGGATAAGGTTTAGGGTTAGGGTTAGGGTGAGCTTTAGGTTTAGGTTTAGGGTTAGGGTTAGGGTTAGGCTTTCATTGTGAGGGTTAGGGTTAGGGTTAGGCTTAGGGTTAGGTTAAGGGTGAGGGTGGGCTTGAGGATTAGTTTTAGGGTTAGGTTTTGGGTAATTGTTAATGTTATAGTTAGGGTTAAGTTTGTGGTGAGGGTGAGGCTGAGGGTTTTCTTTAGGGTGAGGTTTAGGGTGAGGTTTAGGGTTAGTGTTAGGGTTTGGGTTAAGGTGAGGCTGAGGTTTAAGGTTAGAGTTAGGGTTAGGGGTAGGTTTAGGATGAGGGTTAGGGTTAGGATTAGGGTTAGGGTAAGGGCTAGGTTGAGGGTGAGTTTTAGCGTTAGGGTTAGGTTGAGGTTTAGGGTTAAGGTTAGGCTTAGGGAGAGGGTGAGGTTTAGGGTTAGATTTAGGGTTAGCATGAGGCTAAGGGTGAGGATTAGGGTTAGGGTGAGTGTTAGAGTTAGGGTGAGGGTGAGGGTTTATCTGAGGGTGAGGGTTAGGGTTAGGATTAGGATTAGGGTTAGGTTTTCAGTGAGTGTTAGGGTGAGGGTGAGGGATAGATTGAGGGTTAGGGTTAGGGTTAGTGTGAGGTTTAGGGTGCGGATGAGGGTTAGGGTGAGGGTGAGGGTTAGGGTTGGAATTAAGTTTAGGGTGGGGGCTAGGGTGAGGCTGAGGGTTAGGGTTACGGTTAGGGTGAGAGTTAGGGTTACTGTGAGGGTTAGTGTTAGAGTTAGGGTTAGTGTAAGGGTGAGGGTAAGTGTTAGCGTGAGGGTTAGTTGTAGGTTGAGGGGTCAGGTTAGGGTGAGGTTTATGGTTAGTTTTAGGCTTATTGTTATGTTTAGGGTTAGGGGTTCAGTGAGGGTTAGAATTAGGGGAGGTTTAGGGTTAGGATTAGGGTTAGAATTTTTGTTAGGGTGAGTGTGAGTTTTAGGGTTAGAGTAAGGGTTCAGGTGAGGGTTATGATGAGGGTTAGGGTTAGGGTTTGTTTTTGGATTAGGGTTAGGGTTCAGGTGAGGGTTAGTGTTAGGGTTAGTGTGAGGGTTAGGATGAAGGTTACGTTTAGGAATAGGGTTAGGGTTAGGGCTAGGGTGAAGGTGAGGTTTAGGGTTAGGGTTAGGGTGAGGTTTGGGGTTAAGGTTAGGGTCAGTATGAGTTTGAGGTTTAGGGTTAGATATAGGGTTAGGGTGAGTGTTAGGGTGAGGGTTTGGCTAAGTGTTAGTGTTAGAGTTAGGGTTACCGTGAGCTTTAGGGTGAGGGTGTGTGTTAGAGTTGGCGTTAGGATTAGGATTAGGGTTAGGGAGAGGGGGACTGTGAGGATTAGAGATAGCCTTAGGTTTAGGCTGAGGGTGAGGGTGAGGGTGAGTGTTAGGGTTAGTTTTAGGGTTAGGGTTAGGGTTAGGGTGTGGTTTAGTGTTAAGGTTAGTGTTAGAGTTAGGGTTAGGTTGAGGGTGAGGTTTAGGATAGAATTAGGGTTAGGGTGAGTGTTAGGATGAGTGTTAGGGTTAGGGTGAGGTTTAGGGTGGGGGTGACGGTAAGGGTAAACGTGTGGGTTAGGCTAAGGGTGAGGGTTAAGTTTAGGGTTAGCTTTAGGGTGAGATTTAGGGTAAGGGTTAAGTTTAGGGTTAAGGTAAGGGTTAGGGTGAGGGTGAGAGTTATGTTTATGTTGAGGGTTAGGGTTAGGATTAGGGTAAGGGTAAGGGTGAGGGCTGGGGTTAGTGTTGGGGTGAGGGTTAGAATGAGGGTTAGGATTAGTATTAGTGTTAGGGTGAGGGCTAGGGTGAGGGTGAGGTTTAGGTTTAGGTTTAGGGTAAGATTTAGGGTTAGGGTTAGGGATAGGGTTAGGATGAGGATGAGTTTTAGGGTTAGATTTAGGATTAGGTTGAGACTGAGGTTGAGGGTTAGGGTTTGGGTTAGTGTTAGAGTTAAGGTTAGGGTGAGGGTTAGGTTGAGGGTGAGGGTTAGGCTTAGGGTTAGGATTAGGATTTCTGTAAGTGTTAGGGTGAGTGTGAGGTTTAGGGTTAGGGTTAGGCTTAGGCTTAGATTTAGGCTGAGGGTGAGGGTGAGGTTGAGGGTTCTGGTAAGTGTGAGGGTTTGGTTTAGGGTTAGGGTGAGAGTTAGGGTTCAGTTAAGTTTAGGGTTACGGTGAGGGTTAGGGTTAGGGTTAGGATGAGGTTTAGGTTTAGGATTAGCGTTGGGGTGAGGGCTATTGTGAGGCTTAGGGTGAGCGTTAGGGTTAGGGATAGGGTCAGGTTTAGGATTAGGTTTAGGTTGAGGGTGAGTGTGAGCGTTAGGTTTAGGGTTCAGGTTAGGCTTAGGGTTAGAGTGAGGGATAGGGTTAGGGTTTGGGTTAGGGTGAGGTTGCGGCTGAGGATTAGGGTTAGGTTTAGGATTAGGGTTAGGGTTACGTTTAGGGTTACAGTGAGGATTAGGGTTAGGTTAAGGGTGAGGGTTATGCTTAGTGTTAGGATTAGGATTAGGGTAAGTGTTAGGGTGACTGTGAGGGTTAGGGTTAGGTTTAGGGTTAGGCTTAGGTTTAGGCTGAGGGTGAGGGCCAGGGTGAGGGTTAGGGTAAGGGTGAACATTAGGGTTAGGGTTAGGGTGAGAGTTAGGGTTAGGGTTATGGAAAGGGTTAGGGTTAGGGTGAGTGTTTGGATGAGGGTTAGGTTTAGGGTGAGTGTTAGGTTCAGGGTGAGGGATAGATTGAGTATTTGGGTTAGGGTTAGTGTGAGGTTTAGTGTGAGGATGAGGGTTAGGGTTAGGGTGAGGGTTAGGGTTAGAATTAAGTTTAGGGTGGGGGCTAGGGTGAGACTGACGGTTAGGGTTAGGTTTAGGGTGAGTTTTAGGGTTAGGGTGAGAGTTAGGGTTACTGTGAGGGTTAGTGTTAGAGTTAGGGTTAGTGGTAGGGTGAGGGTAAGTGTTAGCGTGCGGGTTAGTGTTAGGTTGTCGGTTATGGTTAGGGTGAGGTTTAGGGTTAGTTTTAGGGTTATTCTTAGGTTTAGGGTTAGGGGTACGGTGAGGGTGAGGATGAGGGTTAGATTTAGGGGAGTTTTAGGGTTAGGGTTAGGGTTAGATTTAGGGTTAGGGTGAGTGTGAGGTTTAGGGTTAGAGTTAGGGTTCAGGTTAGGGTTAGGATGAGGGTTAAAGTTAGGGTTAGTTTTAGGTTTAGGATTAGGTTTAGGGTTAGGTTTAGGGTTAGATTTAGGGTGAAGGTGAAGGTTAGGGTTAGTGTTAGGGTGAGGGTTAGGATGAGGGTTAGGCTTAGGATTACGGTTAGGGTGAGGGCTAGTGTGAGGGTGAGGTTTAGGGTTAGGGTTAGAGTGAGGTTGAGATTTAGGGTGAGGGTGAGGTTTAGGGTTAGAGTTAGGGTTAGGGTTAGGTTTAGGGTTAGGTAAGGGTTACGGTGAGGGTGAGGGTTAGGGTTAGGTTGAGGGTTTGTGTTAGGATTACGGTTAGGGTCAGGGTGAAGGTTAGGGTTAGTGTTAGGGTGAGGGTTAGGATGAGGGTTAGGTTTAGATTTAGGGTTAGGGTAAGGGCTAGTTTGAGGTTGAGGTTTAGGCTTTGGCTTAGGGTTAGACTGAGGGTTAGTTTGAGGTTGTGGGTTAGGTTTAGTGTTAGGGTGATGGTTAGGGTGAAAGTTAGGGGGAGGGTTAGGGTTAGGGTTAGGGTTAGGGTTAGCCTTTGGATTAGGGTGAGGTTGAGGTTAAGGGTTAGAATTAGGGTTAGGTTGAGGTTGAGGGAGAGGGTGAGGGTTAGGATTAGGGCTAGGATTAGGATTAGGGTTAGGGTTAGGGTGAGTGTGAGAGTTAGGGTTAGCCTTAGGTTTAGGCTGAGGGTGAGGGTGAGGGTAAGTGTTAAGGTTAGGGTTAGGGTTAGTGTTAGAGTTAAGGTTAGGGTGAGGGTGAGGTTTATGGGTAGAGTTAGGGTTAGGTTGAGGGTTAGGTTGAGTGTTAGGGTTAGGGTGAGTGTTAGGGTGGGGGTGATGGTAACGGTAAACGTGAGGATTAGGCTAAGGGTGATGGTTACTGTAAGGGTGAGGGTTAAGGTGAGGGTTAGGGTTAGGGTTAGGGTGAGAGTTAGGGTTCAGGTTAAGTTTAGGGTTAGGGTGAGGGTTAGGGTAAAGGTTACGGTGAAGGTGACAGTTAGGGTTAGGTTGAGGGTTAGGGTTAGGATTAGGGTTAGGGTGAGGGTGAGGGTTAGGGTTAGTGTTAGGGTGAGGGTTAGGATGTGGGATAGGGTTGGGATTAGGGTTAGGGTGAGGGCTAGGATGAGGGTGAGGTTTAGGATTAGGGTTAGGGTGAGGTTTAGAGTTAGGGTGAGGGTTAGGGTTAGGGTGAGGTTGAGGTTTAGGGTTAGATTTAGGGTTAGGTTGAGACTGAGTTTGAGGCTTATGGTTAGGGTTAGTGATAGTTAGGGTTAGGGTGAAGGTTAGGTTGAGGGTGAGGGTTAGGCTTAGGGTTAGGATTAGGATTAGGGTAAGGGTTAGGGTGAGTGTGAGGGTTAGGGTTGGGGTTAGGGTTAGGCTTAGGTTTAGGCTGAGGGTGAGGGTGAGGTTGAGGGTTAGGATAAGTGTGAGTGTTAGGTTAGAGTTTTGGTGAGAGTTAGGGTTCGGTTTAAGTTTAGGGTTAGGGTGAGGGTGAGGTTTAGGGTTAGGTTTAGGTTTATTGTTAGGGTTAGGCTTAGAGTTAGGGTTAAAATTACAGTGAGGGTGAGGGTTAGGGTTAGGGTTAGGATGACGGTTAGGTTAAGGGCTAGGTTTAGACTTAGGTTTAGGATGAGGGTGAGATTTATGGTTAGAGTTTGGGTTAGTGTTAGGGGTAGGCTTCGGGTTAGGGTGAGTGTCTGTGTTAGTGTTAGGTCGAGGTTTAGGATGAGGTATAGGGTTAGGATTAGGTTAAGGGTGAGGGCTAGGTTGAGTGTTAGGGTTAGGGCTAGGGTTAGGGATAGGGTTAGGTTTAGGATTAGGGTTAGGGTGAGAGTGAGTGTGAGAGTTAGTGTTAGGGTTAGTGTTAGGCTTAGAGTTAGGGTGAGGGTTAGGGTTAGGGTTTGGGTTAGGGTGAGGGTGAGGCTGTGGATTAGGGTTAGGTTTAGGGTTAGGGTTAGTGTTATGTTTAGGGTTACGGTTAGGGTTACGGTGAGGGTTAGGTTTAGGTTTAGGGTTAGTTTTAGGGTTAGGCTTAGAGTTAGGGTTATTGTTAGGGTTATGTTTAGGTTTAAGTTTGCGGTGAGGGTGAGGCTGAGAGTGACCATTAACCTCATGGTTAGGGTTAAGGTTAGTGTTATTGTTACCGTTAGGGTTAGAGTTATGGTGAAGTTGAGGGTGAGTTTGAGGGTTAGGGTTATGGTGAGGTTTAGGATAAGGGTTAGGGTTAGGGTGAGGGTGAGGTTTAGGGTTAGAGTTAGGTTTAGGGGGAGGGTTACGGAGAGGTTTAGGATTAAGGTTACTGATTTGGTTAGTGTGAGGGTGAAGGTTAGGTTGAGGTTGAGGGATAGGTTTACCTTTAGGATTAGGGTTAGGTTGAGGGTGAGTGTGAGGGTTAGGGTGAGGGTTAGGTTTACGGTTAGGGTGAGGGTTAGAATGAGGTTTAGTGTTAGGGTGAGGTTAGGGTGAGGATGATGGTAAGTGTAAAGGTGAGGCTTACGCTTAGGGTGAGGGGGGAGGGTTAGGGTGAGTGTTAGGACTAGGGTTACTGTTAGGGTTAGGTTGAGGGTGGGGTTTAGGTTGAGGTTTAGGGTAGGGTTAAGTTTAGGGTTAGTGTGAGGGTTAGTGTTAGGGTTAGGTTTAGTGTTAGGATGAGGGTGTTAGGTTTAGGATATGGGTTAGGGTGAGTGTTACGGTAAGGGTGAAGGTTAGGATTAGGGTTAGGGTTATTGTTAGGGTTAGGTTAAGGGTTACGGTTACTGTGAGGGTGAGGGATAGGGTTAGGGTTAGGTTGAGGTTTAGGTTGGGGTTAGGGTTACAGTTAGGTTTTGGGTGAGGGTGAGGTTTAGGGTTATAGTTAGGCTTAGGGTGAAGTTTAGGGTTAGGGTTATGGCGATAGTTAAGGGGAGGGTTACAGTTAGGGTTAGGGATAGGATTAGGATTAGGTTGAGGGTGAGTGTGTGTGTTAGGGTTAGGTCTAGTGTTAGGCTTAGGTTTAGGCTGAGGGTGAGGGTGAGGTTGAGGGTTAGGGTGAGGGTTATGGTTAGCGTTAGGGGGAGGGTTAGTATGAGTATTAGGGTTAGGATTAGGGTTAGGGTAAGGTCTAGGGTGAGGGTGAGGTTTATGGTTAGGTTTAGGTTTAGGGTTAGGGTGACAGTGAGGTTTAGGATTAGCGTTAGGTTTAGGTGAGGCTGAGGGTGAGGTTTAGGGTTAGGGTTAGTGTTAGTTTTGTGGTTAGGGTTAGGGTGAGGTTGAGGGTCAGGGATAGGTTTAGGACTAGGATTAGGGTTAGGGTTAGGCTTAGGGTGAGGGTGAGTGTGAGGGTTAGGGTGAGGATATGGGTTAGTGTTAGGGTGAGGGCTAGGGTGAGGGTGAGGGTTAGGGATAGGGTTAGAGTGAGGGTTAGGGTTAGGGTGATGGTTAGGGTTAGTGTTAGAGTTAAGGTTAGTGTTAGTGTGAGGGTAAGTGTTAAGGTGAGGGTTAGGTTTAGGATGAGGTTTATTGTTAGAGTTAGGGTTAGGGTTACGGTTATGGTGAGGGTGAGGTTGAGAGTTAGGGTTAGGGTTAGGATGTGGTTTAGGTTAAGCTTTAGGTTTAGGGTTAAGTTTAGGGTTAGGTTGAGGTTTAGGGTTTGGATTAGGGTTAGAGTTAGGTTTAGGGTGAGCAGGAGGTTTAGGTTTAGAGTTAGGGTTAGGGTGACGGTTAGGTTGAGAGTTAGGGTTAGTGTTAGCATTAGGGTTATGGTGAGAGTTAGGTGGAGTTTTAGGGTTAGGTTTAGGATTAGGTTTAGGGTGAGGGTGAGTGTGTGTGTTAAGTTTATGTTTAGGGTTCGGCTTAGGGTTCGGCTGATGGTGAGGCTGAGGGTGAGAGTTAGGGTTAGGGTGAGGTTTAGGGTTTGTGTTAAGTTTAGGGTTAAGGGGAGGGTTAGGGTAAGGGTTATGTTGAGGATGAGGGTTAGGGTTAAGTTGAGGGTTTGGGTTCGGATTAGGATTAGGGTGAGGGTGAGGTTTAGGGTTAGAATTAGGGTTAGGGTGAGGCTGAGGGTGAGGATTAGGGTTAGGGTTAGTTTTAGATTTTGGGTTAGGTTGAGGGTTAGGGTGAGGTTTAGGGTTAGGGTTAGGCTTTTGGTTAGAGTTAGTGTTAGGTTGAGGGTGAAGATGAGTATTAGGATTAGGCTTAGGTATATGGTTTTTGTTATGGTTAGGGTTAGCGTTAGGGTGAGGGAGAGGGTTAGGTTTAGGTTTAGCGTTAGGATTATTGTTAGGTTTAGGGTTTAGGTTTAGGGTTAGGGTTAGGGTGAGGGTTAGGTTTAGTGTGAGAGTTAGGTTTCGGGTTAGGTTTAGGGTGAGGGTAAGTGTTAGGGTGAGGTTTAGGGTAAGGTTGAGCTTTAGGGTTAGAATTATGGTTAGGGTGAGGGTGAGGGTGAGGGTGAGGGTTAGGTTTAGGGTGATCTTTAGGGTTAGGGCAAGGATTAGGATTAGGTTTAGTTTTAGGATGAGGATTAGGCTGAGGGTTGGGGTTAGGATTAGGATTAGGGTGAGGTTTAGGGTTAGGGTTAGGCTTAGGGTTAGAGTTAGTGTTAGGGTGAGGGTGAGGATGAGTGTTAGGATTAGGCTTTGGAATATGGTTTTTGTTATGGTTAGGGTTAGGGTTAGGGTGAGGGTGAGGGTTAGGTTTCGGGTATAAGATAGGTTTAGGGTTAGGTTTAGGGTGAGGGTAAATGTTAGGGTGAGGGTTAGGGTAAGTTTGAGCTTTAGGGTTAGCATTAGGGTTAGGGTTAAGGTTAGTGTGAGTGTTAGGGTTAGGTTTAAGGTTAGGGTGAGGGCTAAGTTTAGGGTGAGGGTTAAGTTTAGGGTGAGGGTTATGGTTAGGTTTAGTGTTAGGGTGAGGGTGAGGGTGAGGGTTAGTGTGAGGGTGAGGTTGAGGGTGAGGGTTAGGTTTAGGTTAAGGGAGAGGGTGAAGATGAGGTTTAGGGTTAGGATTAGGGTTAGGGTTAGGATGAAGTTGAGGGTTAGGTTAACGTTTAGGTTGAGGTTTAGGGTTAGTTTGAGGGTTGGGTGAGCGTGAAGGTAAGGATTAGGTTGAGGGTTAGGGTGAGGGTGAGACTTAAGGGTTAGTGTTAGGGTGAGGGTCAGTATGAGGGTAAGGGTTAGGTTTTGGTTTAGGGTTAGTGTGAGGATTGGGATTAAGGTTAGGGGGAGGGGGAGGGTTAGGTTTAGTGTGAGGAGTAAGGTGACGGTGAGTGTAAGGGTTAGGGTGAGGGTTAGGGTTAGGTTTTGTGTTATAGTGGGGGTTAAGGTGATGGTTGGGGTTAGGGTTAGGGTTATGTTTAGCTTTAGGGTTAGAGTGAGGGTTAGGGTTAGGATTAGTGTTAGAATGAGGGCTAGGGTGAAGGTGAGGTTTAGGGTTAGGGTTAGGGTGAGGGTGAGGGTTAGGGTTAGGGTGAGGATTTGGATGAGGGGTAGGTTTAGGGTTAGGTTTAGGGTGAGGGTAAGCGTTCGGGTGAGGTTTCAGATGAGGGTGAGGTTTAGGGAGAGGGTTGGTGTTAAGGTGAGTTTTAGGGTGTGGGATAGCGTTAGGATTAGGGTGAGGGTATGTGTTAGAGTGAGGGTTAGGGTTAGGGTTAGGATGAGGGTTAGGGATAGGCTTAGGTTTATGGTTCGGGTGACGATGGGGGTGAGGGTTAGTTTTAGGGTTAGGTTCAGGGTGAGGGTGAGGTTCAGGGTTAGGATTAGGGTTGGGGTTATGGTTAGGCTAAGGGTCAGGGTAAGGCTGAGTGTTAGGGTTAGGGTGAGTGTGAGGGTTAGGGTTAGGTTTTGGATGAGGGTTAGGATTAGTGTGAGGATTAGCGTTCGGGTTAGGGTGTGAGTAAGGGTTATGGTGAGGTTTAGGTTTAAGGTTAGCGTTAGGGTTAGCATGAGGGTGAGGGAGAGGTTTAGGTTTAGAATTAGGGTTAGGTTTACAGTTAGGCTTAGGGTGAGTGTCATGGTGAGGGTGAGGCTTAGGGTGAGGGTTAGGGTTAGGGTTAGGGTGAGGGTTAGGGTTAGAGTGATACTTATGGTGAGGGTGTGGATTATGGTGAGGGTGACTGTTAGGTTGAGTGTGAGGGTTAGTGTGTGAGTTAGGGTTAGGGTGACAGTGAGGTTTAGGGTGAGGGTGAGGGTTCGGGTGAGGGTTATGATTAGGGCTATGTTTAGTGTTAGGGATAGTGTGAGGATTAGGGTTAGGGTTAGGGTGAGTGTGAGGGTAAGGGTTAGGGTTAGGGTTAAGGTAAGGTTTAGTGTTAGGGTTAGGGTGAGAGTGTGGGTTAGGTTTAGTGTGAGTGTTAGGGTGAGGGTTAGGTTTAGTGTTAGGGTTAGGGTGAGGGTGAGGGTTAGGGTTAGGGTGAGGGTGAGGGTTAGGGATAGGTATAATATAAGGGTTAGGGTTATTGTTAGGGTTATGGTTAGGTTTAGGGTTAGGGTGAGGGTGAGGGTTAGGTTTAGGTATAGCATTAGGGTAAGCATGAGGGTGAAGGAGAGAGTTAAGTTTAGGATTAGGGTTAGGTTTACAGTTAGGGTTAGGGTTAGGGTGATGGTTAGGGTGAGGCTTCAGGTCAGGATTAGGGTTAGGGATAGGGTGAGGGTTATTGTTAGGGTGATATTTAGGGAAAGGTGAGGGTTAAGGTGAGGGTGAGGTTTAGGGTGATTGTGAGGGTTAGGGTTTGGGTGAGGGTTAGGGTGATGGTGAGGGTTAGGGTGAAGGTGAGGGATAGGGTTAGCATTAGGGTGAGGGTTAAGGTTAGGTTTATGTTGAGGGTGAGTTTTAGGGTTAGGCTTATGTTGAGGATGAGTGTTAGGGTGAGGGTTAGGGTTAGGGTTAGCATTAGGGTTAGCGTGAGGGTGAGGGAGAGGGTTAGGTTTAGGATTAGGATAAGGTTTGGGGTTAGGCTTAGGGTGAGAGTGATGGTGAGGGTGAGGCTTAGGGTGAGTGTGAGGGTTAGGGTTTTGTTGAGGGTTAGGGTGACGGTGAGGGATAGGGTGAGGGTGAGGTTTAGGGTTAGGGTGAACATTAGGGTGAGGGTTAGGGTTCAGATTATGTTGAGGGTGAGAGTTAGGGTTCGGGTTCGGGTTCGGGTTCGGGTTAGGGTTAGTGTTACTGTGAGGATTAGGGTTAAGGTTAGGGTTATGGTTAGGGTGAGGGTTAGGTTTAGGATGAGGTTTAGGTTGAGAGTGAGGTTTAAGGAGAGTGGTAGGGTTGAAGTGAGGGCTAGGGTGAGGGTTAGGATTAGGGTTAGGGTGAGGGTATATGTTAGGGTGAGGGTTAGGGTGAGGATTAAAGTTAGGGTGAGGGTTAGGGATAGGGTTAGGTTTAGGGTTACGATGAGGGTGAGTGTTAGGGTTATGTTTAGGTTTAGGTTGAGGGTGAGGTTCATGGTTAGAATTAGGTATAGGGTTAGGGTTAGGCTAGGGTGAGGGTGAGGGTGAGGGTTAGGGTGATCTTTAGGGTTAGGGCGAGGTTTAGGATTAGGTTTATGTTTAGGATGAGGATTAGGCTGAGGGTTGGGGTTAGGATTAGGATTAGGGTGAGGTTTAGGGTTAGGGTTATTGTTAGGGTTAGGCTTAGGGTTAGAGTTAGTGTTAGGGTGAGGGTGAGGATGAGTGTTAGGATTAGGCTTAGGAATGTGGTTTTTGTTATGGTTAGGGTTAGCGTTAGGGTGAGTGTGAGGCTTAGGTTTAGGCTTAGCGTTAGGATTATTGTTAGGTTTAGGGTTAGGGTGAGGGTGAGGGTTAGGTTTAGTGTGAGAGTTAGGTTTAGGGTTAGGTTTAGGGTGAGGGTAAATGTTAGGGTGAGGTTTAGGGTAAGGTTGAGCTTTAGGGTTAGCATTAGGGTTAGGATTAGGGTTTTGGTGAGGGTTAGGGTTAGGGTTAGGGTTAGGGTGAGGGTGAGGGTGAGGGTTAGGTTTAGGGTGATCTTTAGGGTTAGGGCAAGGTTTAGGATTAGGTTTAGGTTTAGGATGAGGATTAGGCTGAGGGTTGGGGTTAGGATTAGGATTAGGGTGAGGTTTAGGGTTAGGGTTATTGTTAGGGTTAGGCTTAGGGTTAGAGTTAGTGTTAGGGTGAGGGTGAGGATGAGTGTTAGGATTAGGCTTTGGAATATGGTTTTTGTTATGGTTAGGGTAAGGGTTAGGGTGAGGGTGAGGGTTAGGTTTCGGGTATAAGATAGGTTTAGGGTTAGGATTAGGGTGAGGGTAAAGGTTAGGGTGAGGGTTAGGGTTTGGTTGAGATTTAGGGTTAGCCTTAGGGTTAGGGTTAGGGTTAGGGTTAGGGTGAGTGTTACGGTTAGGTTTAGGGTTAGGGTGAGGGTGAGGGTGAGGGTTAGGGCTAAGTCTAGGGTGAGGGTTAAGTTTAGGGTGAGGGTTAGGGTTAGGTTTAGTGTTAGGGTGAGGGTGAGGGTGAGGGTTAGTGTGAGGGTGAGGTTGAGGGTGAGGGTTAGGTTTAGGTTAAGGGAGAGGGTGAAGATGAGGTTTAGGGTTAGGATTAGGGTTAGGGTTAGGATGAGGTTGAGGGTTAGGTTAACGTTTAGGTTGAGGTTTAGGGTTAGTTTGAGGGTTGGGTGAGCGTGAGGGTAAGGGTTAGGTTGAGGGTTAGAGTGAGGGTGAGACTTAAGTTTAGGGTTAGTGTTAGGGTGAGGGTCAGTATGAGGGTAAGGGTTAGGGTTTGGTTTAGGGTTAGTATGAGGATTGGGATTAGGGTTAGGGGGAGGGGGAGGGTTAGGTTTAGTGTGAGGAGTAGGGTGACTGTGAGCGTAAGGGTTAGGGTGAGGGTTAGGGTTAGGTTTTGTGTTATAGTGGGGATTAAGGTGATGGTTGGGGTTAGGGTAAGGGTTATGTTTAGCATGAGGATAGGGTGAGGGTGAGGGTTAGGGTTAGGGTGAGGTTTAGGGTTAGAATTCGCGTTAGGATGAGGGCTAGGGTGAAGGTGAGGGTTAGGGTTAGGGTTAGGGTTAGGTTAAGGGTTAGGGTTAGGGTGAGGGTTCGGTTGAGGTGTACTTTCAGGGTTAGGTTTAGGGTGAGGGTAAAGGTTAGAATGAGTTTTAGGGTGAGGATGAGGTTTAGGGATAGGGTTAGGGTTAGGATGAGGGTTGGGGTTTGGATTATGGTGAGGGTATGTGTTAGGGTGAGGGTTAGGGTGAGGTTTAGGGTGAGGGTGAGGGTTAGGGATACGGTTAGGGTAATGGTTAGGGTAACGGTGAGGTTGAGGGTTAGTTTTAAGTTTAGGTTCAGGGTGAGGGTGAGGTTCCGCTTTAGGATTAGGGTTAGGGTTAGGGTTAGGGTTAGGGTGAGGGTGAGGTTCAGGGTTAGGATTAGGGTTAGGGTTACGGTTAGGCTAAGGGTGAGGGTAAGGCTGAGTGTTAGGGTTAGGGTGAGGGTGAGGGTTAGGGTTAGGTTTAGGGTGAGGGTTAGGGTTAGTGTGAGGATTAGGGTTCGGGTTAGGGTGAGAGTAAGGGTTATGTTGAGGTTTAGGTTTAAGGTTAGCGTTAGGGTTAGCATGAGGGTGAGGGAGAGGTTTAGGTTTAGAATTAGGGTTAGGTTTACGGTTAGGCTTAGCGTGAGTGTCATGGTGAGGGTGAGGCTTAGGGTGAGGGTTAGGTTTAAGGTTAGGGTGAGGGTTAGGGTTAGGGTGATACTTAGGGTGAGGTTTTGGGTTATGGTGAGGGTTACGGTTAGGGTGAGTGTGAGGTTTAGGGTGTGGGTTAAGGTTAGTGTGACGGTAAGTGTTAGGGTGAGGGTGGGGGTGAGGGTGAGGGTTATCATTAGGGTGAGGGTTAGGGTTATGGTGAGGTTGTGGGTTAGGATTAGGGTTAGGGTTATGGTGAGTTTTAGGGTGAGGGGTAGGTTTAGAGTTAGGGTTAGGGTGAGGGTAAGTGTTCGGGTGAGGTTTAGTGTGAGGGTGAGGTTTAGGGAAAGGATTAGGGTTAAGGTGAGTGTTAGGGTGAGGAATAGTGTTAGGATTAGCGTGCGGGTATGTGTTAGAGTGAGGGTTAAGGTTAGCGTTAGAATGAGGGTTAGGGATAAGTTTAGGGTTAGGGTTGGGGTGATGATGAGGGTGAGGGTTAGTTTTAGGGTTAGGTTCAGGGTGAGGGTGAGGTTCAGGGTTAGGATTATGGTTAGGCTTAGCGTTAGGCTAAGGCTTGAGGATTAGGGTTAGGTTGGGGGTGAGGGTTAGGTTTAGGTTTAGGGTGAGGGTTAGGGTCAGGGTTAGTGTGAGGATTAGTGTTAGGGTTAGGGTGAGAGTAAGGGTTATAGTGAGGTTTAGGGTTTAGATTAGCTTTAGGGTTAGCATGAGGGTGAGGGAGAGATTTAGGTTTAGGATTAGGGTTAGGTTTACAGTTAGGCTTAGGGTGAAGGTCATGGTGAGGGTGATGCCTAGGGTCAGGGTTAGGGTTAGGTTTAGGGTGAGGGTTAGGGTTAGGGTGATACTTAGGGTGAGGGTGTGGGTTATGGTGAGGGTGACGGTTAGAGTGAGTGTGAGGGTTAGGGTTTGGGTTGGGTTTAGGGTGATGGTGAGGGTTAGGATGAGGGTGAGGGTGAGGGTGAGGGTTAGCATTAGGGTGAGGGTTAAGGTTAGGGTTAGAGTGAGGGTGAGGGTTATGATGAGGGTTAGGGTTAGGGTTAGGGTTAGTGTGAGGATTAGAGTTAGGGTGAGGGTAAGGTTTAGGGTTCGGTTTAGGGTAAGGTTTAGTGTGAGAGTTAGGGTGAGAGTGTGGGTTAGGTTTAGTGTGAGTGTTAGGGTGAGTGTTAGGGTGAGGGTTAGGTTTAGTGTTAGGGTTAGGGTGAGGGTGAAGGTTAGGGTTAGGGTGAGGTTGAGAGTAAGGGATAGGTTTAGGGTTAGGGTGAGGGTGGGGGTTAGGGTTAGGGATAGCATTAGGGTTAGCATGAGGGTGAAGGAGAGAGTTAGGTTTAAGATTAGGGTTAGGTTTACGGTTAGGCTTAGGGTTAGGGTAATGGTTAAGGTGAGGTTTCAGGTCAGGTTAGGGTTAGGGTTAGGGTGAGGGTTAGTGTTAGGGTGATATTTAGGGAAAGGGTGAGGGTTAAGGAAAGGGTGAGGGTTAGGGTGATTGTGAGGGATAGGGTTTGGGTGAGGGTTAGGGTGACGTTGAGGGTTAGTGTGAGGTTGAGTGTTAGGGTTAGCATTAGGGTGAGCGTTTGGGTTAGGGTTATGTTGAGGGTGAGTTTTAGGGTTAGGGTTATGTTGAGGGTGAGTGATAGGGTGAGGGTTAGGGTTAGGGTTAACATTAGGGTTAGAGTGAGGGTGAGGGAGAGGGTTAGGTTTAGGATTAGGGTTAGGTTTGGGGTTAGGCTTAGGGTGAGGGTGATGGTGAGGGTGAGGCTAAGGGTCAGGGTTAGGGTTTGTGTTAGGGAGAGGGTTAGTGTAAGGGTGATATTTAGGGAAAGGTTGAGGGTTAGGGTGACGATGAGGGTTAGGGTGAGGGTGAGGTTTAGGGTAAGGGTTAACATTAGGGTGAGGGTTAGTGTTAGGGTTAGTGTTAGTGTGAGGATGAAGGTTAGGGTTAGGGTTATGGTTAGTGTGGGGGTAAGGTTTAGGGTGAGGTTTAGGTTGAGAGTGAGGTTGAAGGAGAGGGTTAGGTTTAAGGTGAGGGTTAGTTTTAGGGTTAGGGTTAGGATTAGGGTGAGGCTATGTGTTAGGGTGAGTGTTAAAGTTAGGGTGAGGGTTAGGGATACGGGTAAGGTTAGGGTTAGGGTGATGGTGAGGGTGAGTGTTAGTTTTAAAGTTAGTTTCAGGTTGAGGGTGAGGTTCATGGTTAGAATTAGGGTTAGGGTTAGGGTTACACTAGGGTGAGGGTGAGGGTGAGGGTTAGGGTTGGGGTGATCTGTAGAGTTAGGCCGAGGTTTAGGATTAGGTTTAGGTTTAGGATGAGGAGTAGGCTGAGGGTTGGGGTTAGTATTAGGGTTAGTGTGAGGGGTAGGGTTAGGGTTAGGGTTATTGTTAGGGTTAGGCTTAGGGTTAGAGTTAGGGTTAGGGTGAGAGTGAGGATGAGTGTTAGGATTAGGCATAGGAATAGGGTTTTTGTTATGGTTATGGTTAGCGTTAGGGTGAGGGTGAGGGTTAGGTTTAGGGTTAGCGTTAAGATTATTGTTATGGTGAGAGTTAGGGTGAGGGTGAGGGTTAAGTTTAGTGTGAGGTTTAGGTTTAGGGTTAGGTTTAGGGTGAGGGTAAGGGTTAGGTTCAGGGTTAGGGTGAGGGTTAGGGTTAAGTTCAGGGTGAGGGTTAAGTTTAGGGTGAAGGTTAGGGTTAGGGTTAGTGTTAGGTTGAGGGTGAGTGTGAGGGTTAGGGTGAGACTGAGGTTGAGGGTGTGGGTTAGGTTTAGGGTAAGGGAGAGGGTGAAGATGAGGTTTAGGGTTATGATTAGGGTTAGGGTTAGGGTGAGGTTGAGGGTTAGGTTAATGGTTAGGTTGAGGTTTAGGGTTACTGTGAGGGTTGGGTGTGCATGAGGGTAAGGGTTAGGGTGATGGTTAGGGTGAGGGTGAGACTTAATGTTAGGGTTAGTGTTAGAGTAAGGTTTAGGGTGAGGGTAAGGGTTAGGGTTTGGTTTAGGGTTAGTGTGAGGATGAGGGTTAAGGTTAGGGTTAGGGGGAGGGTTAGAGTTAGTGTGAGGGGTAGGGTGAAGGTGAGGGTAAGGGTTAGGGTGAGGGTTAGGGTTAGGTTTAGGGTTATGGTGGGGGTTAGGGTGAGGTTTGGGGTTAGGGTTAGGGTTATGTTTAGGATGAGGTTTAGGGTGAGGGTGAGGGTTAAAGTGAGGGTGAGGGTTAGTGTGAGGGTGAGGGTTAGGGTTAGGGTGAGTGTTAGGGATAGGATTAGGGTTAGGATGAGGGCTATGGTGAGGGTGAGGGTTAGTGTTAAGGTTAGGGTTAGGTTGAGGGTTAGGGTTAGGGTGAGGGATCGGGTGAGGGGTACGTTTAGGGTTAGGTTTAGGTTGAGGGTAAAGGTTAGGATGAGTTTTAGCCTGAGGATGAGGTTTAGGGAGAGGATTACGGTTAGGTTGAGGGTTAGGGTTAGGATTAGGTGATGGTATGCTTTACGTGAGGGTTAGGGTGAAGGATAGCGTTAGGGTGAAGGTTAGGGATACGGTTAGGGTTATGGTTAGAGTGACAGTGAGAGTTAAGGTTAGTTTTTAGGTTAGGGTTAGGGTTAGGGATACGGTTATGGTTAGGGTTAGGGTGACGGTGAAGGTTAGGGTTAGGTTTAGGTTTAGGGTGAGGGTAAGGTTTAGGGTGAAGTTTAGGGTGAGGTGAGGTTTAGGGTGAGTGTTAAGGTGAGGGTAAAGGTGAGGGTGAGGGTATGTGTTAGATTGAGGGTTAGGTTGAGGGTTAGGTTTAGGGTGAGGGTTAGTGATAGGTTTACGGTTAGGATTAAGGTGAGGGTGAGGGTGAGGTTTAGGGTTAGGGTTAGGTTCAGGGTGAGGGTGAGGTTCAGGGTTAGGATTAGGGTTAAGGTTAGGGTTAGGCTTAGGCTGAAGGTGAGGGTGTGGGTGAGGGTTAGGGTTTGGGTGAGAGTGATGATTAGGGTGAGTTTTAGTGTGTGGGTTAGTGTTGAGGTTAGTGTGAGGATTAGGATTAGAGTTATGGTTAGGGTAAGGGTTAGGGTTAGATATAGGGTAAGGTTTAGTGTTAGGGTTAGGGTGAGAGTGAGGGATAGGTTTAGTGTGAGTGTTAGGGTGAGGGTTAGGTTTAGTGTTAGCTTTAGGGTGAGGGTGAGGGTTAGGGTGAGTGTAAGGTTTAGGGTTTCGCTGAGGGTTAGGGTGAAAGTGAAGTTTACGGGGAGGGTGAGACTTAGAGTTAGGGTTAGGTTTAGGGTGAGGGTTAGTGTGAGGATAAGTGTTAGGGTTAGGTTTAGGGTTAGTGTGAGGATTAGGGTTAGAGTTATGGTGAGTGTGAGGGTTATGTTTAAGGTTGTGTGAGGGGTAGGGTTAGGGTGAGGGGTAGGGTTAGGTTTTGGGTTAGGGTGAGGGTGATGGTGAGGGTGAGGGTTAGGGTGAGGGTGAAGTTGAGGGTGATGGTGAGGGTTAGGGTTAGGGTTAGGTTGAGGTTTAGGCTTAGTGTGAGGGTTGGGCGAGCATGAGCTTAAGGGTTAAGGTGAGGGTTAAGGTGAGGGTGAGAGTTTGGGTTAGGGTTAGTGTTTGGGTGAGGGTTCATGTGAGGGTTAGGGTTAGGGTTAGGTTTAGGGTTAGTGTGAGGTTTACGGTTAGGGTGAGGGTAAGTGTTCGGGTGAGGGTTAGGATTAGGGTGAGTGTTATGGTTAGGGTGAGGGTTTGGGTTAGGGTTATTGTTAGGGTAAGGTTTAGGGTTACAGTTACGGTGAGAGTGAAGGTGAGAGTTAGGGTTAGGGTTAGGGTGAAGTTTAGTGTTAGGGTTAAGGTTAGAGTTAGGGTTAAGGTGAGGGTGAGGTTTAGGGGTAGAGTTAGGATTAGGGTGATGTTTAGGGTTAGGGTGTGTGTTAGGTTGGGGTTGTAGGTAAGGGTAAATTTGAGTGTTAGCCTGAGGGTGAGCGTTACAGTAAGGGTGAGGGTTAGGGTTAGGGTGAGGGTTAGTGTTAGGATTAGGGTGAGGGTGAGGGTTAGTTTGAGGATTTGTGTTAGGGTTAGTGTGAGGTTTAGGGTGAGGAGGAGGGTTAGGATTAGTGTTATGGTGAGGTTTACGGTTAGGGTGATGCTTAGGGTTAGTGTGAGCGTTAGTGTTAGCATTAGGGTTTATGTTAGGGTGAGGGTAAGTGTTAGGGTGAGGGTTAGGATTAGGGTGAGGGTTATGGTTAGGGTGAGTGTGAGGGTTAGGGTTAGGGTTATTGTTAGGTTTAGGGTTAGTGTTAGGGTTATGGTTAGGGTTAGGGTTAGGGTTAGGTTTAGGGTTAGGTTTAGGATGAAGTTTAGTTTTAGGGTTATGGTTAGAGTTAAAGTTAGGGTGAGGGTGAGATTTACGGTTAGAGTTAGGGTTAGTGTTAGTGTTAGGGTTAGGGTGAGGGTTAGGGTTAGTCTTTGGCTTAGGCTTAGGCTTAGGCCGAGTATGAGGGTGAGGGTTAGGGTTCCGGTTAGGGTTCAGGTTAGGGCGAAATTTAGATTGAGGTTTGGAGTTAGGATTAGGGTAAGGGTGAGGGCTAGGGTTAAGCTTAGGCTGAGGGCTAGGATTAGGGATACCGTTAGGTTTAGGATTAGGGTTAGGGTGAGGGTGAGTATGAGGTTTAGGGTTAGGGTTAGGCTTAGAGTTAGGGTGAGGGTTAGGGTTAGGCTTTGGGTTAGTGTGAGAGTGAGGCTAAGGATTAGGTTTAGGGTTAGGGTTAGGATTAGGGTTAGGGTTAGTGTTAGGTTTAGTGTTAGGTTTAGCGTTAGGATTAGGGTGAGGGTATGTTTGAGGGTGAGGGTTAGGGTGAGGGTTAGGGTTAGGGATACGGTTAAGGTTATGGTTAGAGTGATGGTGTGAGTGAGTGTTAGTTTTAATGTTAGGGTAATGTTTAGTGTTAGGGTTATGGTGAGAGTGAGGGTTAGGTTTAGTGTGAGTGTTTGGGTGAGGTTTAGGTTTAGTGTTAGCTTTAGGGTGAGGGTGAGGTTTAGGGTGAGTGTGAGGGTTAGGGTTTGGGTGAGGGTTAGGGTGAAGGTGAAGGTTAGGGTGAGGGGGAGTCAGAGTTAGGGTTAGGGTTAAGGTGAGGGTTCGTGTGAGCATAAGTGTGTTATGTTTAGGGTTAGTGTGAGGATTAGGGTTAGGGTGAGGGTTAGGGTTAGGTTTTGGGTTAGGGTGAGGATGAGGGTGAGGGTGAGGGTTAGGGTGAGGGTGAATAGGGTAATGATGAGGGTGACAGTTAGGGTTAGGTTGAGATTTAGGCTTAGTGTGAGGGTTGGGTTAGCATGAGTTTAAGGGATAGGTTGAGGGTTAAGTTTAGGGTGAGGGTTATGGTTAGGGTGAGTGTGAGGGTTAGGGTTATTGTTATGGTTAGGGTTAGAGTTATGGTTATGGTTATGGTTATGGTTAGTGTTAGGGTTAGAATGAAGTTTAGTTTTAAGGTATGTGTTAGAGTTAAGGGTAGGGTGAGGGTGAGATTTAGGGTTAGAGTTAGGGTTAGTGTTAGTGTTAGGGTTAGGGTGAGGGTTAGGCTTAGGCTTAGGCTTAGGCTTAGGCTTATGCCGAGGATGAGGGTTCGGGGTAGGGTTCGGGTTAGGGTTCGGGTTAGGGTGAAGGTTAGATTGAGGTTTAGGGTTAGGATTAGGGTAAGGGTTAGGGCTAGGGTTAGGTTTAGGGTGAGGGCTAGGGTTAGGGATAGGGTTAGGTTTAGGATTAGAGTTAGGGTGAGGGTGAGTGTGAGGTTTAGAGTTAGGGTTAGGCTTAGAATTAGGGTGAGGGTTAGGGTTAGGCTTTGGGTTAGTGTGAGGGTGAGGCTGAGGGTTAGGCTTATTTTTAGGGTTAGGTTCATTGTTAGGGTTAGTGTTAGTGTTAGGGTTAGGGTTAGGGTTATGGATAGAGTTAGGGTTAGAGTTAGGATTAGCCTTAGGGTTAGGATGAGGGTGAGGGTGGGTTTGAGGATTAGAGTTAGGGTTTGGGTAAGGCTTAGGTTTAGGCTTATTGTTAGTGTTATGCTTAGGGTTAAGTGAGCATGAGGTGAGCATGAGGCTGAAGGTGAGGTTTATGGTTAGGGTTAGGGTTAGTGTTATTCTTAGGGTTAGGGTTAGAGATACAGTGAAAATGAGGTTGAGGGTGAGGGTTAGGGTTAGGGTGCGGTTTAGGGATAGGTTTATGGTAAGGGTGAGGGTGAGGGTGAGGTTTACAATTAGAGTTATTTTTATGGGGAGGGTTAGGGTTAGGGTTTGGGTTAGGGTGAAGGTGGGGGTGAGGATTAGGGTTAGGTTTAGGGTTAGGGTTAGGTTTAGGTTTTTAGGTTAGGGTTAGGGTTAGGGTTACGGTGAGGGTTAGTGTTAGAGTTAGGGTTAGGGTGAGGGTGAGATTTTGGGGTAGAGTTAGGTTTAGGGTGAGAGTTAGTTTGAGTGTTAGGGTTAGGGTGAGGGTTAGGATGGGGGTGAAGGTAAGGGAAAACGTGACGGTTAGGCTGAGTGTGAAGTTTATTGCAAGGGTGAGGGTTAGGTTTAGGGTGAGGGTGAGGGTTAGGGGTAGTGTGAGAGTTAGGGTTCGGGTTAATTTTAGGGTTAGGATTAGGTTAAGGGTTACGGTGAGGGTGAGGGTTAGTGTCAGTTTGAGAGTTAGGGTTAGGATTAGGGTTAGGTAGAGGGTTAGGGTTAGGGTTAGTGTTAGGGTGAGAGTTTGGATGAGGGTTAGAGTTAGGATTAGGTTTAGGGTGAAGGCTAGGGGCGGGTGAGGTTTAGGGTTAGGGTTAGGGTGAGGTTTACGGTTAGGGTTAGGGTTAGTGTGAGGGTTAGGATGAGAGTTAGGGTTACGGTGATGTGAGGGTTAGGGTTGGCGTGTGGTTTAGGTTTAGTATTAGGGTTAGGGTGAGGGTGAGTGTTAGGATTAAGGTTAGGGTTAGAGTTAGCTTTTGGGTTCGGATTAGTGTTATTGTTAGGGTTACGGTCACAGTAACAGTGAGGGTGAGGATGAGGATGAGGGTGAGGTTTAGGGAGAGTGTTAGGGTGAGGTTTAGGTTTATGGTTAGGATTAGGGTTAGGGTGAGGGTGAGGTTTAGGGTTAGATTTAGGTTTGGGGGAGTGTTAGATCAAGGGTTAGGTTTAGGGTTAGTGTTAGGGTTAAGGTTAGGGTGAGGGTTAGTTTGAGGTTTAGGGTTAGGGTTATGGTTAGTGTTAGGATTAGGGTGAAGGTGAGGGTGAGCGTGAGGGTGAGGTTTAGGCTTAGGCTTAGGCTTAGGGTTAGCCTGAGGGTGAGGATGGGATGAGGATTCGGGTTAGGGTGATGGTTAGGATTAGGGTAAAGGTGAGGGCTCGGGGGAGGGTGAGGGTTAGGGTAAGGCTTAGGCTTAGGCTTAGGGTTAGGCTGAGGGTGAGTTTGAGGATGAGCGTTAGGGTTAGCTTGATGTTTAAGTTTACGGTTAGGGTGAGGGTTAGGATGAGGTTTAGGGTTAGGGTGAGGTTAGGGTGAGGATGATGGTAAGGGTAAAGGTGAGGTTTACACTGAGGGTGAGGGTTAAGATAAGGGTGAGGGTTGGGTTAGGTTTAGGGTTAGTGTAAGGGTTAGGGTTAAGGATAGGATAAGGGTTAGAATGAGGATTAGTGTTATGGTTAGTGTGAGGATTAGGGTGAGGATGAAGGTCAGGTTTAGGGAGAGGGTGAGGGTTAGAATTAGGGTTAGTGTGAGGGCTAGGGTGAGGGTTAGGGTTAGTGTGAAGGTTACTGTTAGCGTTAGGGTTAGTGTTAGGTTGACGGTAAGTGGTAGGGGGAGGGTTAGGGTTAGGGTGAGGGTTATGGTTAGGGTGAGGGTTAGGGTTAAGGTGAGGGTGAATGTTAGGTTGAGTGTTAGGGTGAGGGTTAGGGTTAGGGATAGAGTTAGGTTTAGGATTAGGGTAAGGGTGAGGGTGAGTGTGAGGGTTAGGGTTAAGGTTAGGCTTAGGGATAGGGTGCAGGTTAGGGTGAGGGTTTGGGTTAGGATGAGGGTGAGGCTGAGGATTAGGGTTAGGTTTAGGGTTATGGTTAGGGTTAGATTTAGGGTTAGGGTTAGGATTATGGTTAGGTTAGGGTTAGGCTTAGGCTTATTGTTAGGCTGAGGTTGAGGCTGAGGGTTAGGGTTATGGTTATGGTTAGGGTTAGGATTAGGGTTAGGGGAAGTGTTATTGTTAGGGTTAGGGTTAGAGTTATGATGAGGTTGAGGGTGAGGGTTAGAATTAGGGTTAGGGTGAGGGCTAGGGTGTGGGTTAGTGTTAGGGTGAAGGTTAGGTTTAGGATTAGGGTTATGATTAGGCTGAGCGTAAGGGTTAGGGTTATTGTTAGGGTTAGGGTTAGGGTTATGGTTACGGTGAGTGTGAGGGTGAGAGTTAGGGTTAAGGTTAGGGTGAAGTTTAGTGTTAGGGTTAGGGTTAGAGTTAGGGTTAAGGTGAGGGTGATGTTTAGGGGTAGAGTTAGGTTTAGGGTGAGGGTTAGGGTCAAGGTAAGGGTTAGGGTGAGGGTTAGGGTGGGGTTGTAGGTAATGGTAAATTTGAGGGTTAGCCTGAGGATGAGGGTTACAGTAAGGGTGAGGGTTAAGGTTAGGGTGAGGGTTAGTGTTAGGGTTAGGGTGAGGGTGAGGGTTAGATTGAGGATTAGTGTTAGGGTTAGTGTGAGGTTTAGGGTGAGGTTGAGGGTTAGGGTTAGTGTTAGGGTGAGGTTTATGGTTGGGGTAATGCTTAGGGTTAGTGGGAGCGTTAGTGTTAGCATTAGGGTTTATGTTAGGGTGAGGGTAAGTTTTAGAGTGAGGGTTAAGGTTAGGGTGAGGTTTATGGTTAGGGTGAGTGTGAGGGTTAGGGTTAGGTTTATTGTTAGGGTTAGGTTTTGGGTTAGGGTTATGGTTATGGTTATGGTTAGGGTTAGGGTTCGATTGAGGTTTAGTTTTAAGGTTAGGTTTAGAGGTAAGGTTAGGATGAGGGTGAGATTTAGGGTTAGAGTTAGGGTTAGTGTTAGTGTTAGGGTTAGGGTGAGGTTAGGGTTAGGCTTAGGCTTAGGATTGGGCTTAGGCCGAGCATGAGGGTGAGGGTTAGGGTTCGGGTTAGGGTTCGGGTTAGTGTGAAGGTTAGATTGAGTTTTAGGATTAGGATTAGGGTAAGGGTGGGGGCTAGGGTTAGGGTTAGGGTGAGGGCTAGAGTTAGGGATAGGGTTAGGTTTAGGATTAGGGTTAGGGTGAGGGTGAGTGTGAGGTTTAGGTTTAGGGTTAGGCTTAGAGTTAGGGTGAGGGTTAGGGTTAGGGTTTGGGTTAGGGTGAGGATGAGGCTGAAGATTAGGGTTAGGTTTATGGTTAGGTTTAGGATTAAGGTTAGTGTTAGGATTAGGGTTAGGGTTAGGGTTATGGTGAGGGTTAGGGTTAGAGTTAGGATAAGGCTTAGGGTTAGGATGAGGGGGAGGGTGGGTTTGAGGATTAGAGTTAGGGTTAGGGTTAGGCTTAGGGTTAGGCTTATTGTTAGTGTTATGGTTAGGGTTAAGTTTGCAGTGAGCATGAGGCTGGAGGTGAGAGTTATAGTTAGGGTTAGGGTTGAGTTAGGGTTATTGTCATTCTTAGGGTGAGGGTTAGGGTTAGGGTGGGGTTTAGGGTTAGGTTTAGGGTTAGGGTTAGTGTGAGGGTGAGGTTTAGGATTAGAGTTAGTGTTAGGGGGAGGGTTAGGGTTAGGGTTTGGGATAGGGTGAGGGTGGGGCTGAGGATTACGGTTAGGTTTAGGGTTAGGTTTAGCGTTAGGTTGAGGGTTTGGGTTAGGGTTATGGGGAGGGTTAGGATGAGGGTTAGTGTTAGGATTAGGGTTAGGCTGCGGTTGAGGCTGAGGGTGAGGCTTATGGTTAGGGTTAGGATTAGGGTTAGGGTAAGTGTTATAGTTAGGGTTATGGTTAGACTTACGGTGAGGTGGAGGGTGAGGGTGAGGGTTAGGGATAGGGTGAGTTTTAGGGTTAGAATTTGGGTTAGGTTTAGTTTTAGTTTGAGGGTGTCGTTAAGATTAAAAGTGAGGGTTAGGCTGAGGGTGAGGGTTACGGTAAGGGTGAGGGTTAGGGTTAGGGTGAGGGTTAGGGTTAGGGTTGGGGTGAGTGTTAGGGTTCCGGTTAAGTTTAGGGTTTGGTTGAGGGTTAGGGTACGGGTTACGGTGAGGGTGAGGGTTAGGGTTAGGTTGAGGGTTAGTGTTAGGATTAGGGTTAGGGTGAGGTGAAGTTTAGGGTTAGTGTTAGGATGAAGGTTATGATGAGGGTTAGGGGTAGGATTAGGGTTAGTGTGAGGGCTAGTTTGAGGTTAAGGTTTAGGGTTAGCGTTAGGGTGATGTTTAGGGTTAGGGTTAGGGTGAGGGTGAGGGTGAGGTTTACGGTTATAGTTAGGGTTAGGGTGAGGCTGAAATTGAGGGTTAGGTTTATGTTAGTGTTAAAGTTAGGGTTAGTGTGAGGGTTAGGTTGAGGGTGAGGGTTAGGCTTAAGGTTAGTATTAGGATTAGCATAAGGGTTAGGGTGAGTGTGAGGGTTAGGGTTAGGCTTAGGTGTAGGGTTAGGCTGAGGGTGAGGTTGAGAGTGAGGGTTAGGGTTAGGATTATGGTGAGAGATAGGGTTCGTTTAAATTTAGGGTTAGGGTGAGGGTTAGGGTTAGGTTTAAGGTGAGCTTGAGTTTTAGGGTAATGTTGAGGCTTAAGGTTAGGATTAGGTTTAGGGTAAGGGTTAAGGTTAGGGTTAGGGTGAGGTTAAGGTTGAAGATTAGGGATAGGGTGAGGGCTTGGTTGAGGGTGAGGTTTAGGGTTATTGTTAGATTAAGGTTGAGGGTTAGAGTTAGGGTTATGGTGAGGGTTAGGTTGAGGGTTAGGGTTACGTGAGGATGAGGGTTAGGGTTAGGGTGAGGGTTAGGGTGAGGTTGATGGTAAGGGTAAAGGTGAAGTTTAGGCTGAGGTTGAGGGTTAGGGTGACGGTTAGTGTTTGGTTTAGGGTAAAGGTAAGGGTGAGGGTTAGGGTCAGGGTGATTGTTAGATTGAGGATAAGGTTTAGGGTTCGTGTGAGGTTTAGGGTGAGGATGTGGGTTAGGGTTAGGGTGAGGGTGAGGGTTAAAGTTAGGGTTAAGGTGAGGGCTAGTGTGAGGGTGAGTGTTAGGGTTAGGGTTAGGGTTAGGGGGAGGTTTAGGATTATGGTGAGGGTTAGAATTAGTGTGAGGTTTAGTGTTCGGGTTAGGGTCAGTGTTAGGGTGAGGGTAAGTGTTAGGGTGAGGGTTAGGTTTAGGGTGAGGTTTATGGTTAGGTTGAGGCTTATGGTTAGTGTTATTGTTAGGGTTAGGTTTACGGTTACGGTGAGTGTGAGGGTGAGATTTAGGGTTAGGGTTAGGGTGAAGTTTAGTGTTAGAGTTAGGGTTAGATTTAGGGTTAAGTTGAGGGTGGGGTTTAGGGATAGAGTTAGGTTTAGGGTGCGAGTTAGGGTCAGGGTTAGGGTTAGGCTGCGGGTTAGGGTGGGGTTGAAGTTAAGGGTAAATTTGAGGGTTAGGCTGAGGGTCAGGGTTACAGTAAGGGTGAGGGTTATGGTTAGGGTGAGGGTTATTGTTTGAGTGAGGGTGATGGTGAGGGTTAGATTGAGGATTAGTGTTAGGGTTAGTGTGAGGTTTAGTGTGAGGATGAGGGTTAGGGTTAGTGTTAGGGCGAGGTTTATGGTTAGAGTGATGCTTCGGGTTAGTGTGAGCGTTAGAGTTAGCATTGGGGTTTATGTTAGGGTGAGGATAAGTGTTAGGGTGAGGGTTAGGGTTAGGGTGAGGGTTATGGTTAGGGTGAGTGTGAGTGTTAGTGTTAGGGTTATTGTTAGGGTTAGGGATAGGGTTATGGTTAGTGTTAGTGTTAGGTTTAGGGTTAGTGTTAGGGTTAGGATGAGGCTTAGTTTTACTGTTAGGGTTAGAGTTAAGGTTAGGGTGAGGGTGACAGTTAGGGTTAGAGTTAGGGTTAGTGTTAGTGTTAGGGTTAGGGTGAGGGTTAGGGTTAGGTTTAAGCTTAAGCTTAGGTTCGGGCTTAGGCCGAGCATGAGGGTGAGGGTTAGGGTTTGGGTTAGGGTTCGGGTTAGTGTGAAGTTTAGATTGAGGTTTAGCATTAGGATTAGGGTAATGGTGAGGGCTAGGGTTAGGGTTAGGGTATGGGCTAGGGTTAGGGAAAGGGTTAGGTTGAGGATTAGGGTTAGGGTGAGTGTGAGAGTGAGGTTTAGGGTTAGGGTTAGCCTTAGAGTTAGGGTGAAGGTTAGGGTTAGGGTTTGGGTTAGTGTGAGGGTGAATCTGAGGATTAGGGTTAGTTTTAGGGTTAGGTTTAAGGTTAGAGTTATTGTTAGGCTTAGGCTTAGGATGAGGGTGAGGGTGGGGTTGAGGATGAGAGTTAGGGTTTGGGTTAGGCTTAGGGTTAGGTTTATTGTTAGTGTTATGGTTAGGGTTAATTTTGCTGTGAGCATGAGGCTGAAGGTGAGGGTTATGGTTATGGTTATGGTTAGGGTTAGGGTTAGGGGGAGGGATAGGGTGATGTTTAGGGTTAGGGTTAGTGTTAGGGTAAGTGTGAGGGTGAGGGTTAGGTTGAGGTTTAGGGATATGGTTAGGTTTAGGTTTAGGGTTAGGGTGAGACTGAGTGTGAGGTTTAGGGTGAGGATTAGGCTTAGGCTTATGGTTAGGCTAATGGTGAGGATGGGGGTGAGGATTAGGTTTAGGGCTAGGCTTAGGCTTTGGGTTAGGCTGAGGGTGAGGGTGGAGGTGAGGTTTAGGGTTAGGGTGATGGTTAGGATTAGGGTAAGAGTGAGGGCTCCGGTGAGGGCTAGGGTTAGGGTAAGGCTTAGGCTTAGGCGTCGGGTTAGGCTGAGGGTGATTTTGAGGGTGAGGGTTAGGGTTAGCATGATGGTTAGGTTTACTGTTAGTGTGAGGGTTAGGATGAGTTTTAGGGTTCGGGTGAGGTTAGGGTGAGGATGATGGTAAGGGTAAAGGTGAGGTTTACGCTGAGGGTGACTGTTAAGATGAGGGTGAGGGTTAAGGTAAGGGTGAGGGTTAGTGTTAGGGTGAGGCTGAGTGTGAGATTTAGGGTGAGGATTAGGATTAGGCTTACAGTTAGGCTAAGGGTGAGGGTGGGGGTGAGGATTAGGGTTAGGGTGATGGTTAGGGTTAGGGGTAGTGTTATTGTTAAGGTTAGGGTTAGAATTACCGTGAGGGTGAGGGTGGGGTTGAGGGTTAGGGTTAGGTTTAGGTTTAGGGTGGGGTTTAGGGTTGGTTTAGGATTATGGTTAGGGTTTGGGTGAGGTTTAGGGTTAGATATAGTGTTAGGGGGAGGGAAAGTGTGAGGGTCAGGGATAGGGTTTATTGTTAGGGTTAGGGTGAGGGTGAGGGTTAGGTTGAGATTTAGGGTTAGGGTTAGGATTAGGGTTAGTGTGAGGGTTAATGTTAGGGTTAGGGTTAGTTTTAGGGTGAGGGTTGGTGTTAGGGTGAGGGTTTGGGTTATTGTGAGGGTTAGGGTTAGGGTGAGGGTTAGGATAAGGATTAGGGTTATTGTTAGGGTTAGGTTTAATGTTTCAGTTATGGTGAGGGTGAGGATGAGTGTTAGGGTTAGGGTTAGGGTGAGGTTTAGTGTTTGGTTTAGGGTTAGAGTGAGGGTTAGGGTGAGTGTGAGGATTAGGGTTAGAGTTAGGGTTAGGGTGAAGGTTAAACTGAGGTTTAGGGTTAGGGTTAGTGTTAGGGTTAGGGTTAGGGTGAGAGTAAGGGGTGTGTTAGGATTACAGTTTTGGTTAGGTTTATGGTTAGGGTTAGCCTTAGGGTTAGGTGAGGCTGAGGTTTAGGGTTAGAATTAGGGTTAGGGTGAGGCTGAGGGTGAGGGTGAGGTTAGGATTAGGGTTAGGATTAGGATTCGGGTTTTGGTTAGGGTGAGTGTGAGGGTTAGGGTTAGGGTTAGCCTTAGGTTTAGGCTGAGGGTGAGGGTTATGGCAAGGGTGAGCAATAGGGTTAGGGTGAGGGTTAGGGTTAGGGTTAGTGTGAGAGTTAGGGTTCGGGTTAAGTTAAGGGTTAGGGTTAGGGTTAGGGTAAGGGTTTCAGTGAGGGTGAGGGTTAGTGTCAGTTTGAGGGTTAGGGTTAGGATTAGGGTTAGAGTGAGGGTTAGTGTTAGGGTGTGGGTTAGGATGAGGGTTAGGGTTAGGATTATGGTTAGGGTGAGGGCTAGTGGCAGGTGAGGTTTAGCGTTAGGGTTAGGGTGAGGTTTATGGTTAGGGTTAGGGTTAGGGTTAGGGTGAGGTTGAGGTTTAGGGTTAGTGTTAGGGTTAGAGTGAGGCTGAGGTTGAGGGTTAGGGTTAGGGTGAGGTTTAGTTTTGGGATTAGTGTTAGAGTTAGGGTTAGAGTGAGGGTTTGGTTGTGGATGAGGTTTAGGCTTAGCGTTAGGATTAGGTTTAGGATGAGGGTGAGGGTGAGTTTGAGGGTTAGGGTTAGGTTGAGGGTTAGGGTTAGGATTAGGGTTAGATTGAGGGTTAAATTTAGGGTTAGGGTGAGGGTAAGAATGAGGATTAGGGTTAGGATTAGCATTATGGTGAGGGCTAGGGTGAGGGTGAGGGTTAGGGTTAGTGTTAGATTAAGGTTTAGGGTTAGGTTTAGCTTTAGGGTGAGGGTTAGGTTGAGGGTTAGGGTTACAGTGAGTGTGAGGGTGAGTGTTAGGGTAAGGGTTAGGGATAGGATTAGGGTTAGGGTGAGGGTGAGTGTAAGGATTAGGTTTAGGGTGAGGGTGAATGTTAGGATTAGGGTTAGGATTATGGTTAGGTTTAGGTTTAGGTTTGGGATAAGGGTTAGGGTGAGGGTGAGGTTTAGGTTTAGATTTAGGGTTAGTTTGAGGTTTAGTTCGGGGGTGAAGTTTAGGGTTAGTGTTAGGGTTAAGGTTAGGGTGAGGTTTAGGTTGAGGTTTAGGGTTATGGTTAGGGTTATGGTTAGGATTAGTGTGAGGGTGAGGGTTAGGTTGAGGATTAGGGTTAAGGTGAAAGTGAGGGTTAGGGTTACAGTGAGTGTTAGGGTGAGGATTAGGGTTATGGTGAGGGTGAGTGTTAGGATTATGATTAGGGTTAAGGTTAGGTTTTGGGTTAGGATTCGGGTTAGGGTGAGGCTGAAGTTTAGGGTTAGGGTTAGGTTTAGTTGGAGTGTTAGGCAGGGGTTAAGGTTAGGTTTAGTGTTAGGGTTAAGGTTAAGGTGAGGGTTAGGATGAGGTTTAGGGTTATGGGTAAGGTTAGTGTTAGGTTTAGGATTAGGGTGAGGGTGAGTGTGAGGTTTAGGGTTAGGGTTAGACTTAGGTTTAGGGTTAGGCTTAGGGTGAGGGTAGAGGTGAGGATTAGGGTTAGGGTGATGGTTAGGGTTAGGGTGAGTGTTAGGGTTAGGATGAGGGTTAGGTTTAGGATTAGGGTGAGGGTGAGGGCTAGGGTGAGGTTGAGGATTAGAATAAGGTTTAGGGTGAGGGTGAGGGTTAAGATAAGGGTGAGGGTTAGGTTTACGATTAGGGTTAGATTTAGTGGCCAGGTTAGGGTCAGGGTGATTGTAAGATTGAGGATTAGGGTTAGAGTTAGTGTGAGGTTTAGAGAGAGGATGAGGTTTAGGGTTAGGGTGAGGGTGAGGGTTAGAATTATGGTTAGGGTGAGGGCTAGGGTGAGGGTGAGGATTAGGGTTAGGTAGAGGGTGAGGGTGAGGGTGAGGTTTAGGGTTAGGGTTAGTGTTACAGTTAGGGTGCGTTTGAGGGTTAGTTTGAGGTTTAGGGATAAGTTTAGGTTTAGTATTAGGGTTCGATTGAGGGTGAGTGTGAGGGTTAGGGTGAAGGTTAGGCTTAGGCTTCTGGTTAGGCTGAGGGTGAGGGTGGGGGTGAGGATTATGGTTAGGGTGATGGTTCGGGTTAGGTTTAGTGTTATTGTTAGGGTTTGGGTTAGAGTTACGGTGAGGGTGAATGTGCAAGTGAGGGTTAGGGTTAGGTTTAGGGTGGGGTTTAGGGTTAGGGTTAGGGTTACGGTGAGGCTGAGGTTTAGGTTTAGAAATACGGTTAGGGGTAGGGTTAGGGGGAGGGTTAGGCTTACACTTAGGCTTAGGCTTAGCTCGAGCATGAGGGTTCGGGTACGGTTCGGGTTCAGGTTAGGGTTACGTTTAGGTTGAGAGTTAGGTTGAGGTTTAGGGTTAGGATAAGTTTAAGGGTGAGGGCTAGGCTGAGGGTTAGGTTGAGGGTTATGGTTAGGGATAGGGTTAGGTTTAGGATTAGGGTTAAGTTGAGTGTGAGGGTTAGGATTAGGGTTAGGGTTAGGCTTAGAGTAAGAATGAGGTTTAGGGTTAGGGTTTGGGTTAGGATGAGTTTGAGGCTGAGGATTAGGGTTAGGTTTAGGGTTAGGTTTAGGGGTAGTGTTAGTGTTAGTTTTAGGGTTAGGGTTAGGGTTAGGGTGAGGTTTAGATATAGGGTCAGGGGGAGGGTTAGGGTGAGGGTTACAATTAGGGGTAGTGTAAGGTTTAGGTTGAGGGTGAGGGTTACGTTGACGTTTAGGGATAGGGTTAGGGTTAGGATCAGTTTGAGGGTTAGTGTTAGTGTTAGGGTTAGTGTTAGGGTGAGGGTAAGTGTTAAGGTGAGGTTATGGGTTATGGTGACGGTTATGGTTAGGGTGATGGTTAGGGTTATGGTTAGGTTTATTGTTAGGTTTAGGTTTAGGGTTATGGTTACAGTGAGGGTGAGGGTGAGGGTTAGGGTTAGGGTTAGTTTGAGGTTTAGGGTTTGGGTTAGGGTTAGGGTTAGGGTGACCATGAGGGTGAGGTTTAGGGTTAGAGTTAGGGTTAGGGTGAAGCTTAGGGTTAGGGTTAGGGTGAGAGTTAGGGGGAGGGTAAGGATTATTGTTAGGGTTAGGGATAGCATTAGGGTTAGGATTAAGTTGAGGGTCAGTGTGTTTTTTAGGGTTAGGTCTAGGGTTAGGCTTAGGTTTAGGCTGAGGTTGAAGGTGATGGTTAGGGTTGGGGTTAGGGTTAGGGATAGGGGGAGGGTTAGGATTAGGGTTAGGTTTAGGATTAGGGTTTCCGCAAGCGCTAGGGTGAGGGTGAGGCTTAGGGTTAGAGTTAGGGTGAGGTTTATGGTTAGGGTTAGGCTTAGGGTGAGGGTGAGCGATATGGTTAGGGTTAGGCTTAGGCTTAAGGTTAGACTGAGGGTGAGGGTGGGGGTGAGGTTTAGGTTTAGGGTGAGTGTGAGGGTTACCGTTAGGTTGAGAGTTAGAGTTAGAATTAGGGTTAGGGTGAAGGTTAAGGTTAGGGTTAGGGTGAGGGTGAGGATGAGGGTTTGGGTTAGGATTAGGGTTAGAGTGAGGGCTAAGGTGAGGTTGAGTGTTAGGGTTAGTGTTAGATTAAGGTTTAGGGTTAGGGTTAGGGTTAGGGTGAGGATTAGGTTGAGGGTTAGGGTTACAGTGAGTGTGAGGATTCGGGTTAGGGTGAGGGTTAGGGTTAGGATTAGGGTTAGCTTGAGTGTGAGTATTAACTTTAGGGTTAGGGTTAGGGTTAGGATTAGTGTTATAGTTAGGGTTAGTGTTAGAGTTATTGTGAGGGTGAGGGTGAGGGTGAGGGTTAGGGTTAGGGTTAGGTTGAGGTTTAGGGTTAGGGATTAGGATTAGGGTTAGGGTGAGGGTTAGGTTTAGGGTTAGATTTAGGGTTAGTTGGAAGGTTACGTCGAGGGTGAGCCTTAGGTTTAGTTTTAGGATTAAGGTTAGGGAGAGCGTTAGGTTGAGGTTTAGGGTTATGGTTAGGGTTAGGGTTAGGATTAGGGTGAGGGTCAGGGTGAGTGTGAGGGTTAGGGTTAGGCTTAGGCTTAGGCTTAGGGTTAGGCTGAGGGTGAGGGTGGGTGTGAGGATTAGGTTTAGGGTTATGTTTAGGGTTAGGGTTAGTGTGAGGGTTAGGATTAGTATTAGGGTTAGGGTGAGGGCTAGGGTGAGGGTAAGGTTTAGGGTAAGGGTTATGCTTAGGCTTAGGGTTAGGCTGAGCTTGAGGTTGAGGGTGAGGGTTAGGGTTAGGATGATTGTTAGGTTTACAGTTAGGGTGAGTGTTAGGGTTAGGGTGAGGCTGAGGGTGAGGGTTAGGTTTAGGATTATTGTTAGGGTTAGGCTTAAGGTGAGGGTTAGGTTGAGGGTGAGGGTTAGGTTTAGGGTTAGGAGTAGGATTAGTGTTAGGGTTAGGGTGAGTGTGAGGGTTAGGGTTAGGGTTAGGGATAGGCTTAGGGTTAGGCTGAGGTTGAGGGTTAGGGTTAGGGTTAGTGTGAGGTATGGAGTTAGGGTTAGGGTGAGTGTTAGGGTTAGTTTTAGGGTTAGGCTGAGGATTAGGCTGAGGATGAGGGTGTGGGTTAGGGTTAGGATGAGGGTTAGGGGAGGGTAAGGGTTAGTGTTAGGGTTAGGGATAGGATTAGGTTTAGGGTTAGGGTGAGGGTCAGTGTGTTTGTTAGGGTTAGGTCTAGAGTTAGGCTTAGGTTTAGGCTGAGGGTGAGGGTGATGGTTAGTGTTAGGGTTAGGGTTATTTTTAGGGTTAGGGTAAGTGTTACGGTGAGGATTAGGTTTAGGGTGAGGGTTATGGTTAGGGTGAGGTTTAGGGTTATGGTTAAGGTTATTGTTAGTGTTAGGGTTACGGTTAAGTTGAGGGTGAGGGTGAGGGATACGGTTAGGGTTAGGATGAGGTTTAGGTTTAGGGTTAGGGATAGAATTAGGGTTATGCTGACTGTGAGGTTTAGGTTTAGTGTTAGTGTTTGTGATAGGGTTAGGGTTAGGGTGAGGGTTAGGGTTAGGCTTAGGCTTAGGCTTAGGCTTAGGCCAAGCATGAGGGTGACCTTTAGGGTTAGGGTGATGGTTCTGTTTAGAATTAGTGTTATTGTTAGTGTTAGGGTTAGAGTTACGGTGAGGGTTAGCGTTAGGGTGCCATTTAGGGTTAGGGTTAGGGTTAGGGTTAGGGTGAGGGTGAGGTTTACGATTAGAGTTAGGGTTAGGGTGAGGCTGAAATTGAGGGTTAAGTTTAGGGTTAGTGTCAGAGTTAGGGTTAGTGTGAGGGTTATGTTGAGGGTGAGGGTTAGGCTTAAGGTTAGGATTAGGATTAGCATAAGTGTTAGGGTGAGTGTGAGGGTTAAGGTTAGGGTTAGGTTAGGGTTAGGCTTAAGGTGAGGTTGAGAGTGAGGGTTAGGGTTAGGTTTACGGTGAGAGTTAGGGTTCGGTTAAATTTAGGGTTAGGGTGAGGGTTAGGGTTATGTTCATGGTGAGCTTGAGTTTTAGGGTAAGGTTGAGGCTTAAGGTTAGGATTAGGTTTAGGGTAAGGGTTAAGGTTAGGGTTAGGGTGAGGTTAAGAATGAAGATTAGGGATAGGGTGAGGGCTAGGTTGAGGGTGAGGTTTAGGGTTAGTGTTAGATTAAGGTTGAGGGTTAGAGTTAGGGTTAGGGTGAGGGTTAGGTTGAGGGTTAGGGTTACGGTGAGGGTGAGGGTTAGGGTTAGGGTGAGGGTTAGGGTGAGGATGATGGTAAGGTAAAGGTGAGGTTTAGGCTGAGGTTGAGGGTTAGGTTGAGGGTTAGTGTTTGGTTTATGGTTAAGGTAAGGGTGAGGGTTAGGCTCAGGCTGGTTGTTAGATTGAGGATTAGGGTTAGGGTTACTGTGAGGTGTAGGGTGAGGATGTGAGTTAGGGTTAGGGTGAAGGTGAGGGTTAAATTAGGGTTAAGGTGAGGGCTAGGGTGAGGGTGAGTGTTAGGGTTAGGGTGAGGGTTAGGTTTTTGGGGAGGGTCAGGATGAGGGTAGGGTTAGGATTAGGGTTAGGGTGAGGGTGAGTGTGTGTGTTAGGGTTAGGTTTAGGGTTAGGCTTAGAGTTAGGCTGAGGCCGAGCATGAGGGTTCGGGTATGGGTTCGGGTTCGGGTTCGGGTTCGGGTTAGGTTGAGAGTTAGGTTGAGGTTTAGGGTTAGGATAAGTTTAAGGGTGAGGGCTAGGCTGAGGGTTAGGTTGAGGGTTAGGGTTAGGGATAGGGTTAGGTTTATGATTAGGGTTAAGGTGAGTGTGAGGGTTAGGATTAGGTTTAGGGTTAGGCATAGATTTAGAATGAGGTTTAGGGTTAGGGTTTGGGTTAGGATGAGGTTGAGGCTGAGGATTAGGGTTAGGTTTAGGGGTAGTGTTAGTGTTAGGGTTAAGGTTAGGGTGAGGTTTAGATATAGGGTCAGGGGGAGGGTTAGGGTGACGGTTAGGGTTAGGGGTAGTGTTAGGTTTAGGTTGAGGGTGAGGGTTAGGTTGACGTTTAGGGTTAGAGTTAGGGTTAGGGCCAGTTTGAGGGTTAGTGTTAGTGTTAGGGTTAATGTTAGGGTGAGGGTAAGTGTTAGGGTGAGGTTATGGGTTATGGGGACAGTTATGTTTAGGGTGAGGGTTAGGGTTAGGTTTAGAGTTATTGTTAGGTTTAGGTTTAGAGTTATGGTTACGGTGAGGGTGAGGATGAGGGTTTGGGTTAGGTTTAGGTTGAGGTTTAGAGTTTGGGTCCAGGTTAGGGTTAGGGTGAGGGTGAGGTTTAGGTTTAGAGTTAGGGTTAGGTTGACGCTTCGGGTTAGGGTTAGGGTGAAAGTTAGGGGGAGGGTAAGTGTTAGTGTTAGGGTTAGGGATAGGATTAGGGTTAGGGTTAAGGTGAGGGTCAGTGTGTTTGTTAGGGTTAGGTCTAGGGTTAGGCTTAGGTTTAGGCTGAGGGTGAGGGTGATGGTTAGGGGTGGGGTTAGGGTTAGGGATAGGGGGAGGGTTAGGATTAGGATTAGGGTTAAGGCAAGGGCTAGGTTGAGGGTGAGGTTTAGGGTTAGAGTTAGTGTGAGGTTTATGGTTAGGGTTAGGGTTAGGGTGAGGGTGAGGTTTAGGGTTAGAGTTAGGCTTAGGGTGAAGCTATGGGTGAGGGTTAGGGTTAGTGTTAGTGTTAGCTTTTGGGTTAGGATTAGGGTGAGGATTAGGGTGAGGGTTACGGTTAGGTTTAGTGTTAGGTTTAGGCTGAGGGTGAGCGTGATGGTGAGGGTTAGGGTGAGGATGAGGTTTAGGGATAGGGTGAGGGCTAGGGTTGGGTGAGGGTTAGAGATTGGGTTAGCGTGAGGTTTAGGGTTAGGGTGATAATTAGTGTTAGTGTGAGGGTTAGTGTTAGGGTTAGGGTTATTTAAAGGGTTAGGGTAAGTGTTAGGGTGAGGGTAAGTGTTAGCGTGAGGGTTATGTTTAGGGTTATGGTTAAGGTTATTGTTAGTGTTAGGGTTAGGTTTATGGTGAGGGTGATGGTGAGGGTTACATTTAAGGTTAGGATGAGGTTTAGGTTTAGGGTTAGGGATAGAATTAGTGTTAGGGTGACAGTGAGGTTTAGGGTTAGAGTTAGGGTTTGTGATAGGGTTAAGGTTAGGTAAGGGTTAGCGTTAGGGTTAGGCTTAGGCTTAGGCTTTGGCCGAGCATGAGGGTGAGAGTTAAGGTTAGGGTGATGGTTCTCGTTAGCATTGGTGTTATTGTGAGTGTTAGGGTCAGAGTTACGGTGAGGGTGAAGATGCAGGTGAGGGTTAGGTTTAGGGTTAGGCTGGGGTTTACGGTTAGGGTTAGGGTTAGGGTTAGGGTGAAGCTGAGGGTGAGGGATAGGGTTAGGATTAATTTTAGGGTTAGGCTTAAGGTGAGGGTTAGCTTGAGGTTTAGGGTAAGGGTTAGGGTTAGGAGTAGGATTAGGGTTAGGGTTAGGGTGAGTGTGAGGGTTAGGGTGAGGGTTAGGCTTAGGTTGAGGGTTAGGGTTATGGGGAGGTTTAGGATTAGGGTTAGGTTTAGGATTAGGGTTAGGGTGAGGGTGAGTGTGTGTGTTAGGGTTAGGTTTAGGGTTAGGCTTAGGGTTAGGCTGAGGGTGAGTTTGAGGGTTAGGGTTAGGGTTAGGGTGAGGGTTAGAGTAAGAATTAGGGGGACAGTTAGGAAGAGGGTTAGGGTTAGAATTAGGGTTGGGTGAGGGCTAGGGTGAGGGTGAGGTTTAGGTTTAGGTTTGGGGTGAGGGTTAGGGTTAGGGTATGTGTGAGAGTTATGGTTCGGCTTAATTTTAGGGTTAGGTTGAGCGTTAGGACAAATGTTATGGTGAAGGTGAGGGTTAGGGTTGGGTTGAGGTTTAGGGTTCGGATTAGGGGTTGAGTGAGGGTGACGGTGAGGGTTAGGTTTAGTGTTAGGGTAAGGGTTAGGATGAGGGTTACGGTTAGGATTAGGGTGAGGGTGAGGTTTAGGTTTAGGGTTAGGGTGAGGTTTAGGGTTAGGTTTAGTGTTAGGGTTAGGGTGAGAGTAAGGTTTAGGGTTAGAGTTAGGGTTAGGGTGAGGCTGAGTTTGAGGGTTAGGTTTAGTGTTAGTGTTAGATTTAGGGTTAGGGTGAGGTTTAGGTTTAGTGTGAGGGTTAGGCTTAGGGTTAGGATTAGGTTTAGGTTAAGGGTTAGGGTGAGTGTGAGCAATATGGTTAGGGTTCGGTTTAGGCTTAGGGTTAGATTGAGGGTGAGGGTGGGGTGAGGGTTAGGTTTACGTTGAGTGTGAGGCTTAAGGTTAGGTTGAGGGTTAGGGTTAGGGTTACTGTGAGCATGAGGGTTAGGGTTAGGTTGAGAGTTAGGGTTAGAGTTAGGGTTAGGGTGAGGGTTATGGTTAGGTTTAGGGTGAGGGTAAGGATGAGGATTAGGGTTAGGATTAGGGTTAGTTTGAGGGCTAGGGTGAGATTGAGGGTTAGGGTTAGTGTTAGATTATGATTTAGGATTAGGGTTAGGGTTAGGGTGAATATTAGGTTGAGGGTTAGGGTTACAGTGAAGGTGAGGATTAGGGTTAGGATGAGGGTTAGGGTTAGGCTTAGGCTTAGGCTTAGGCTTAGGCTTAGGCCGAGCATGAGTGTGAGGGTTCGTGTTCGGGTCCGGGTGAGGGTTAGGATTAGGTTGAGAGTTAAGTTGAGGTTCAGGGTTAGGATAAATTTAAGGGTGAGGGCTAGGTTGAGGATTAGGGTGAGGGTTAGGGTTAGTTATATGGTTAGGTTTAGGTTTAGGGTTAGGGTGAGTGTGAGGGTTAGGATTAGGGTTAGGGTTAGGGTTAGGGTTAGGGTTAGGTTAGGGTTAGGGTTAGGGTTAGGGTTAGGGTTAGGGTTAGGGTTAGGGTTAGGGTTAGGGTTAGGGTTAGGGTTAGGGTTAGGGTTAGGGTTAGGGTTAGGGTTAGGGTTAGGGTTAGGGTTAGGGTTAGGGTTAGGGTTAGGGTTAGGGTTAGGGTTAGGGTTAGGGTTAGGGTTAGGGTTAGGGTTAGGGTTAGGGTTAGGGTTAGGGTTAGGGTTAGGGTTAGGGTTAGGGTTAGGGTTAGGGTTAGGGTTAGGGTTAGGGTGAGGTTGAGGCTGCGGATTAGGGTGAGGTTTCGGTTAGGTTTAGGGGTAGTGTTAGTGTTAGGGTTAGGGTTAATGTTAGGGTGAGGGTTAGGTTTAGATATATGGTTAAGGGGAGGGATAGGGTGAGGGTTAGGGTTAGGGTTATGTTGAGGTTTAGGGTTTGGGTTAGGGTTAGATTTAGAGTTAGGGTGAGGGTGAGGTTTGGGGTTAGGGTGACGCTTAGGGCTAGGTTTAGGGTGAGTGTTATGGGGAGGGTAAGGGTTAGTGTTAGGGTTAGGGATAGGATTAGGTTTAAGGTTAGGGTGAAGATCAGTGTGTTTGTTAGGGTTAGGTCTGGGGTTAGGCATAGGTTTAGGCTGAGGGTTAGGGTGATGGTTAGGGGTAGGGTTAGGGTTAGGGATAGGGGGAGGATTAATATTAGTGTTAGGGTTAGGATTAGGGTTAGGGAAAGGTCTACGGTGAGGGTGAGGTTTAGGGTTAGAGTTAGGGTGAGGTTTATGGTTAGGGTTAGGGTTAGGGTGAGGGTGAGGTTTAGGGTTAGATTTAGGTTTAGGGTGAGGCTGAGGGTGAGGGTTAGGTTTTGGGTTAGTTTGAGGTTTAGGGTTTGGGTTAGGGTTAGAATTAGGGTTAGGGTGAGCTTGAGGTTTAGGTTTAGATTTAGGGTTAGGGTGATGCTTAGGGTTAGGGTTAGGGTGAGAGTTAGGGGGCGGGTAAGGGTTAGTGTTAGGGTTAGGAATAGGATTAGGGTTAGGGTGAGGGTGAGGGTCAGTGTGTTTGTTAGGGTTAGGTCTGGTTTTAGGCTTAGGTTTTGGCTGAGGGTGAGGGTGATGTTTAGGGTTAGGGTTAGGGTTAGGGGAAGGATTAAGATTAGGGTTTGGGTTAGGATTAGGGATAGGGCCAGGGCTAGGATGAGGGTGAGGTTTAGGGTTAGAGTTAGGGTGAGGTTTATGGTTAGGTTTAGGTTTAGGGTGAGGGTGAGGTTTAGGGTTAGATTTAGGGTTAGGGTGAGGCTGAGGGTGAGGGTTAGGGTTAGGGTTAGTGTTAGTTGTAGGTTTAGGTTTAGGCTGAGGGTGAGGGTGAGGGTTAGGGTGAGGATGAGGGTTAGGGTTAGTGTGAGGGCTAGGGTTGGGTGTGGGTTAGGGATAGGGTTAGTGTGAGGTTTAGGGTTAGGGTGATGGTTAGTGTTATTGTGAGGGTTAGTGTTAGGTTTAGGGTTATTGTTAGGGTTAGGGTAAGTGTTAGGGTGAGGGTTAGCTTTAGAGTGAGTGTTATGGTTAGGGTGAGGGTTAGGGTTATGGTTAAGGTTGTTGTTAGGGTTAGGGTTAGGGTTACGGTTACGGTGTTGGTGAGGGTGCGGGTTACGGTTAGGGTTAGGATGAGGTTTAGGTTTAGGGTTAGGAATAGAATTAGGGTTAGGGTGACAGTGAGGTTTAGGGTTAGAGTTAGGGTTTGTGATAGGGTTAGGGTTAGGGTGAGGGTTAGGGTTAGTCTTAGGCTTAGGATTAGGCTTAGGCCTAGCATGAGGGTGAGGATTAGGGTTAGGTTGATGGTTCTGTTTCGGATTAGTGTTATTGTTAGTGTTAGGGTTAGAGTTACGGTGAGAGTGAGGGTGCAGGTGAGGTTAGGGTTAGGGTGCGGTTTACGGTTAGGGTTAGGGTTAGGGTTAGGTTGAGGGTGAGGTTTAGGGTTAGTGTTAGGATAAGGTTTAGTGTTAGAGTTAGGGTTAGGGTGAGGCTGAGGGTGAGGGTTAGGGTTAGGATTAATGTTAGGGTTAGGCTTATGATTAGGGTTAGTTTGAGGGTGAGGATTAGGGTTAGGTTTAGGAGTAGGATTAGGTTTAGGATTAGGGTGAGTGTGAGGGTTACGGTTAGGGTTAGGGATAGGCTTAGGATTAGGCTGAGGGTGAGGGTGTGGGTTAGGGTTAGGATGAGGTTTAGGGTTATGGGGAGGGTTAGGATGAGGGTTAGGGTTAGGATTAGGGGTAGGATGAGGGTCATTGTGTGTGTTAGGGTTAGGTTTAGGGTTAGGCTTAGGGTTATTCTGAGGGTGAGTTTGAGTATTAGGGTTAGGGTTAGGGTGAGGGTTTGGGTAAGGGTTAGGAGGAGGGTTAGGAAAAGGGTTAAGGTAAGGATTAGTGTTTGGTGAGGGCTAGGGTGAGGGTGAGGTTTATGGTTAGGTTTGGAGTGAGGATTAGGTTTAGGGTAAAGGTGAGAATTAGGGTTCGGTTTAAGATTAGGGTTAGGTTGAGGGTTAGGGTAAGGGTTATGGTGAGGGTGAGGGTTAGGGTTAGGTTGAGGGTTAGAGTTCGGATTAGGGTTAGGGTGAAGGTGAGGGTGAGGGTAAGGTTTAGTGTTAGGATGAGGGTTAGGCTTAGGATTAAGGTTTTGGGGAGTGCTAGGGTGAGGGTGAGGTTTAGGGTTAGGGTTAGTGTTAGGGTTAGGGTGAGGGTGAGGTTTAGGGTTAGAGTTAGGGTTAGGGTGAGGCTGAGTTTGAGGGTTAGTGTTAGTGTTAGTGTTAGTTTTAGGGTTAGGTTTAGGGTTAGGTTGAGTGTGAGGGTTAGGCTTAGGGTTAGGATTATGTTTAGGGTAAGGGTTAGGGTTAGTGTGAGCGATATGGTTAGGGTTAGGGTTCGGCTTAAGGTTAGATTGAGGGTGAGGGTGTGGGTGAGGTTTAGGTTTAGGGTGAGTGTGAGGGTTATGGTTAGGTTGAGAGTTAGGGTTAAGGTGAGGGTTAAGGTTAGGGTTAGGGTGAGGGTAAGGATGAGGACTAGGGTTAGTATTAGGGTTAGGGTGAGGGCTAGGGTTGGGTGAGGGTTAGGGATAGGGTTAGCGTGAGGTTTAGGTTTACGGTGATGGTTAGGGTTAGTGTGAGGGTTAGTGTTAGGGTTAGGGTTATTGTTAGGGTTAGGGTAAGTGTTAGGGTGAGGGTTAGCTTTAGGGTGATTGGTTATGGTTAGGGTGAGGGTTAGGGTTATGGTTAAGGTTATTGTTAGGTTTAGGGTTACGGTTATGGTGAGGGTGAGGGTGAGGGTTACGGTTAGGGTTAGGATGAGGTTTAGGTTTAGGGTTAGGGATAAAATTAGGGTTAGGGTGACAGTGAGGTTTAGGGTTAGAGTTAGGGTTTGTGATAGGGATAGGGTTAGGGTGAGGGTTAGGGTTTGTCTTAGTCTTCGGCTTAGGCTTAGGCCGAGCATGAGGGTGAGGGTTAGGGTTAGGCTGATGGTTCTGTTTAGGATTAGTGTTATTGTTAGTGTTAGGGTTAGAGTTACGGTGAGGGTGAGGGTGCAGGTGAGGGTTAGGGTTAGGGTTAGGTTGAGTGTGAGGTTTAGGGTTAGATTTAGGGTTAGTGTTAGGATAAGGTTTAGTGTTAGAGTTAAGGTTAGGGTGAGGCTGAGGGTGAGGTTTACTGTTAGGATTAATGTTAGTGTTAGGCTTCTGGTGAGGGTAAGGTTGAGTGTGAGGGTTAGGGTTAGGGTTAGGAGTAGGATTAGGGTTAGGATTAGGGTGAGTGTGAGGGTTAGGGTTAGGGTTTGGGATAGGCTTAGGGTTAGGCTGAGGTTGAGGGTTAGTGTTAGTGTTAGCATGAGGTATAGGGTTAGGGTTAGGGTTAGTGTGAGGGTTAGTGTTAGGGTTAGGTTTAGGATTAGGCTGAGGGTGAGGGTGAGGGTTAGGCTTAGGTTGAGGGTTAGGGTTGTGGGGAGGTTTAGGATGAGTGTTAGGGTTAGGATTAGGGTTAGGTTGAGGGTGAGTGTGTGTGTTAGGTTTAGTTTTAGGGTTAGGCTGAGGGTGAGTTTGAGGCTTAGGGTTAGGGTGAGGGTGAGGTTTAGGGTAAGGGTTAGGGGGAGGGTTAGGAAGTGGGTTAGGGTAAGGATTAGTGTTTGGTGAGGGCTAGGGTGAGGGTGAGGTTTAGGGTTAGGTTTGGAGTGAGGGTTAGGTTTAGGGTAAGGGTGAGAATTAGGGTTCGGTTTAAGTTTAGGGTTAGGTTGACGGTTAGGGTAAGGGTTATGGTGAGGGTGAGGGTTAGGGTTAGGTTGAGGTTTAGGGTTCGGATTAGGGTTGGGGTGAAGGTGACGGTGAGGGTTAGGTTTAGTGTTAGGGTGAGGGTTAGGATGAGGGTTAGGTTTAGGATTAAGGTTTTGGTGAGTGCTAGAGTGAGGGTGAGGTTTAGGGTTAGGATTAGGGTGAGGTTTAGGGTTAGGGTTAGTTTTAGGGTTAGGCTGAGGGTGAGGTTTAGGGTTAGAATTAGGGTTAGGGTGAGGCTGAGTTTGAGAGTTAGTGTTAGTGTTAGTGTTAGATTTAGGGTTAGGGTGAGGGTTAGGTTGAGTGTGAGGGTTAGGCTTAGGGTTAGGATTATATTTAGGGTAAGGGTTAGGGTGAGTGTGAGCGATATGGTTAGGGTTAGTGTTAGGCTTAAGATTAGACTGAGGGTGAGGGTGGGGGTGAGGTTTAGGTTTAGGGTGAGTGTGAGGGTTACGGTTAGGTTGAGAGTTAGGGTTAGAGTTAGGGTTAGGGTGAGGGTTAAGGTTAGGGTTAGGGTGAGGGTAAGGATGAGGACTAGGGTTAGGATTAGGGTTAGGGTGAGGGCTAGGGTGAGTTTGAGGGTTAGAGTTAGTGTTAGATTAAAGGGTTAGGCTTAGGGTTAGGGTGAGGATTAGGTTGAGAGTTAGAGTTACAGTGAAGGTGAGGATTAGGGTTAGGGTGAGGGTTAGGGTTAAGGTTAGGCTTAGCCTTAGGCTTAGGCTTAGGCCAAGCATGAGGGTGAGGGTGAGGGTTCGGGTCAGGGTGAGGGTTAGGGTTAGGTTGAGAGTTAGGTTGAGGTTTAGGGTTAGGATAAGTTTAAGGGTGAGGGATAGGCTGAGGGTTAGGGTGAGGTTTAGGGTTAGGGATAGGGTTAGGTGTAGGATTACGGTTAGGTTGAGTGTGAGTGTTAGGATTAGGGTTAGGGTTAGGCTTAGAGTTAGGATGAGGTTTAGGGTTACGGTTTCGTTTAGGGTGAGGTTGAGGCTGAGGATTAGGTTAAGTTTAGGGTTAGGTTTAGGGGTAGTGTTAGTCTTAGGGTTAGGGTTAGGGTTAGGGTGAGGGTGAGGTTTACATATAGGGTTAAGGGGAGGGATAGGGTGAGGGTTAGGGTTAGGGGTACTGTTAGGTTAGGTTGAGGGTGAGGGTTAGGTTGAGGTTTAAGTTTAGGGTTAGGGTTAGGGTCAGTGTGAGGGATAGTGTTAGTGTTAGGGTTAGTGTTTGGGTGAGGGTAAGTGCTAGGGTGAAGTTATGGGTTAGGGTGACGGTTAGGGTTAGGGTTAGGGTTATTGTTAGGTTTAGGTTTAGGGTTACGGTTACAGTGAGGGTGAGGGTGATGGTTAGGTTTAGGGTTATTTTGAGGTTTAAGGTTTGGGTTAGGGTTAGATTTAGGGTTAGGGTGAGGGTGAGGTTTAGGGTTAGGGTGACGCTTAGGGTTAGGGTTAGGGTGAGAGTTAGGGGGAGGGTAAGGATTAGTGTTAGGGTTAGGGATAGGATTAGGGTTAGGGTTAAGGTGAGGGTTAGTGTGTTTGTTAGGTTTAGATCTAGGGTTAGGCTTATGTTTAGGCTGAGGGTGAGGGTAATATTTAGGGTTAGGGTTAGGGTTAGGGATAGGGGGAGGGTTAGGATTAGGGTTAAGGTTAGGATTAGGGTTAGAGCAAGGGCTAGGGTGAGGGTGAAGTTTAGGGTTAGAGTTAGGGTGAGGTTTATGGTTAGGGTTAGGGTTAGGGTGAAGGTGAGGTTTAGGGTTAGATTTAGGGTTAGGGTGAGGCTGAGAGTGAGGGTTAGGTTTAGGGTTAGTTTGAGGTTTAGGGTTTGGGTTAGGGTTAGAGTTAGTTAGGGTTAGGGTAAGGGTGAGGTTTAGGTTTAGAGTTAGGGTTAGGGTGATGCTTAGGGATAGGGTTAGGCTGAGAATTAGGGGGAGGGTAAAAGGGTTAGTGTTAGGTTTAGGGATAGGATTAAGCTTAGAGTTAGGGTGAGGGTCAGTGTGTTTGTTAGAGTTAGGTCTGGGGTTAGGCTTAGGTTTAGGCTGAGGGTGAGGGTGATGGTTAGGGTTAGGGTTAGGGTTAGTGTTAGGGGGAGGATTAAGATTAGGGTTAGGGTTAGGATTAGGGATAGGGCCAACGCTAGGGTGAGGGTGAGGTTTAGGGTTAGAGTTAGGGTGAGGTTTATGGTTAGGGTTAGGGTTAGGGTGAGGGTGAGGTTTAGGGGTAGATTTAGGGTTAGGGTGAGGCTGAGGGTGAGGGTTAGGATTAGGGTTAGTGTTAGGTTTAGGTTTAGGGTTAGGGTGAGGGTTCGGGAGAGGTTTAGGGTTAGGGTTAGGCTGAGGGAGAGGGTGAGGGTTAGGGTGAGGATGAGGGTTAGGGTTAGTGTGAGGGCTAGGGTTGGGTGTGGGTTAGGGATAGGGTTAGTGTGAGGTTTAGGGTTAGGGTGATTGTTAGGGTTAGGGTTAGGGTTAGGGTTAGGGTTAGGGTTAGGGTTAGGGTTAGGGTAAGTTTTAGGGTAAGGGTTAGCTTTAGGGTGAGTGTTATGTTTAGGGTGAGGGTTAGAGTTATGGTTAAGGTTGTTGTTAGGGTTAGGGTTAGGCTTAGGGTTACGGTGTGGGTGAGGGTGTGGGTTATGATTAGGGTTAGGATGAGGTTTAGGTTTAGGGTTAGGGTTAGATTTAGGGTTAGGGTGAGGGTTAGGGTTAGGGTTAGGCTTAGCCTTAGGCTGAGCATGAGTGTGAGGGTGAGGGTGAGGGTTCCGGTGAGGTTTAGGGTTAGGTTTAGGGTCATGTTTAGAGTTAGGTTGAGGTTTAGGGTTAGGATAAGTTTAAGGGTGAGGGCTAGGCTGAGGCTTAGGGTGACGGTTAGGGTTATGGATAGGGTTAGGTTTAGGATTAGGGTTAGGGTTAGGGTGAGTGTGAGGATTAGGATTAGGGTTAGGGTTAGGCTTAGAGTTAGGATGAGGCTTAGGGTTTGGGTTAGGGTGAGGTTGAGGCTGAGGCTTAGGGTTAGGTTTAGGGTTAGGTTTAGGGTTAGTTTTAGGGTTAGGGTTAGGGTGAGAGTAAGGTTGAGGTTTTGATATAGGGTTAGGGGGAGGGTTAAGGTGAGGATTAGGGTTAGGGGTAGTGTTAGGTTTAGGTTGAGGGTGAGGGTTCGGTTGAGTTTGAGGGTTTGGTTTGGGTTAGGGTCAGTGTGAGGGTTAGTGTTAGTGTTAGATTTAGTGTTAGGGTGAGGGTAAGTGTTAAGGTGAGGTTATGGGTTAGGGTGACGGTTATGGTTAGGGTGAAGGTTAGGGTTAGGGTTTTGGTTATTGTTAGGTTTAGGTTTAGGGTTACGGTTAAGGTGAGGGTAATGGTGATGGTGAGGGTTAGGGTTAGGTTGAGGTTTAGGGTTTGGTTTAGGTGTAGAGTTAGGGTTAGGGTGAGGGTGAGGTTTAGGGTTAGAGTTAGAGTTAGGGTGACGGTTAGGGTTAGGGTTAGGGTGAGGGTTAGGGGGAGAGTAAGGGTTAGTGTTAGGGTTAGCGTTAGGGTGAGGGTGAGTTTGTTTGTTAGTGTTAGGTCTAGGGTTAGGCTTAGATTTAGGCTGAGGGTGAGGGTGATGGTTAGGGTTAGGGTTAGTGTTAGGGGGAGGGTTCGGATGAGGGATAGGTTTAGGATTAGTGTTAGGGCAAGGGCCAGGGTGAGGGTGAGGTTTAAAGTTAGAGTTAGGGTGAGGTTTATGGTTAGGGTTAGGATGAGGCTTAGGGTTAGAGTTAGGGTTAGGTTGAGGCTGAGGGTGAGGGATAGGTTTAGGGTTAGTGTTAGGTTTAGGGTTAGGGTGAGGGTGAGGGTTAGGTTTAGGGTGAGGTTTAGGGTTAGGGTTAGAATTAGGCTGAGGGTGAGGCTGGGGTTGAGGGATAGGGTGAGGATGAGGGTTAGGGTTAGGGTGAGGGCTAGGGTTGGGTGAGGGTTAGTGAAAGGGTTAGCGTGAGGTTTAGGGTTAGGGTGATGGTTAGGGTTAGTGTGATGGTTAGTGTTAGGTTTAGGGTTATTTTTAGGGTTAGGGTAAGTGTTATAGTGAGGGTTAGCTTTAGGGTGAGTGTTATGGTTAGGGTGAGGGTTAGGGTTATGGTTAAGGTTGTTGTTAAGTTTAGGGTTAGGGTTACGGTTACTGTGTTGGTGAGGGTGCGGGTTACGGTTTGGGTTAGGATGAGGTTTAGGTTTAGGGTTAGGGATAGAATTAGGGTTAGGGAGACAGTGAGGTTTAGGGTTAGAGTTAGGGTTTGTGATAGGGTTAAGTTTAGGGTGAGGTTTAGGGTTAGGCTTAGGCTTAGGCTTACGCCCAGCATGAGTGTGAGGGTTAGGTTTAGTGTGATGGTTCTGATTAGGATTAGTGTTATTGTTAGTGTTAGGGTCAGAGTTGTAGTGAGGGTGAGGGTGCAGGTGAGGGTGAGGGTTAGGGTTAGGGTGGGGTTTACGGTTAGGGTTAGGGTTAGGGTTAGGGTTAGGTTGAGGGTGAGGTTTAGGGTTAGATTTAGGGTTAGTGTTAGGATAAGTTTTAGTGTTAGAGTTAGGGTTAGGGTGAGGCTGAGGGTGAGGTTTAGGGTTAGATTTAGGGTTAGTATTAGGATAAGTTTTAGTGTTAGAATTAGGGTTAGGGTGAGGCTGAGGGTGAGCGTTAGGTTTAGAATTAATGTTAGGATTAGGCTTATGGTGAGGGTTAGGTTGAGGGTGAGGGTTAGGGTTAGGGTTAGGAGTAGGTTTAGGGTTAGGATTAGGGTGAGTGTGAGGTTTTGGGTTAGGGTTAGGGATAGGCTTAGGGTTAAGGTGAGGTTGAGGGTTAGGGTTAAGGTTAGCGTGAGGTATAGGGTAAGGGTTAGGGTGAGTGTGAGGGTTAGTGTTAGGGTTAGGCTTAGGATTAGGCTGAGGGTGAGGGTGTGTGTTAGGGTTAGGATGAGGTTTAGGGTTATGGGGAGGGTTATTATGAGGGTTAGGGTTAGGTGTAGGGTTAGGATGAGGGTGATTGTGTGTGTTAGGGTTAGGTTTAAGGTTAGGCTTAGGGTTAGTCTGAGGGTGAGTTTGAGGGTTAGGGTTAGAGTTAGGGTGAGGGTTAGGGTAAGGCTTAGGGGCAGGGTTAGGAAGAGGGTTAGGGTAAGATTTAGTGTTTGGTGAGGGCTAGGGTGAGGGTGAGGTTTAGGGTTAGGTTTGGAGTGAGGGTTAGGTTTAGGGTAAGGGTGAGAATTAGGGTTCGGTTTAAGTTTAGGGTTAGGTTGGGGGTTAGGGTAAGGGTTACGGTGAGGATGAAGGTTAGGGTTAGGTTGAGGTTAGGGTTCGGATTAGGGTAGGTTGAAGGTGACGGTGAAGGTTAGGTTTAGTGTTAGGGTGAGGGTTAGGATGAGGGTTAGGCTTAGGATTAAGGTTTTGGTGAGTGCTAGGGTGAGGGTGAGGTTTAGGTTAGGGTTAGGGTGAGGTTTAGGGTTAGGGTTAATGTTAGGGTTAGGGTGAGGGTGAGGTTTAGGGTTAGAGTTAGGGTTAGGTTGAGGCTGAGTTTGAGGGTTAGTTTTAGTGTTAGTGTTAGATTTAGGGTTAGGATGAGGTTTAGGTTGAGTGTGAGGGTTAGGCTTAGGGTTAGGATTATGTTTAGGGTCAGGGTTAGGGTGAGTGTGAGCAATATGTTTAGGGTTAGGGTTCGGCTTAAGGTTAGACTGAGGGTGAGGTTGGGGGTGAGGTTTAGGTTTAGGGTGAGTGTGAGGGTTACGGTTAGGTTGAGAGTTAGGGTTAGAATTATGGTTAGGGTGAGGCTTAAGGTTAGGGTTAGGGTGAGGGTAAGGATGAGGATTAGGGTTAGAATTAGGGTTAGGGTGAGGGCTAGGGTGAGGTTGATGTTTAGGGTTAGTGTTAGATTAAGGTTTAGGGTTAGGGTTAGGGGGAGGATTAGGTTGAGGGTTAGGGTTAGAGTGAGGGTGAGGATTAGGGTTAGGCTGAGGGTTAGGTTTAGGATTAGGGTTAGCTTGAGTGTGAGTATTAGCATTAGGGTTAGGGTTAGGGTTAGGATTAGTGTTATAGTTAGGGTTAGTGTTAGAGTTATTGTGAGGGTGACGGTGAGGGTGAGGGTTAGGGTTAGGGTTAGGTTGAGGTTTAGGGTTAGGGTTTAGGATTAGGGTTAGGGTGAGGGTGTGGTTTAGGGTTAGATTTAGGGTTAGTTGGGGGGTTAGGTCGAGGGTGTGGGTTAGGTTTACTTTTAGGATTAAGGTTAGGCTGAGTGTTAGGTTGAAGTTTAGGGTTACGGTTAGGTTTAGGTTTAAGATTAGGGTGAGGGTGAGGGTGAGTGTGAGTGTTAGGGTTAGGGTTAGGTTTAGGCTTAGGGTGAGGATTAGGGTTAGTGTTAGAATAAGGTTTAGGGTTAGGGTTAGGATTAGGGTGAGGATTAGGATGAGGGATAGTGTTACGGTGAGAGTTAGGTTTAGCGTTATGGTTAGGGTTAGGGTTAGGTTTAGGTTGAGGTTGAGTGTTAGCATTAGGGTTAGGTTAGGGTTAGGGTTAGGTTTAGCGTTAGGATTACTGTTATTGTTAGGGTTAGGGTTAGAGTTATGGTGAGGGTGAGGGTCAGGGTGAGTGTTAGGATTTGGTTGAGGTTTAGGTTGAGGCTTATTGTTAGCGTTATGGTTGAGGTTAGGATTAGATTAGGGTGAGCCTGAGTGTGAGGTTTAGGGTTAGGCTTAGGCTTAGGCTTAGGGTTAGGCTGATGGTGACGGTGGGGGTGAGGATTAGGGTTAGGGTGATGGTTACACTTAGGGTTCAGGTGAGGGTTAGTTTTAGGCTCAGGGTTAGAGTTAGGGTTAAGGTGAGGTTGAGGTTTAGCTGTAGAGTTAGGGGTAGGGGGAGGGTTAGGGTTAGAGTGAGGGTTAGGGTGAGGGTGACGGTAAGGGTAAAGTTGAGGGTTAGGCTGAGGGTGAGGGTTACGGGAAAGGTGAGGTTTAAGGTTAGGGTGAGTGTTAGGGTTAGGGATAGGGTGAGGGTGAGGGTTAGATTGAGGATTAGTTTTAGGGTTAATGTGAAGTTTAGGGTGAGGATGGGGTTTAGGGTTAGGGCGACATCTAGGGAAAGGGTGAGTTTTAGGGTTAGTGTTAGGGTGAGGTTTATGGTTAGGGTAATGTTTAGGGTTAGTGTGAGGTTTAGTGTTAGGGTTAGGGTTAGTGTTAGGGTGAGGGTAAGCGTTATGTTGAGGGTTAGGGTGAGGGTTAGGGTTAGGGTTAGGGTTATTGTTAGTGTTAGGGTTAGAGTTAAGGTTATGGTAAGGGTGAGGGTGAGGGTTAAGATTAGGGCAAGGATGAGGTTTAGTTATAGGGTTAGCGTTAGGGTTTGGGTCAGGGTGAGTTTAGTGTTAGAGTTAGGGTTAGGGTGTGGCTGAGGGTGAGAGTTAGGGTTAGGATTAATGTTAGGGTTAGGCTTATGGTGACGATTAGGTTGAGTGTGAGGGTTAGAGTTAGGGTTAGGCGTAGGATTAGGGTTAGTGTTAGGGTGAGTGTGAGGGTTAGGGTTAGGGTTAGGGATAGGAATAGGGTTAGGCTGAGGTTGAGGTTGAGGGTTAGTTTTAGGGAGAGTTTTAGGGTTAGGGTTAGGGTGAGTGTGAGGGTTAGGTTTAGGGTTAGGCTTAGGGTTAGGCTGAGGGTGAGGTTGATGGTAAGTTTTAGGGTTAGGGTGAGGGTTATGGTAAGGGTTAGGGGGAGGGTGAGGAAGAGGGTTAGGGTTAGGATTAGGGTTGGGTGAGGGCTAGGGTGAGGTTGAGGTTTAGGTTTAGGTTTAGGGTGAGGTTTAGGGTTAGGGTTACGGTGAGAGTTAGGGTTGGGTTTAAGTTTAGGGTTAAGTTGAGTGCTAGGGTAAGGTTTTCTGTGACGGTGAGGGTGAGGGTTAGGTTGAGGGTTAGGATTCAAATTAGGGTTAGGGTGAGGGTGAGGGTGAGGTTAAGTTTAGTGTTAGGCTGTGGGTTAGTTTGAGGGTTAGAGTTAGTATTAGGGTTAGGTTGAGGGCTAGGGTGAGGGTGAGGTTTAGGGTTAGGTTTAGGGTGAGGTTTAGGGTTAGGGTTAATGTTAGGGTCATGCTGTGTTTTAGATTTAGAGTTAGGGTTAGGGTAAGGCTGAGGTTGAGGGTTAGGTTTAGAATTAGTGTTAGATTTAGGGTTAGGTTGAGGTCGAGGGTTAGGCTTAGTGTTAGGATTAGGTTTAGGGTAAGGGTTAGGGTTAGTGTGTGCGTTAGGGTTAGGGTTAGGGTTAGGCTTAGGGTTAGGCTGAGGGTGAGGTTGAGTGTGAGGGTTAGGGTTAATGTGAGGGTTAGGGTTAGGGTTAGGGTTCGGTTATGTTTAGGGTTAGGGTGAGGGTTAGGGTCAGGGTTACGATGAGCTTGAGGTTTATGGTTAGGTTGAGAGTTAGGGTTAGGGTTAGGGTAAGGGTGAGGGTTAAGTTTAGGTTTAGGGTGAGGTTTAAGGATAGGATTAGGCTTAGGGTGAGGGCTAGGGTGAGGGTGAGGGTTAGGGTTAATGTTAGATTAAGGTTTTTGGTTTGGTTTAGTGTTAGGTTTGGGTTAGGTTGAGGTTTAGGGTTAAGGTGAGGGTGAGGATTATGGTTAGGGTGAGGGTTAGGGTTAGGATTAGTGTTAGCATGAGGGTGAGTGTTAGTATTAGGGTTAGGATTAGGGTGAGGGTTATGTTTAGGGTTAGGATTAGTGTTATTGTTAGGGATAGGGTTAGAGTTATGTTGAGGGTGAAGGTGAGGGTGAGGGTGAGGGTTAGGTTTAGGGTGAGGTTTAGGGATAGGGTTAGTATGAGGGTTAGGGTAAGTTTGAGGTTTAGGTTTAGATTTAGGGTTAGTTGGAGGGTTATGTCGAGGGTTAGGGTTAGGGTTAGTTTTAGGGTTAAGGATGGGGTGAAGGTTAGATTGAGGTTTAGGGTTGTGGTTAGGGTTAGGATTAGGGTGAGGATGAGGGTGAGTGTGAGGGTTAGGGTTAGGGTTTGGGTTAGGCTTAGGTTTAAGCTGAGGGTGAGGGTGGGGGTGAGGATTAGGTTTAGGGTGATGGTTAGGGTTAGTGTTAGGGTGAGTGTTAGGATGAGGGTTAGAATTAGTATTAGGGTTAGGGTGAGGTCTAGGGTGAGGGTGAGTGTTAGGTTTAGTGTGATGTTTAGGTTTATGTTTAGGGTGAGGGTTAGGATGAGGTTTAGGGTTAGGGTGAGGTTTAGGGTGAGGATGATGGTAAGGGTAAAGGTGAGGTTTAGGCTGAGGGTGAGGGTTAAGTGAAGGGTGAGGGTTAGGGTTAGGTTTAGGGTTAGGGTGAGGTTTAGATTGAGGATTAGTGTTAGGGTTAGTGTGAGGTTTAGGGTGAGGATGAGGGTTAGGGTTAGTGTGAGTGTGAGGGTTAGTGTTAGGGTTACGGTGAGGTCTAGGGTGAGGGTGAGGGTTAGGATTAGGGTTAGGGTTAGGGTGAGGTTTAGGATTAGGGTGAGGTTTAGGGTTAGTGTGAGGTTTATGGTTAGATTTAGGGTGAGATTTAGTGTTAGGGTGAGGGTTAGGGTTAGGGTGAGGGTTATGGTTAGGGTGCGGGTTAGGGTTATTGTTAGGGTTATTGTTAGGTTTAGGGTTATGGTTAGGTTGAGTGTGAGGGTTACGGTTAGGGTTAGGGTTACCCGTAGTTTTAGGCTGAGGGTTTGGGTGAGGGTGATGGTTAGGTTTAGTTTGAAGGTAATGGTTAGGGTTAGGTTTAGTGTTAAGGATATGGTTAGAGGTATTGTTAGGGTGAGGGTGAGGTTTAGGCGTAGGGTTAGTTTTAGACTGAGGTTTAGGGTGAGTATTAGGGTTAGGGTGATGGTTAGGGTAGGGGTGACGGTAAGGGTAAACGTGAGGGTTAGGTTGAGGGTGAGGGTTACGGTAAGGTTGACTATTAGGGTTTAGTTGAGGGTTAGGTTTAGGGTTAGGGTGCGAGTTAGGGTTTGCGTTAAGTTTAGGGTTAGGGTGAGGTTTAGATTAAGGATTACAGTGAGGGTGAGGGTTAGGGTTATTTTGAGTGTTAGGGTTAGGATTAGGGTTAGGGTTAGGGTGAGGTTTAGGGTTAGTGTTAGGGTGAGGGTAAGGAAGAAGTATTGGGTTAGAATTAGGGTTAGGGTGAGGCCTAGGGTGAGGATGAGGTTTAGGGTTAGGATTAGGGTTGGAGTTAGGGTTAGGATGAACGTGAGGTTTACGTTTAGAGTTACGGTGAGGGTGAGGGTTAGGGTTAGGATTAGGGTAAGGGTTAGGATGAGGATGAGGTTTAGGGTTAGTGTTAGGGTTAGGGTGAAGTGGAGGGTGAGTGTAAGGGTGACAGTTAGTGTTAGGTTTAGGGTTAAGGTAAGGGTCAGGGTTAGGGTGAGTGTGAGGATGAGGGTTAGGGTTACCCTGAGGGTTAGGGTTAGGGTTAGGAGGAGGGTTAGGGTGAATTTCAGGATTAGGATTAGGGTTAGGGTGAGGGCTAGGGTGAGGGTGAGGTTCAGGTTTAGGGTTAGGGTGAGGTTTAGGGTTAGGGTTTGGGTTAGGGTTAGGGTGAGGGTGAGGTTTAGGGTTAGAGTTAGGGTTAGGCTTAGGCTTAGGGTTAGGCTGAGAATGAGTGTGAGGCTGAGGGTTAGTGTTACGGTGAGGGTTAGGGTAAGAGTTAGGGGTTGGGTTAGTGTTAGGGTGAGGGTGAGGTTTACGGTTAGAGTTAGGGGTAGGATGAAGCTGAGGTTGAGGGTTTGGGTTAGGCTTAGTGTTAGATTTAGGGTTAGGGTGAGGGTTAGGTTTATGGTAAGTTTAAGGCTTAGGGTTAGGATTAGGTTTAGGGTAAGGGTTAGGGTGAGTGTGAACATTAGGACTAGGGTTAGGGTTTGGCTTAGGTTTAGGCTGAGGGTGATGGTGAGGGTTAAGATAAGTGTTAGATTAAGGTTTAGGGTTAGGGTTAGGGGTGAGAGTTAGGGTTTGTGTATGTTTAGGGTTAGGGTGAGGGTTAGGATTACGGCTAAGGTGAGCTTGAGGTTTAGGATTATGTTGATGATTAGGCTTAGGGTTAGGGCTAGGGTGAGGGTTAAGGTTCCGGTTAGGATGAGGGTAAGGTTGAGGATTAGGGTTAGGATTAGGGTTAGGCTGAGGGCTAGGGTGAGGTTGAGGGTTAGGGTGAGGGTAAGTTTGAGGGTTAGGTTTACCGTCAGGGTGATGATTAGGGTTAGGGTGAGGGTTAGGTTTAGGATTAGGGTTAGCCTGAGGATGAGTGTTAGGATTAGGGTTAGGGTTAGGTTTCGGGTTAGGATTAGTGTTATTGTTAGGGTTAGGGTTAGAGTTATGGTGAGGGTGAGTGTGAGGGTGAGGGTGAGGATTAGGGTTAGGGTGAGGTTTAGTGTTAGGGTTAGGATTAAGGTTAGGGTGAGAGTGAGGGTTCGGGTTAGGGTGAGTGTTAGGGTTAGGGTGAGGGTGAGAGTTAGGGTTAGGGTGAGTGTTAGGTTTAGGGTTAGGGTGAGAGTTAGGGTTCGGTTATGTTTAGGGTTAGGGTGAGGGTTAGGGTTAGGGTTAGGGTGAGAGTTAGGGTTCAGTTATGTTTAGGGTTAGGGTGAGGGATAGGGTTAGGGTTACGGTGAGCATGAGGTTTAGGGTTAAGTTGTGGATTCGGCTTAGGGTTAAGCCTAGGGTGAGGGTTAAGGTTAGGCTGAGGGTGAGAGTAACGGTGAGGTTTAGGGTTAGGATTAGGGTTAGGGTGAGGGTGAGGTTTAAGGTTAGAGTTAGGGTTAAGCTGAGGCTGAGGGTGAGTGTTAGGGTTAGGTTTAGGATTAGGATTAGGGTAAGGTTTAGGGTGAGTGTGAGTGTTAGGGTTAGGGATAGGCTTAAGGTTACACTGAGGGTGAGGGTGAGGGTGAGGTTTAGGGTTAGGATTAGGGTTAGGGTGAGGGTGAGTGTGTGTGTTAGAGTTAGGTTTAGGGTTTGGCTTAGGGTTAGGCTGAGGGTGAGGTTGAGGGTAAGGGTTAGTTTTAGGGTGAGGGTTAGGGTAAGGGTTAGGGGGAGGGTTAGGATGAGGTTTAGTGTTAGGATTAGGGTTAGGCTGAGGGCTAGGGTGAAGGGGAGGTTTAGGTTTAGGGTCAGGGTGAAGTTTAGTGTTTGGGTTAGGGTTAGGATGATGATCAGGGTCAGGGTTAACCTTTGGATTAATATTAGGCTTAGGCTTAAGGTGAGGTTTAGGTTGAGGGTTAGGATCAGGGTTAGGACTAGGATTAGGGTTAGGGTGATGGTGAGGATTAGGGCTAGGGTTAGGGAAAGGCTTAAGGTTAGGCTGAGGTTGAGGGTGAGTGTTAGGGTTAGGGTGAGGTTTAGGGTTAGGGTTAGGGTGAGTGTGAGGGTTAGGGTTAGGCTTAGGTTTAGGATTATGCTTAGGGTGAGGGTGTGGTTTAGTGTTAGGGTTAGGGGGAGGTTTAGGATGAGGGTTAGTGTTAGGGTGAGGTTTAGGGTGAGGGTGAGTGTGTGTGTTATGGTAGGTTTATGGTTAGGCTTAGGGTTAGGCTGCGGGTGAGGTTGAGGCTGAGGGTTAATGTTAGGGTGAGAGTTAGGATAAAGGTTAGGGGGAGGGTTAGGAAAAGGGATAGGGTTAGGATTAGGTTTGGGTGAGACTAGGGTGAGAATGAGGTTTAGGGTTAGGGTTAGCTTGAGGGTTAGGATTATGGTAAGGGTGAGAGTTAGTGTTTGGGTTACGTTTAGGGTTAGGTTGAGGGTTAAGGTAAGGGTTACGTTAAGGGTAAGGGTTAGGGTTAGATTGAGGGTGAGGGTTCGGATTGGGGTTAGGGTGAGCGTGAGGGTTATGGTTAGTGTTAGGGTGAGGGTTAGGATGAGGGTTAGGGTTAGGATTAGTGTTAGGGTGAGGGCTAGGGTGAGGGTGAGGTTTAGGGTTAGGGTTAGGGTTAGGGTGAGGTTTGGGGTTAGGGGTAGGGTTAGTGTTAGGGTGAGGGTGACGTTTACATTTATAGTTAGGTGTAAGATGAGACTGAGGTTGAGGGTTAGGGTTAGGCTTAGTGTTAGATTTAGGGTTAGGGTGAGGATAAGGTTGAGGGTGAGTGTTAGGATTAGGTTTAGGGTAAGGGTTAGGGTGAGTGTGAGCATTAGGGCTAGGGTTAGGGTTTGGCTTAGGGTTAGGCTGAGGGTGAGGGTGAGGATGAGGGTTAGGGTTAGTGTTAGATTAAGGTTTAGGGTTAGGGTTAGTGTTAGGGTGAGGGTTAAGTTGAGAATGAGGTTTAGGGTGACGTTGAGGATTAGGCTTAGGGTTAGGGCTAGGGTGAGTGTTAAGGTTAGGGTTAGGGTGAGGGTTAGGATGAGGATTAGGTTTAGGATTAGGGTTAGGGTGAGGGCTAGGGCTAGGGTGAGTGTGAGGGTTAGGGTTAGTGTTAGATTAAGGTTTAGGGTTAGGTTTAGGGTTAGGGTGAGGGTAAGTTTGAGGGTTAGTGTTAAGGTCAGGGTGATGATTAGGGTTAGGGTGAGGGCTAGGTTTTAGTATTAGGTTTAGCCTGAGGATGAGTGTTAGGATTAGTGTTAGGGTTAGGGTTAGGGTTAGGTTTCGGTTTTGGATTAGTGTTATTGTTAGGGTTAGGGTTAGAGTTATGGTGAGGGTGAGGGTGAGGGTGAGGGTGAGGGTGAGGGTTAGGGTTAGGGTGAGGTTTAGCGTTAGGGTTAGGATTAGGGTTAGTGTGAGTGTGAGGGTTAGGTTTAGGGTGAGTGTTAGGGTTAGGGTTAGGGTGAGAGTTAGGGTTTGGTTATGTTTAGGGTTAGGGTGAGGGTTAGGGTTAGGGTTACGGTGAGCATGAGGTTTAGGGTTAGGTTGAGGATTAGGCTTAGGGTTAATGCTAGGGTGAGGGTTAAGGTTAGGCTTAGGGTGAGGGTAAGGATGAGGATTAGGGTTAGGATTAGGGTTAGGGTGAGGGCTAGGGTGAGCTTGAGGGTTAGGATTAGTGTTAGATTAAGGTTTAGGTTTAGGGTTAGGGTTAGGGTCAGGGTTAGGTTGAGGGTTAGGGTTACAGTGATGGTGAGGATTAGGGTTAGGGTTAGGATAAGGGTTAGCATGAGGTTGAGTGTTAGTATTACAGTTAGGGTTAGGGTTAGGGTTAGGTTTCGGTTTAGGATTAGTGTAATTGTTAGGGTTAGGGTTCGAGTTATGTTTAGGGTGAGGGTGAGGGTGAGGGTTAGGGTTAGGGTTATGGTGAAGTTTAGGGTTAAGGTTAGGATTAGGGTTAGTTTGAGGGTGAGTTTTAGGGTTAGATTTAATTTTAGTTGCAGGGTTAGGTCGAGGGTTAGGGTTAGGTTTAGTTTTAGGGTTAAGTTTAGGGTGAGGGTTAGGTTGAGGTTTAGGGTTATGGTTAGTGTTAGGGTTAGGATTAGGATGAGGGTGAGGGTGAGTGTTAGGGTTAAGGTTAGGGTTAGCCTTAGGCTTAGGGTTAGGCTGAGTGTGAGGGTGGGTGTGAAGATTAGGTTTAGGGTGATGGTTAGCATTAGGGCTAGGTTGACGGTTAAGATGAGGGTTAGGATTAGGATTAGAGTTAGGATGAGGGCTAAGGTGAGGGTGAGGGTTAGGGTAAGTTTTCAGCTTAGGCTAAGGTTTAGGATGAGCATGAGTTTGAGGGTGAGGGTTAGGGTTAGGGTGATGGTTAGGTTTATGGTTAGGGTGAGGGTTAGGATGAGGTTTAGGGGAAGGGTGAGGGTTAGGGTGAGGATGATGGTAAGGGTAAAGATGAGGTTTAGGCTGAGGGTGAGGTTTAAGATAAGAATGAGCGTTAGGGTTAAGTTTAGGGTTAGGGTAAGGGTTAAGGTTAGGGTTAGATTGAGGGTTAGATTGAGGATTAGGGTTAGCGTTAGTGTGATCTTTAGGGTGAGGATGAAGGTTAGGGTTAGGGTCAGGGTGATGGTTAGAATTAGGGTTAGGGTGAGGGCTAGGGTGAGGGTGAGAATTAGGGTTAGGGTTAGGGTTAGGGTGAGGTTTCGGATTAGGGTGAGGTTTAGAGTTAATGTGAGGGTTAGTGTTAGGGTTAGGGTTAGCGTTAAGTTGCGGGTTATGTTTAGTGTGAGGGTTAGGTTTAGGGTTAGGGTTATTGTTAGGTTTAGGGTTAGGGTTACGGTTATGGTGATGGTGAGGTTTAGGGTTACGGTTAGGGTGAGGTTTAGTGTTAGTGTTAGGATTAGAGTTAGGGTTATGATGAGGGTGAGGTTTAGGGGTACAGTTAGGGTTAGGGTGAGGGTTAGGGTTAGGTGCGGGTTAGCGTGGGTGTGACAGTAAGGGTAAAGTTGAGAGTTAGGCTGAGGGTGAGGGTTACGGTAAGGGTGAGGGTTAGGGTTAGGGTGAGGGTTAGTGTTAGCTTTAGGGTGAGGTTGAGGGTTAGATTGAGGATTAGTGTTAGTGCTAGTGTGAGGTTTAGGGTGAGGATGAGGGTTAGGATTAGGGTGAAGGCTAGGGTGAGGGTGAGGGTTGGGGTTAGTGTTAGGCTGAGGTTTAGGTTTACGGTGATGTTTAGGGTTAGTGTGCGGGTTAGTGTTACAGTTAGGATTAGTGTTAGGTTGAGGGTAAGTGTTTGGGTGAGCATTAGGGTTAGGGTGAGGGTTATGGTTAGGGTGAGTGTTAGGGTTAGGTTTATGTTTATTGTTAGGGTTTGGGATAGTGTTACGGTTACGGTGAGGATGAGTGTGAGGTTTAGGTTTAGGGTGAGGTTTAGGGTTAGGGTTAGTGTTAGGGTGAGGTTGAGGTTTAGGGTTAGATTTAGGGTTATTGTTAGTGTTAGGGTTATTGTTAGCATTAGGGTTAGTGTTACAGTCAGGGTAAGTCTTAGGGTGAGGGTTTGGGTCAGGGTGAGGGTTATGGTTAGTCTGAGGGTTAGGATTAGGGTTAGGGTTATTGTTAGGGTTGGGTTTAAGTTTATGGTTATGGTACGGGTGAGGGTGAGGGTTAGTGTTAGGGTTAGGGTGAGGTTTAGAATGAGGGTGGGGTTTAGGGTTAGAGTTAGGGTTAGGGTGAGGGTTAGCTTGAGGGTTAGGGTTAGGGTTAGTGTTAGGTTTAGGGTTAGGGTGAGAGTTAGGAGGAGGTATAGGGTTAGTGTTAGGGTTAGGATTAGGGTTAGGGTGAGGGTGAGTGTGTGTGCTAGGTTTTGGTTTAGGGTTAGGCTTAGGGTTAGGCTGAGGGTGAGTTTGAGAGTGAGAGTTAGGTTTAGGGTTAGGGTAAGGGTGAGGGTGAGGTTTAGGGTTAGGGTTAGGGTGGGATTAGGATTAGGGTTAGGGTGAGGGTGAGGGTGAGGTTTAGGTTTAGGGTTAGGATGAGGGTTAGCGTTAGGATTAGGGTTAGGGTGAGTACTAGGGTGAGGGTGATGGTTAGGTTTAGGGTGACGGTTAAGTTTACGGTTAGGGTGAAGTTTAGGATGAGGTTTAGGGTTAGGAGGAGGTTTAGGGTGAGGATAATGATAAGGGTAAAGGTGAGGTTTATGCTGGGGGTTAGGGTTAAGATAAGGATGAGTGTTAGGGTTAGGGTTAGGGTTAGGGAAGGGTTAGGATTAGGGTTATGATGAGGGTTAAATTGAGTTTTAGGGTTAGGGTTAGTGTAAGGATTAAGGTTAGGTTGAAGGTTAAGGTTAGGGTCAGGTTTAGGGTTAGGGTGAGGTTGAGTTTTTGTGGTGTCATTAGGGTTATGGTGAGAGTTAGGGTGAGGGTTAGGTTTAGGGTAAGGGTTCGCATGGGGGTGATGGTAAGGTTAAACGTGAGGGTTAGTCTGAGGTTCAGGGTTACAGTGGGGTGAGGTTTAGTGTTAGGGTGAGGGTTAGGGTTAGGGGAAGGGTGTGGGTGAGGGTTAGATTGAGGATTAGTGTTACGGTTAGTGTGAGGTTTAGGGTGAGGATGAGGGTTAGGGTTAGGGTGAGGGGTAGGGTGAGGGTGAGGGTTAGGTTTAGGTTTAGGGTGAGGTTTAGGGTTAGGGTCATGATTAGGGTTAGTGTGAGGATTAGTGTTAGTTTTAGGGTTAGTGTTAGGGTGAGGGTAAGTGTTAGGGTGAGGGTTAGGGTCAGGGTGAGGGTTATGTTTAGGTTGAGTGTTAGGGTTAAGGTTAGGGTTAGGGTTATTGTTAGGGTTAGGGTTACGGTTACGGTGAGGGTGAGGGTGAGGGTGAGGGTGAGGGTTAGGGTTAGTATGAGGTTTAGGTTTAGGGTATGGGTTAGAGTTAGGGTTAGGGTGAGAGTGAGTTTTACGGTTAGAGTTAGGGGTAGTGTTAGGGTCAGTGTTAGGGTGAGGGTTTGGGTTAGAGTTACACTTAGGCTTAGGCTTAGGCTTAGGCCAAGCATGAGGGTGAGGGTTAGGGTTAGGGTTAGGGTGCGGGTTAGGGTTAGTTTTAGGGTGAGGTTTAGGATGAGGTTTAGGGTTAGGATTAGTCTTAGGGTGAGGACTAGTGTGAGGGTTAGGGCGAGGGTTAGTTTTAGGGATAGGGTTAGGTTTAGGGATAGGGTTAGGTTGAGGGTGAGTCTGAGGGTCAGTGTTAGGGTTAGGCTTAGGTTTAGGGTGAGGGTAAGGTTATGGTTTTGGTTAGGGTGAGGGTGATGCTGAGGATTAAGGATAGATTTAGGGTTGGGTTTAGTGTTAGTGTTAGGGTTAGGGTTATGGTTACAGTTAGGTTAGGGCTAGGGTTAGGCTTAGGTTTAGGCTGAGGGTGAGGGTGGGGTTGAGTATTAGGGTTAGGGTTAGGATTAAGGTTTTTGTTAGTGTAATTGTTAGGGTTAAGTTTGCACTGAGGTTGAGGCTGAAGGTGAGGATTATGGATAATATTAGGGTTAAGGTTAGGGTTAGTGTTATTTTTAGGGTTAGGTTTAGAGTTACGGTGAGATTGAGGGTGAGGGTTAAAGTTAGGGTTAGGGCGAGGTTTAGCGTGAGGTTTATGGTTAGGGTTAGGGTGAGGGTGAGGTTTAACATTAGAGTTAGTGTTAGGGGGAGGGTTAGGGGGAGGTTTAGGTTTATTGTTAGTGTTAGGGTTAGGGGATGATGAGGGTTAGGTTGAGGTTTAGGGATAGGGTTAGGTTTAGTATTAGGGTTAGGGTGTGGGTGAGTGTGACCGTTAGTGTGAGGGCTAGGCTTTGGCTTAGGGTTAGGCTCAGGATGAGGGTGGGGGTGAAGATTATGGTTAGGGTGATGGTTTGGGTTAGGGTTAGTTTTATTGTTAGGGTTAGGGTTAGAGTTACGGTGAGGGTGAGCGTGAGGGTTAGGGTTAGGTTTAGGGTTAGGGTTAGGATTAGGGTTAGGGTGAGGGTGAGGTTTAGGTTAGACTTAGGGTTAGTTGGAGATTTAGGTCGAGGGTTAGGGTTAGGGTTAGTTTTAGGGTTAAGTTTAGGGTGAGGGTTAGGTTGAGGTTTAGGTTTATGGTCAGGGTTAGTTTTAGGAGTAGGGTGATTGTGAGTGTGAGGGTGAGGGTTAGGGTTAGTCTTAGAATTAGGCTTATAGTTAGGCTGAGGGTGAGGGTGGGGGTAAAGATTAGGTTTAGGGTGGTGGTTATGGTTGAGGCTAGGGTGAGGGTTAGGATGAGGATTAGGATTAGCATTAGGGTTAGGGTGAGGGCTATGGTGTGGGTGAGGGTTAGGGTAAGGGTTAAGCTTAGGCTTAGGGTTAGGCTGAGCATGACGTTGAGGGTGAGGGTTAGGGTTAGGGTGATGGTTAGGTTTAGGGTTAGGGTGAGGGTTAGGATGAGGTTTATGGTTAGGGTGAGGGTTAGGGTGAGGATGATGGTAAGGGTCAAGGTGAGGTTTAGGCTGAGGGTGAGGGTTAAGTTAAGGGTGAGGGTTAGGGTTAGGTTTAGGGTTAGGGTAAGGGTTAGGGTTAAGGTTAGGGTGAGGGTTAGATTGAGGATTAAGGTTAGGCTTAGTGTGAGGTTTAGAGTGACGATGAGTTTTAGGGTTAGGGTGAGGGTGAGGGTTAGGATGAGGTTCAGTTTAAGGATTAGGGTTATGGTGAGGGCTAGGATGAGTGTGAGGTTTAGGGTTTGGGTTAGGTTGAGGTTTAGGGTTAGGGTTAGGGTTAGGGTTAGTGTGAGGTTTATGGTTATTGTTAGTGTTAGGGTTATGGGATGGTCAGGGTTAGGTTGAGGTTTAGGGATAGTGTTAGGTTTAGTATTTGATTTAGGGTCAGGGTGAGTGTGACGGTTATGGTGAGGGCTAGGCTTAGGCTTAGGGTTAGGCTGAGGTTGTGGGTGCGGGTGAGGGTTAGGGTTAGGGTTAGGGTGTGGTTTAGGGTTAGGGTTAGTGTTAGTGTGAGGGTGAGGTTTAGGGTTAGATATAGGGTTTGGGGGAGGGTTAGGGTTAGGGTTAGGGATAGGGTTAGTGTTAGAAGTAGGGTGAGGGTGAGGGTTAGGTTGAGGTTTAGGGTTAGGGTTATGGTTAGGGTTAATTTGAGGGTTAGTGTTAGGGTTAGGGTTAGTGTTAGGTTGAGGGTAAGTTTTAGGTTGAGGGTTTGGGTTAGGGTGAGTGTTATGGTTAGGGTGATCGTTAGGATTAGGGTTAGGGTTATTGTTAGGGTTAGGTTTAGGGTTTTTGTTACGGTGAGGGTGAGGCATAGGGTTAGGGTTAGGGTGAGGTTTAGGGTTTGGGTTAGGGTTAGAATGAGGATTATGATGAAGGTGAGGTTTGGGGTTAGTGTTAGGTTGATGGTGAGGGTTAGGGTTAGGATTTGGTTTAGGGTGAGGGTGAGTGTGTGTGTTAGGTTTAGGTTTAGGCTAAGAGTTAGGCTAAGGGTGAGGTTGAGTGTGAAGGTTAGGGTTTGAATTAGTGTTATTGTGAGAGTGAGGGCGACGGTTTGGTTTAGTGTTAGGGTGAGGGTTAGGGTGAGTGTTAGGATTAGGTTTAGGGTTATGGTGAGCGTTAGGGTTAGGGTTAGGTTGAGGGTTTGGATTAGGGTAAGAGTTAGGGTTCAGAAAACCCAGAAATGAACCTACAGACCTATAACCATCTAATCTTCGATAAGGAAGCTAAAACAATAGAATGGAAGAAAGACAGCCTCTTCAGTAAATGGTGCTGGTAAAATTGGTTAACTACATGTAGAAAACTAAAGCTAGCTCCTTATATATCACTCTGCACCAGAATCAACTCCAAATGGATCAAAGACCTTGAACTCAAAGCAGACACTCTGAAAACATTACAGGATGGAATAGGAGAAACCCTAGGTCTCCTTGGCTCAGGCCGAAATTTTCTGAATAGAGACCCAGAAACACAACAAATCAAAGAAAGGTTGGACAAATGGGATTGCATAAGGTTGCAGAGCTTCTGCAGGGCAAATGACATAGCTAGCAAGATCAATAGAAAGCCCACCGATTGGGAGAAGATCTTTACTAGCCATACAACGGACAAGGGTCTCATATCTAAAATATACTTGGAACTCAAAAAATTAAACCACCCAACAACAAATCTTCAAAGAAACAACTGCCCAATAAATAAGTGGGCGAAAGACTTAAAGAGAAGCTTCTCTGAAGAAGAAAGAAGGATGGCCAATAGACACATGAAGAAATGTTCAATATCCCTAGCCATAAAAGAAATGCAAATCAAAACAACATTGAGACATCACCTCACTCCAGTTAGAACAGCAAAAATCAAGAACTCTAAGAACAACAGATGCTGGAGGGGATGTGGACAGAAAGGAACCTTACTACATTGTTGGTGGGAATGTAAACTTGTTCAACCACTTTGGAAAGCAGTATGGAGGTTCCTCAAAAGACTTCACATAGATCTCCCCTATGATCCAGCAATCCCACTTTTGGGCATTTACCCAAATGTATACAAACAAGACCACACTAAAGCTACCAGCACAACTATGTTTATTGCAGCATTATTTACCATAGCTAAGATATGGAACCAACCCAGATGCCCCTCAATAGATGAATGGATCAAGAAAATGTGGTATATATACACAATGGAATTCTATGCCTCCATCAGAAAGAATGACATTTCCCCATTTGTTAGGAAATGGAAAGGCTTGGAAAAAATTATATTAAGTGAAGTAAGCCAGGCCCAAAGAAACATAGGTCCCATGGTTTCCCTTATTTGCAATATCTAGTATAGGTATGAGTCAAGCAGAAAAGGTCAGATAATGTGATGTTAGGAAAATGAATCCTTAGTTATGTATTTTAATGTTTTCGTTTCTTTCATGCATGTGTTTCTAACCCATTTATAAGATTATTTCTTTGTTGCTTTGTATGTCCCTCCCCCACAGTGTAACCCCCGCTTTCACTTTATTTGATGTCAGTATAAAATGTGGAGGAGATGGGGACAACAAGTCGTTTAAGGATTCAGGTGGACCTGTTCAACAAGGAGAATTACAAAATGTCATGTCAAAGCAAGCTTTACAATGTCGGTGTGGGGGTGGGAGGGGGGTATGATTGGGTAGGGGGGAGAGGGAAGCCTGGGAAGGGAGGTGAAGGGTAAACAAAGGAGGAGGCTGCAATGCTTGGTAAGAAATGTATGCATTATCCTGCCAATGTAATTGTAACCCCTCTGTACAGTATGTTCTCAAATAAAATAAAATAAAATTTAAAAAAAAGAGTTAGGGTTCAGTTAAGTTCAGGGTTAGGGTGAGGGTTAGGGTTAGGGATATGGTGAGCATTAGGGTTAGGGTTAGGTTGAGGTTCTGGGTTACGTTAAAGATTAGGGTTAGTTTTAGGGTTAGGATGAGGGTTAGGATGAGGATTAGGGTTATGATTAGTGTTAGGGTGAGGGATAGGGTGAGGGTGAGAACTAGGGTTAGTGTTAGGTTACGGCTTAGGGTTAGGGATAGGATTAGGGTGAGGGTTAGGATGAGGTTTAGGGTTACAGTGAGGGTGAGGGTTAGGGTTAGGGTGAGGGTTAGGGTTAGGATTAGGGTTAGGGCTAGGGTGAGGGTGAGGTTTACGGTTAGAGTTAGGGTTAGGGTGAAGCTGAGGGTGAGTGTTAGGGTTCCAGTTAGTGTTAGGTTTTAGGTTAGTGTAAGTGTCAGTGTTAAAGTGAGGTTAAGGGTGAGGGTTAACATTAGGGTGAGGGTTAGGGTTAAGGTTAGGGGGAGGGTTAGGGTTAGGGTTAGAGTTAGGGTTAGGGTGAGGCTGAGGTTTAAGGTTAAGGTTAGGGTGAGGTTTAGGGTTAGGGTTAGAGTTAGGGTTAGGGTGAGGCTGAGGTTTAGAATTAGAGTTAGGGTTAAGGTGAGGCTGAGGGTGAGGGTTAGGGTTAGGTTTAGGATAAGGACTAGGGTAAGGGTTAGGGTGAGTGTGAGGGTTTAGGGTTAGGGTTAGGGTTAGGCTTAGGGTTACACTGAGGGTGAGGGTGAGGGTTAGGGTTAGGATTAGGGTTAAGGTGAGGTTCAGTGTGTATGTTAGTGTTAGGTTTAGGGTTAGGCTTCAGGTTAGGCTGAGGGTGAGGGTGAGGGTGAGGATTAGGGTTTGGGTGAGGGTTAGGGTAAGGGTTTGGGGGAGGGTTAGGATGAGGGTTAGTGATAGGATTAAGGTTAGGGAGAGGGCTATGGTGAGCGTGAGGTTTAGGTTGAGGTTCAGGGGGAGGTTTAGTATTAGAGTTAGTGTTAGGGTGAGGCTGAGGGTGAGGGTTAGGGTTAGGATTAATGTTAAGCTTAGGCTTAAGGTGAGGGTTAGGTTGAGGCTGAGGGTTAGGATTAGGGTTAGGAGTAGGATTAGGGTTAGGGTGAGGGTGAGTGTGAGGGTTAGGCATAGGGTTAGGGATAGGCTTAGGTTTAGTCTGAGGTTGAGGGTGAGGGTTAGGGTTAGGGTGAGGTTTAGGTTTAGGGTTACGGTGTGTGTGAGGGTTAGAATTAGGGTTAAGCTTCGGATTAGATTGAGGGTGAGGGTGTGGGTTAGTGTTAAGGTTAGGTTTAGGGTTATGGGGAGGGTTAAAATGAGGGTTAGGTTTAGGGTGAGGTTTAGAGTGAGGGTGAGTTTGTGTGTTAGGGTTAGGTTTAGTGTTAGGCTTAGGGTTAGTCTGAGGGTGAGGTTGAGGCTGAGGATTAGTGTTAGGATGAGGGTTAGGGTAAGGGTTAGGGGGAGGGTTAGGAAAAGGGAAAGGGTTAGGATTAGGGTTGGGTGAGGCTAGAGTGATGATGAGCTTTAGGGTTAGGTTTAGCTTGATCATTAGGATTATGGTAAGGGTGAGAGTTAGTGTTTGGGTTAAGTTTAGGGTTAGGTTGAGGGTTAGGGTAAGGGTTATGGTGAGGGTGAGTGTTAGGGTTAGGTTGAGGGTGAGGGATCGGATTAGGTTTAGGGTGAGGGTGAGGGTTATTGTTAGTTGTAGGTTGAGGGTGAGCGCTAGGGTGAGGGTGAGGTTTAGGGTTAGGGGTAGGGTTAGTGTTAGGGTGATGGTGAAGTTTAGGGTTAGAGTTAGGGGTAGGATGAGGCTGAGGTCGAGGGTTAGGGTTGGGGTTAGTGTTAGATTTAGGGCTAGGGTGATGGTTAGGTTGAGGGTGAGGGTTAGGCTTAGGGTTAGGGTTAGGTTTATGGTAAGGGTTAGGGTGAGTGTGAGCGTTAGGGCTAGGGTTAGGTTTTGGCTTAGGGTTAGGCTGAGGGTGAGGATGAGGGTTAGGGTTAGTGTTAGATTAAGTTTTAGGGTTAGGGTTAGGGTTAAGGTGAGAGTTAGGGTTCAGTTATATTTATGGTTAGGGTGAGGCTTAGGGTTAGGTTTAAGGTGAGCGTGAGGTTTAGGGTTACGTTGAGGATTAGGGTTAGGGTTAGGGCTAGGGTGAGGGTTAAGGTTAGGGTTAGGGTGAGGGTAAGGATGAGGTTTAGGGTTAGGATTAGGGTTAGTGTGAGGGCTAGGGTGAGGTTGAGGGCTAGGGTTAGTGTTAGATTAAGGTTTAGGGTTAGGGTGAGAGTTAGGTTTAGGATTAGGGTTAGTGTGAGGGTGAGTGTTAGGGTTAGGGTTAGCGTTAGGTTTTGGTTTAGGATTAGTGTTATTGTTAGGGTTAGGTTTAGAGTTATTTGAGTGTGAGGGTGAGGGTGAGGGTTAGGGTTATTGTGAGGTTAAGGGTGAGGGTTAGGATTAGGGTGAGGTTAAGGGTGAGGGTTAGGGTTAGGATGAGGGTTAGGGTTAGGGTTAGGGTGAGAGTTAGGGTTTGATTATGTTTAGGGATAGGGTGAGGATTATGGTTAGAGTTATGGTGAGCATGAGTTTTAGGGTTACGTTGAGGATTAGGCTTAGGGTTAGGGCTACGGTGAGGGTTAAGGTTAGCGTTAGGGTGAGGGCAAGGATGAGGATTAGGGTTAGGGTGAGGATTAGGGTTTGGATTAGGCTTAGCATAAGAGTGAATGTTAGGATTAGGGTTAGGGTTTGGGTGAGGTTTAGGGATAGGATTAGTGTTATTGTTACGGTTAGGGTTAGAGTTGTGATGAGGGTGAGGGTGAGGGTGAGGATTAGGGATAGGGATAGGGTGAGGTTTAGGGTTAGGATTAGGATTAGGGGTTGGGTGAGGGTGAGATTTAGGGTTAGATTTAGGGTTATTTGGAGGGTTAGGTCGAGGGTTAGGTTTAGGGTTAGTTTTAAGGTTAAGGTTAGGGAGAGGTTTAGGTTGAGGTTTTGTGTTATTGTTAGGGTTAGGGTTAGGATTAGGGTGAGGGTGAGGTTGAGTGTGAGGGTTAGGGTTAGGGTTAGGCTTAGGCTAGGGTTAGGCTGAGTGTGAGGGTGGGGGTGAAGATTAGGTTTAGGGTGATTGTTAGGGTTAGGGCTAGGATGAGTGTGAAGATGTGGGTTAGGATTATGATTAGGGTTAGGTTGAGGTCTAGGGTTAGGGTGAGGGTCAGGTTAAGGGTTAGGCTTAGGCTTAGGGTTAGGCTGAGCGTGAGGTTGAGGGTCAGGTTTAGGGTTAGGGTGATTGTTAAGTTTACGGTTGGGTGAGGGTTGGAATGAAGTTTAGGGTTAGGGTGAGGGTTAGGGTGATGGTGATAAGGGTAAAGGTGATGTTTAGTTTGAGGTTGAGGGTTAAGGTAAGGGTGAGTGTTAGGTTAAAGTTTGGGGTTAGGGTAAGGGTTAGGGTTAGGGTTAAGGTGAGGGTTAGATTTAGGATTAGGATTAGGTTTAGTGTGAGATTTAGGGTGAGGATGAAGTTTAGGGTTAGGGTGAGGGTGATGGTTAGAATTAGGGTTAGGGTGAGGGCTAGGGTCAGGGTGAGGATTAGCGTTAGGGTTAGGGTTAGGGTGAGGTTTAGGATTAGGGTGAGGTTTAGGGTTAGTGTGACTGTTAGTGTTAGGGTTAGCGTTAGTGTTAGGGTGAGGGTATGTGTTAGGGTGAGGGTTAGTGTTAGGTTGTGGGTTATGGTTCGTGTGAGGGTTAGGGTTAGGTTTATGGTTATTGTTACCTTTAGGGTTAGGGTTACGGTTATGGTGAGTGTGAGGGTTAGGGTTAGGGTTTGGGTCAGGTTTAGTATTAGGGTTAGTGTTAGAGTTAGGGTTATGTTGAGGTTGAAGTTTAGGGGTAGAGTTAGGGTTAGGGTAAGGGTTAGTTTTAGGGTGCGCATTAGCTTGGGGGTGAAAGTAAGGTTAAACGCGAGGGTTAGGCTGAGGGTGAGGGTTACGGTAAGGTTTAGGGTTAGGGTTAGGGTGAGGCTTAGTGTTAGCTTTAGAGTCAGGTTGAGGATTAGATTGAGGATTAGTGTTAGAGTTAGTGTGAGGTTTAGGGTGAGGATGAGGGTTAGGGTTAGGGTGAAGGCTAGGGTGAGGGTGAGGGTTGGGGTTAGTGTTAGACTGAGGTTTATGGTTCGGGTGATGTTTAGGGTGAGTGTGAGTGTTAGGGTTAGGGTGAGGTTTAGGGTTATGGTTAGGGTTAGGGTTAGTTAGGGTGAGGTTGAGGATTAGGATTAGATTTAGGGTTAGTGTTAGTGTGAGGTTAGTGTTAGCATTAGGGTTAGTGATACTGTGAGCGTAAGTCTTAACTTGAGGTTTTGGGTCAGGGTGACGGTTATGGTTATTGTGAGCGTTAGGATTAGGGTTAGGGTTATTGTTAGGGTTCGGTTTAAGGTTACGGTTATGGTGCGGGTGAGGATGAGGGTTAGGGTTATTGTTAGGGTGAGGTTTAGGGTGAGGGTGAGGTTTAGGGTTACAGTTAGGGTTAGGGTGAGGATTGGGATTAAGGTTAGGCTTAGGCTTAGGCCGAGCATGAGGGTGAGTGTTAGGGTTCGTGTTTAGGTGAGGGTTAGGGTTAGGTTTAGGATTAGGGTGAATGTTACTATGAGGTTTAGGGTAAGGATAAGTGTAAGTGTGAGGGCTAGGCTGAGGGTTAGAGTGAGGGTTAGGGTTAGGGATAGGGTGAGGTTTAGGATTAGAGTTAGGGTGATGGTGAGTGTGAGGGTTAGGATTAGGGTTAGGGTTAGGATTAGAGTTAGGATGAGGGTTAAGGTTTGGGATAGGGTGAGGGTGAGGCTGAGGATTAGGGTTAGGTTTCGGGTTAGGTTTAGGGTTAGTGTTAGTGTTAGGGTTAGGGTTAGGGTTACAGTGAGGTTTGGGGTTAGGGTTAGGGTTAGGCTTAGAATTAGGGTGAGGGTTAGGATGAGGATTAGGTTTACGATTAAGGTTAGGGTGAGGGCTAGGGTGAAGGCGAGGATTAGGGTTAGTGATAGGGTAACGTGGGTTAGGGTTAGGGTTAGGGTGAGGGTTAGGATGAGCGTTAGGTTTACGGTGAGGGTGAGGGTTAGGGTTAGGGTGAGGTTTAGGGTTTGGATTAGGGTTTGGGTGAGGTGAGTGTTAGCATTAGGGTTAGGGTTAGGGTTAGGGTTAGATTTAGGGTTAGGATTACTGTTATTGTTTGGGTTAGGGTTAGAGTTATGTTGAGAGTGATGGTGAGGGTGAGGATTAGGGTTAGAGTTAGGGTTAGGTTTAGGGTTAGGGTTAGTGTTAGGGTGAGGGTGCGGTTTATGGTTAGATTTAGGTTTAGTTGGAGGGTTAGGTCTAGGGTTTGGATTAGGGTAAGTGTTAGGGTTAAGGTTAGTTTCAGGGTTAGGTGGAGGTTTAAGGTTAGGGTTAGTGTGAATTTTAGGGTGAGCATGAGGGTTAGGGTTAGGGTGAGGTTTATGTGTAGGGCGATGCTTACGGATAGTGTGAGGTTTAGTGTTAGGGTTAGGATTAGTGTTAGGGTGAGGGTAAGTGTTAGGGTGAGGGTTAGGGTTAGGGTGAGGCTAAGGGTTAGGGTTAGGGTTATTGTTAGCGTTAGTGTTAGGGTTAAGGTTATGGTGAGGGTGAGGGTGACGGTTAGGGTTAGGGCTAGGATGAGGTTTAGGGTTAGGGTTAGGGTTAGGGTTAGGGTTAGGATTAGGGATAGGCTTAGGGTTAGGCTGAGGTTGAGGGTGAGGGTTAGGGTTAGGGTCAGGTTTAGGGTTAGGTTTAGGGTGTGTGTGAGGGTTAGGGTTAGGCTTAGGATTAGGATTAGCCTGAGGGTGAGGGTGTGAGTTAGGGTTAGGATTAGTGTTAGGGTGATGTTTAGGGTTTGGGTTAGGGTTACTGTGAGGTTGAGGATTAGGTTTAGAGTTAGGGTTAGGGTGAGGTTTAGGTTCAGGGTTAGGGTAAGTGTTAGTTTTAGGTTTAGGGTTAGAGTGAGAGTCAGGGGGAGGGTTAGGGTTAGGGTTAATGTTAGGGTTAGGATTTGGGTTAGAGTGAGGGTGATTGTGTTTTAGGTTTACGTTTAGGTTTAGGCCTACGGTTAGGCTGAGGGTGAGGTTGACGTTGACGGCTAGGTTTAGCCTGAGGTTTATGGATGAGGGTTAGGGTTAGGATTAGAGTTAGAGTAAGGGCTAGGGTGAGTGTGAGGGTGAGGTTTAAGGTTAGGGTTATGATTTGGGGGAGCTTTAGTGTTAGGGTTAGGGTTAGAGTTACGGTTAGGCTGAGGGTGAGGTTTAGGGGTACAGTTAGGGTTAGGGTGCGGGTTAGCTTGGGGGTGATGGTAAGGGTAAAGTTGAGGGTTAGGCTGAGGGTGATGGTTACGGTAAGGGTTAGGGTTAGAGTTAGGGTGAGGGTTAGTGTTAGCTTTAGGGTGAGGGTGAGGGTTAGATTGAGGATTAGTGTTAGGGTTAGTGTGAGGTTTAGGGGGAGGATGAGGGTTAGGCTTAGGGTGAGGGCTAGGAAGAGGGTGAGGTTTAGGGTTAGTTTTAGGGTGAGGTTTAGTGTTAGAGTGATGGTTAGAGTTAGTGTGAGGGTTAGTGTAAGGGTTAGATTTAGTGTTAGGGTGAATGTAAGTGTTAGGGTGAGGGTTAGGGTTAAGGTGAGTGTTATGGTTAGGGTGAGGATTAGGATTGTTTTTAGCATTAGGGTTAGGGTTACGGTTATGGTGAGGGTGAGGGTGAGGCTTAGGTTTAGGACTAGGATGAGGTTTAGTTATAAGGTTAGGGTTAGGGTTAGGGTCAGGGTGAGGCTTAGTTTTAGAGTCAGGGTTAGGATGAGGCTGAGGGTGAGAGTTAGGTTTAGGATTAATGTTAGGGTTAGGTTTAAGGTGAGGGTGAGGTTGAGAGTGAGGGTTAGAGTTAGGGTTAGGAGTAGGATTACAGTTAGGGTTTGGGTGAGTGTGAGGGGTAGGTTTAGGGTTAGGGATAGGCTTAGGTTTAGGCTGCGGTTAAGGGTGAGGTTTAGGGTTAGGGTGAGGGTTAGGGTTAGGATTAGGATTAGGAATAGGGTTGGGGTTAGGGTGAGTGTGAGGGTTAGGGTTAGGTTTAGGGTTAGTCTTAGGGTTAGGCTGAGGATGAGGGTGAGGGTGAGGGTTAGGGTTAGGGTGAGGGTTAGGTTTAGGGTTATGGGGAGGGTTAGGATGAGGGTTACGGTTAGGATTATTGTTAGAGTGAGGGCTAGGAAGAGGTTGAGGTTTAGGGTTAGGGTTAGTGTGAGGTTTAGGGTTAGGTTTAGGGTTAGGGTTAGGGTGAGTGTGAGGTATAGGGTTAGAGTTAGGGTTAAGCTTAGGCAGAGTGTGAGGCTTAGGGTTAGGTTTAGGATTAGGATTATGGTAAGGGTTAGGGTGAGTGTGAGAGTTAAGGTTCCGGTTAGGGTTAGGCTTACGGTTACACTGAGGGTGAGGGTGAGGGTGAGGGTTAGGATTAGGATTATGGTTAAGGTGAGGGTGAGTGAGTGTGTTAGGTTAGGTTTAGGTTTAGGTTAAGGGTTAGGCTAAGGATGAGGTTGAAGGTGAGGGTTAGGGTTAGGGTAAGGTTTAGGGTAAGGGTTAGGGGGAGGGTTAGGATGAGGGTTAGGGTTAGGATTAGGGTTAGGGTGATAGTGAGGGTGATGTTTAGGCTTAGTTTTAGGGTGAGGGTTAGGATGAAGTTTAGGATTAAGGTTAGGGTGAGGGTTAGGGTTAGGGTGAAGGTTAGGGTGAGGGTGAGGATTAGCTTTAGGGTTAGGACTAGGATTAGAGTAAGGGTTAGGGTGAGTTTGAGGGTTAGGGTTAGGGTTAGGTTTAGGCTTAGGGTTAAGCTGAGGCTGAGGGTGAAGTTGAGGGTTAGGGGTAGGGTTAGGGTGGTGTTTAGGGATAGGGTTATTGTTAGGTTGGGGATTAGTGTGAGTGTTATGGTTAGGGTGAGTATTATGGTTATGATGGGTGTGAGGGTGAGTGTGATGGTTAGGGTTAGGGTGAGAGTTAGGGTTCGGTTAAGTTTAGGGTGAAGGTGAGGTTTAGGTTTAGGGTGAGCATCAGTTTTAGGGTTAGGTTTAGGGTTAGGGTTAGGGTAAGAATGAGGGTTAGTGTTAGGGTTCAAGTGAGGGTTAGGGTGAGGATTAGGGTTGCGATTAAGGTTAGGGTGAGGGCTAGGGTGAGCGTGTGGATTAGGGTTTGTTTTAGGGTAAGGTTTAGGGTTAGGGTTGGGGTTAGGGTGAGGGTTAGGATGAGGGTTAGGGTTACGGTGAGGGTGAGGGTTAGGGTTAGGGTGAGGTTTAGGGTTAGGGTGTGGTTGAGTGTTAGCATTAGGGTTAGGGTTAGGGTTAGGGTTAGGTTTAGGGTTAGGATTAGTGTTATTGTTAGGGTTAGGGTTAGAGTTATGGTGAGGGTGAGGGTTAGGGTGAGGGTGAGGTTTATGTTTAGATTTAGGTTCAGTTGGAGGGTTGGTTCTAGGGTTAGGGTTAGGGTTAGGGTTAGGGTTAAGGTTAGGGTGAGGGTTAGGTTGAGGTTTAGGGTTAAGGTTAGGTTTAGGTTTAGGATTAGGGTTAGGGTGAGGGTGAGTATGAGGTTTAGGGTTAGGGTTAGGGTTAAGCTTAGGGTTAGGCTGAGGTTTAGGGTGGGGGTGAGGATTAGGGTTAGGGTGATGGTTAGAGTTAGGGTTATGGTGAAGGTTAGTGTTAGGATTAGGGTTAGAGTTAGGGTTAGGGTGAGGATGAGGTTTAGGGGTAGAGTTAGGGTTAGGGTGAGGGTTAGCGTTAGAGTGAAGGTTAGGGTGGCGTTGACAGTAATGATAAAGATGAGGGTTAGGCTGAGGGTGAGGGTTAGAGTAAGGGTGAGGGTTAGGGTTAGGGTGAGGGTTAGGGTGAAGGTTCAGGTGAGGGTGAGGTTTAGATTGAGGATTAGTGTTAGGGTTATTGTGAAGTTTAGGGTGAGGATAAGGGTTAGGGTTAGGGTGAGGGCTAGGGAGAGGGTGAGGTTTAGGGTTAGTGTTAGGGTGAGGTTTAGGGTTAGGATGATGGTTAGGGTTAATGTGAGGATTAGTGTTAGGGTTAGGGTTAGTGTTAGGGTGATGGTAAATATTAGGGTGAGGGTTAGGGTTAGGGTGAGTGTTAGGGTTAGGGTGAGGGTTAGGGTTAGGGTTAGGATTATTGTTAGCATTAGGGTTAGGGTTTCAGTTATGGTGTGGGTGAGGGTTAGATTTAGGGCTAGGATGAGGTTTAGGAATAGGGTTATGGTTAGGGTTAGGGTCAGGTTGAGGTTTAGTGTTACAGTTAGGTTTAGGGTGAGTCTGAGGGTGAGGGTTAGGTTTAGGATTAATGTTAGGGTTAGGCTTAAATGAGGGTTAGGTTGAGGGTGATGGTTAGAGTTAGGGTTACGAGTAGGATTAGGGTTACAGTTAGGGTGAGTGTGAAGGTTAGGTTTAGGGTTAAGTATAGGCTTAGGGTTAGGCTGAGGTTTAGGGTAAGGGTTAGGGTTAGGGTTAGGGTCAGTGTGAGGGTTATTTTTAGGATTAGGGTTAGGGTGAGGGTTAGTGTGTGTGTTATTGTTAGGTTTAAGGTTAGGCTTAGGGTTAGGCTGAGGGTGAGGTTGAGGGTTAGGGTTAGCGTTAGGGTGAGGTTTAGGGTAAGGTTAGGGGGAGGGTTAGGAAGAGGGTTAGGGTTAGGGCTAGGGTTGGGTGAGGGCTAGGGTCAGGATGAGGTTTAGGGTTATGGTTAGGTTGAGGGTGAGGGTTAGGGTAAGTGTGAGAGTTAGGGTTCGTGTTAAGTTTAGGGTTAGGTTGAGGGTTAGGGTAAGGTTTAGGGTGAGGTTCAGGTTTAGGGTTAGGTTGAGATTTAGGTTTCCAGATTAGGGTTAGGGTGAGGGTGAGGGTGAGGTTTACGTTTATTGTTAGGGTGAGAGTTAGGATGAGGGTTAAAGTTAGGGTTAGGGTGAGAATTACTGTTCGGTTATGTTTAGGGTTAGGGTGAGGGTTAGGGTTAGCATTAGGGTTAGGGTTCGGATGAGAGTTAGGGTTAGGTTTAGGGTTAGTGTTAGGGTTAGTGTTAGGGTTAGGGTCACATTGAGGGTTAGGATTAGGGTTAGGGTTAGGGTTAGTCTTAGGGTTATGCTGAGGGTGAGGGTGGGTGTGAGGATAAGAGTTAGGGTTAGGGTTAGGCTTAGGGTTAGGGTTATTGTTATTGTTATGGTTACTGTTAAGTTTGCGGTGAGCGTGAGGCTGAGGGTGTGGGTGAGGGTGAGGGTTATTGTTAGGGTGAGGTTTAGGGTGAGGATGAGGTTTAGGGTTAGAGTTAGGGTTAGGGTGAGGGTTAGGTTGAGGTTTAGGGTTAGGGTTAGTGTTAGGGTTAGGGTTAGATTGAGAGTTAGGGGGAGGTTTAGGGTTAGGGTTAGGGTGAGGGATAGGATTAGGTTTACGGTGCGGGTGAATGTGTTTGTTAGCTTAGGTTTAGTGTTAGGCTTAGGGTTAGGCTGAAGGTGAGGTTGAGGGTTCGGGTTAGGGTTCGGGTTAGGGTAAGGTTTAGGGTTAGGGATAAGGGTAGTTTGAGGTTTAGGATGAGGTTTAGGGTTAGGATTTGGGTAAGGCTGAGGGCTAGAGTTACGTTGAGGGTTAGGATTAGGATTAGGGTTAGGGTTAGAATTAGGGTTAGGCTGAGGTTGAGGGTGGGTGTGATGATTAGAGTTAGGGTTAGGGTTAGGCTTAGGGTTAGGGTTATTGTTAGTGTTATGGTTAGGGTTAAGTTTGGGGTGAGGGTGAGGCTGTGGGTGAGGGTTATGTTTATGGTTAGGGTTAGGGTTACGGTTAGGGTTAGGGTTATTATTATTGTTAGGGTTAGAGTTAGATTTACGGTGAGGGTGAGGATGCGGGTGAGGGTTAGGTTTAGGGTTAGTGTGGGGTTTACCGTTAGGGTTAGGATTAGGGTTCAGGTGAGGTTTAGGTTTAGGGTTAGTGTTAGTGTGAGGGTTAGTGTTATCGTTAGTGTTAGTGTAACAGTGACTTTAAGACGTAGGGTGAGGTTTTGGTTTAGGGTGAGTGTTATGTTTAGGGTGAGGGTGAGGATTAGGGTTAGGGTTATTGTTAGTTTTCGCTTTAAGGTTACTGTTATGGTGCGGGTGAGGGTGAGGTTTAGGATTAGGGTTAGGGTGAGGTTTAGGATTAGGGTTAGGGTGAGGTTTAGGGTGAGGGTTTGGTTTAGGGTTAGAGTTAGGGTTAGGGTAAGGGTTAGGTTGAGGGTTAGGGTTAGGGTTAGTGTTAGGGTTAGGGTGAGAGTTAGGGCGAGGTTTTAGGGTTAGTGTTAGCGTGAGGGTTAGGATTAATGTTAGCATGCGGGTGAGTGTGTGTGTTAGGGTTAGGTTTAGGGTTAGGCTTAGGTTTAGGGTTAGGGTGAGGGTGAGGTTTAGGGTTAAAGTTAGTGTTAGGCGGAGGGTCAGGGTGAGGTTTATGGTTAGGGTTAGTGTTAGTGTTAAGGGGAGGGTGAGGTATAGGTTGAGGTTTAGGGATAGGGTTAGGTTTAGTATTAGGGTTAGGTTGAGGGTGAGTGTGAAGGTTAGGGTGAAGTTTAGGCTTAGGCTTAGGTTTAGGCTGAGTGTGAGTGTGGGGGAGAGGATTAGGGTTTGTGTGATGTTTCGGGTAAGGTTAGTGTTATTGTTAGTATTAGGGTTAGAGTTACGGTGAGGGTGAGGGTTAGGGTTAAGGTTAGGTTGGGGTTTCGGATTAGGTTAGGGTTAGTGTGAGGGTGAGGTTTAGGTTTAGATATAGGGATAGGGGGAGGGTTAGGGTGAGGGTTAGGCATAGGGTTAGTGTTCGGGTTAGGGTGAGGGTGAGGGTTAGGTTGAGGTTTAGGGTTATAGTTAGGGTTAGGGTTAGTGTGAGGGTTAGTGTTAGGGTTAGGGTTAGTGTTAGGGTGAGGGTAAGTTTTAGGGTGAGTGTTTTGGTTAGGGTGAGGGTTATGGTTTGGGTGAGGGATAGGATTAGTGTTAGGGTTATTATTAGGGTTAGGTTTAAGGTTTTGGTTATGGTGAGGGTGAGGGTGAGGTTTAGGTTTTGTGTTAGGGTTAGAGTGAGGGTTAGGATGAGGGTGAGGTTTACGGTTGGATTTAGGGTTAGGGTGCAGGTTTGGGTGAGGTTTAGGGTTAAGGTTAGTGGTAGGGTTGGGGTTAGGGTGAAAGGTAGGTGGAGGATTAGGGTTAGATTAAGGTTAGGGTTAGGTATAGGGTTTCGGTTACAGTGAGTGTGATGGTTAGGATTAGGGTTAGGGTGAGGGTGAGGTTTAGGTTTAGAATCAGGGTTAGGGTGAGGCTGAGGGTGAGGCTGAGGTTTAGGGTTCGGGTTATGATGAGGTTTAGGGTTAGGTTTAGGTTGGGTGTGAGGGTTATGGTTAGGGTTAGGGTTAGCCTTAAGTTTAGGCTGAGGGTTTGGGTGAGGATGAGGGTTAGGGTTAGTTTGAGGGTTAGGGTTAGGGTTAGGGTGAGGTTTAGTGTTAGGGTTAGGGTAAGAGTTATGGTTAGTGTGAGGGTGAGATTTAGAGGTAGAGTTAGTTTTAGGCTGTGAGTTAGTATGAGTGTTCGGGTTAGGGTGAGAGTTAAGGTAGGGGTGACGGTAAGGGTAAACGTGAGGGTTAGCCTGAAGGTGATGGTTACGGTAAGGTTGAGGGTTAGGGTTATGGTGAGTGTTAGGGCTAGGGTTAAGGTGAGAGTTAGGGTTCAGGTTAAGTTTAGGGTTAGGGTGAGTATTAGAGTAAGGGTTATGGTGAGGGTGAGGGTTAGGATTAGGTTGAGGGTTATGGTTAGGTTGAGGGGTAGGGTTAGGGTTACCATTACGGTGAGGGTGAGGGTTAGGTTTAGGATTAGGATGAAGTTTAGGTTTAGAGTAAGGGTTAGAGTTAGGGTTAGTGTGAGAGTGAGGTTTAGGCATAGAGTTAGGGTGAGGGTTAGGGTTAGGGTTAGGGTGAGAGTTTGGGTTAGAGTTAGGCTTAGGTTTAGGTTTAGGCCAAGCATGAGGGTGAGGGTTAGGGTTAGGGTTAGGGTGAGGGTTAGGGTTAGGGTTAGGGTGAGGGTTAGGATGAGGTTTAGGTTTATGATTAGTGTTAGGGTGAGGACTAGGGTGAGGGTTAGGGTGAGGGTTAGGTTTAGGGATAGGGTTAGGTTTAGAATTAGGGTTCGGTTGTGGGTCAGTGTGAGAGTCATAGTTAGGTTTAGGCTTAGGGTTAGAGTGAGGGTTAGGGTTAGGGTTTTGGTTAGGGTGAGGGTGAGGCTGAGGATTAGGGTTAGAGTTAGGGTTAGGGTTAGAGTTAGGGTTAGGGTTAGAGTTAGGGTTAGGGTTAGGGTTAGGGTTAGTCTTAGGATTAGGCTGAGGGTGAGAGTGGGGTTGAGGATTAGGGTTAGGTTTAGGATTAGGGTTATTGCTAGTGTTATGTTTAGGATTAAGTTTCCACTGAGGGTGAGGCTGAAGTTGAGGGTTATGGTTATGGTTATGGTTAGGGTTAGTGTTATTTTTAGGGGTAGGGTTAGATTTACGGTGAGATTGAGGGTTAGGGTGACGGTTAGGTTTAGGGTTAGGTTTAGGCTGAAGTTTAGGGTTAGGGTTAGGGTGAAGGTGAGGTTTAGGGTTAGAGTTAGTGTTAGGGGGATGGTTAGGTTGAGGTTTAGGGATAGGGTTAGATTTAGTATTAGGGGTATGGTGAGGGTGAGTGTGACAGTTAGGGTGGGGGTTAGGCATAGGTTTAGGGTTAGACTGAGGGTGAGGGTGGGGGTGAGGATTAGGGTTAGGGTGATGGTTTGGGTTAGGGTTAGTGTTATTATTACGGTTAGGCTTAGAGTTACTGTGAGAGGGAAGGTGCTGGTGAGGGTTAGGGTTAGGTTTAGGGTGGGGTTTAGGGTTAGGGTTAGGGTTAGTGTGAGGGTGAGTTTTAGGGTTAGAAATAGGGTTATGGGGAGGGTTAGGATGAGGGTTAGTGATAGGGTTAGTGTTAGAGTTAGGGTGAGGCTTAGGGTTAGGTTGAGGTTTAGGGTTATGGTTTTGGTTAGGTTTACTGTGAGGGTTAGTGTTAGGGTTAGGGTTAGTGTTAGGGTGAGGGTAAGTTTTAGGGTTAGGGTTTGGGTTAGGGTGAGTGTTTGGATCAGGGTGAGGGTTAGGGTTAGTGTTAGGGTTATTGTTAGGGTTAGGTTTAGGCTTTTGGTTTCCGTGAGGGTGAGGGTGAGGTTTAGGTTTAGGGTTAGGATGAAGTTTAGGGTTAGGGTTAGTGTTAGGGTTAGGGTTTGGGTGAGAGTTAGGTGAAGAGTTAGGGTTAGGGTTAGGCTTAAGGTTAGAGTTAGGTTTAGGGTTTCGGTTACTGTGAGGGTGAGTTTCAGTATTAGGGTTAGGGTGAGTGTGAGGATTAGGGTTAGAATTAGGGTTAGAGTGAGGCTGAGCGGGAGGGTGAGGGTTAGGATTAGGATTAGGGTTAGGGTTAGGGTGAGTGTGAGGGTTATGGTTAGGGTTAGGGTTAGCCTTAGGTTTAGGCTCAAGGTTTGCGTGAGGGTGAGGGTTATGTTTAGTTTGAGGGGTAGGGTTAGGGTCAGGGTGAGTTTTAGTGTTAGGGTCATGGTTAGAGTTATGGTTAGGGTGAGGGTGAGGTTTAGGGTAGAGTTAGTTTGAGGGTGAGGGTTATGGTGAGTGTGAGGGTATGGTGAGGGTTAGGATAGGGGTGAAGGTAAGGGTAAACGTGAGGGTTAGGCTGAGGGTGAGGGTTACGATAAGGTTGAGGGTTACGGTTAGGGTGACCGTTAGGGTTAGGGTTAGTGTGTCAGTTAGGGTACAGGTTAAGTGTAGGGTTAGGATGAGGGTTAGGGTAAGGGTTACGGTGAGGGTGAGGGTTAGGTTTAGGTTGAGGGCTAGGTTGAGGCTGAGGGTTAGGGTTAAGGATAGGGTAAGCGCTAGGGTGAGGGTTAGGGTGAGGGTTAGGGTTTGGGATAGGTTTAGGTTTAGGATTAGTGTTAGTTTGAGGGTGAGTGTGAGGGTTAGGGTTAGGCTTAGAATTAGGGTGAGGATTAGGGGTAGGGTTTCGGTTAGGGTGAGGCTGAGGCTGAGGATTAGGGTTAGGTTTAGGGTTAGGGTTATAATTAGGGTTATGCTGAGGGTGAGTGTGGTGGTTAGGATTAGAGTTAGGGTTAGGTTAGGCTTAGGTTTAGGGTTATTGTTAGTGTTATAGTTCGGGTTAAGTTTGCAGGGAGGGTGAGGCTGAGGGTGAGGGTTATGGTTAGAGTTACGGTTAGGGTTAGGGTTAGTTTTATTGTTAGGTTTAGGGTTAGAGTTACGGTGAGGTTGAGGGTGAGGGTGATGTTAGGGCTAGGGTGAGGTTTAGGGTTAGGGTTTCGGTTAGGGTTAGGGTGATTGTGATATTAGGTTTAGAGTTAGAGTTACGCGGAAGGTTAGGGTGAGTTTAGGTTTATGGTTAGGGTTAGGGATAGAATGAGGATTAGGGTTAGGGTTAGGGTGAGGTGAAGGTTAGGTTGAGGTTTAGGGTTAGGGTTAGGTTTACTATTAGGGTTAGGGTGAGGTTTAGGGTGAGGGTTAGGCTGAGGGTTAGGCTTAGGCTAATGGTTCGACTGAGGGTGATGGTGGGGGTTAGGATTAGGGTTAGGGTGATGGTTTGGGTTAGGGTTAGGGGCAGTTTTAGAGTGAGGGTTAGGGTTAGGTTTAGTATTAGGGTTAGGGTAAGGATGAGGGTTAGGGTTCAGGTTAGTGTTAGGGTTAGGGTAAGGGTGTGGTTTATGGTTAGGGTTAGGGTTAGGGTTAGATTTATGGTGAGGGTGACGGTGCGGATGACTGTCAGGTTTAGGGTTAGGCTTACAGTTAGACTTAGGGTTAGTCTAAGGGTGAGGGTGAGGTTTAGGGATAGGGTGAGTGTTAGGGTTAAGGTTATCGGGGGGTTAGGATGAGGGTTAGTGTTAGGATTAGGGTTAGGGTGATTGCTAGGGTGAGGGTGAGGTTTAGGGTTAGGTTAGGGTGAGGTTTATGGTTAGGGGTAGGGTTAGGTTGACGTTGAGGTTTAGGGTTAGAGTTAGGATTAAGGTGAGGCTGAGGGTGAGGGTTAGAGTTAGGGTTAGGATTAGGATTCCGGTAAGGGTTAGGGTGAGTGTGAGTGAAAGAGTTAGGGTTAGGGTGAGGCTTATGGTTACACTGAGGGTAAGGGTGAGGGTTAGGGTTAGGGTGAGAGTTAGGGTTCAGGTTAAGTTTAGATTTAGGATGAGGGTTAGGGTTAGGTTTAGGTTGAGTGTGAGGTTTAGAGTTAGGTTGAGGGTTAGGGTTAGGGTTAGGGTTGGGGTGAGGGTTAGGATTAGTGTTAGGGTGAGGTTTAGGGTTAAGGTTAGAGTTAGAGTGAGGGTTAGGATGAGGGGAAGGTTTACGGTAATGGTGAGAGTTAGGGTTAGGGTGAGGGTTAGGGTTAGGTTTAGGGTTAGGGTGAGGTTGAGTGTTAGGATTAGGGTTAGGGTTAGGGTTATTTTTAGGGTTACGGTTACGGTGAGGGTGAGAGTGAGGGTTAGGGTTAAGGTTAGGTTCAGGTTTTTAGTGTTAGGGTTAGGGTTAGATTTAGGGTTAGGGTGAGGTTAGGTTTAGGGTTAGTGTGAGGGTTAGTGTTTGGGTTATGGTATGGGTTATGGTGAGGGTTGTGGTTAGGGTTTGTGTTAGGATAAGGGTTAGGGTTACAGTAGTGGTGAGGTTTAGGGTGAGTGTGATTGTTAGGATTAGGTTTAGGGTTTGGGTGAGTTTCAGGGTTAGGATTAGGGTTAGGGTTAGGGTTATTGTTAGGGTTAAGGTTATGGTGAGGTTGCTGGTGAGGATTAGGGTTAGGGGTACGTTGAGGTTTTTAGTGTTAGGGTTAGATTAAGAGTTAGGGTTAGGGTGAGGTTAGGGTTAGGGTTAGTGTGAGGCTTAGTGTTTTGGTTAGGGTATGGGTTACGGTGAGGGTTGTGGTTTGGGTGAGGTTTAGGATTAGGTTTAGAGTTATTGTTAGGGTTAGGTTTAGGGTTACGGTTACAGTGAGGGTGAGGTTTAGGGTTAGGTTTAGTGTTAGAGTTAGGGTTATGGTGAGGGTTAGGGTGAGTGTGAGGGTTAGGTTTAGGGTTAGCCTTAGGGTTAGGCTGAGCATGAGGTTGAGGGTGAGGGTTATTTTTAGGGATAGGGTGAGATTTAGTGTTAGGGTTAGGGTTAGAATTAGGGTTAGTTTGAGGGTGAGGTATAGGGATAGGGTTAGGGTCAGGGTGAAGTTTAGGGTTAGGGTGAGTGTTAGCGTGGGGGTGACGGTAATGGTAAAGGTGAGGTTTGGGCTGAGGGTGAGGGTTATGATAAGGGTGAGGGTTAGGTTTAGGGTGAGGGTTAGGGTTAGGATTAGGGTGAGGGTGAGGGTTAGATTGAGGATTAGTGTTAGGGTTAGTGTGAGGTTTGGGGTGAGAATGAGGTTTAGGGTTAGGTTTAGGGTTAGGATTAATATTAGGTTTAGGCTTAAGTTGAGGGTTAGGGTAAGGGTGAGGGTAAGGCTTAGTGTTAGGATTAGGATTAGGGTAAGGGTTAGGGTGAGTGTGAGGGTTAGGTTTAGGGTTAGGGTTAGGTTTAGGGTAAGGCTTAGGGTGAGGGTGAGGGTGATGGTTAGGGTTAGGGTGAGATTTTGGGGTAGGGTTTTTGTGAGAGTTAGGGTTCGGGTTAAGTTTTAGGGTTAGGGTGAGGGTTAGGTTTAGTGTTACAATGAGGGTGAGGGTTAGGGTTAGGTTGAGGGTTAGGGTTAGGCTTAGGATTAGGGTGAGGGTTAGGGTTAGGGTTAGCATGAGGTTTAGGCCTAGGGTTAGGGTTAGGGTGAGGTTTAGGATGAGGGTTAGGGTTAAGGTGAAGGTGAGAGTTAGGGTTTTTTTGAGGGTTAGTGTTAGGATTAGGGTTACAGTGAGGGTGAGGGTTATTGTTAGGGTTAGCAATAGGGTTATGGTTACTGTGAGGGTGAGGGTTAGGTTTAGGGTTAGGGTGAGGTTTAGTGTTAGGGTTAGTGTAAGAGTTAGGGTTAGGGTGAGGGTGTGGTTCAGGTTTACATTTAGGGTAAGGGTGAGGTTGAGGTTGAGGTTTGGGTTTAGGGTTAGTGTTAGAGTTAGGGTTAGGGTGAGGGTTAGGGCGAGGATGAGGGTGAAGGTGAGGGTGAGGGTTAGGCTTAGGGTTAGGATTAGGATTAGGGTAAGGATTAGGGTGAGTGTGAAGGTTAGGGTTACACATAGGCTTAGGCTTAGGGTTACGCTGAGAGTGAGGGTTAGGGTGAGGGTTAGGGTTGAGGTGAGGGTTAGGGATAGGTTTAGGGTGAGAGTTAGGGTTCGGTTAATTTTAGGGTTAGGTTGAAATTTAGGGTTAGGATTAGGGTTAGGGTGAGGGCTAGGGTGAAGGTGAGGATTAGGGTTAGTGTTAGTGTAAGGTTTAGGGTTAGGGTTAGGGTTTGGGTTAGGGTTAGGATGAGGGTTAGGGTTAAGATTATGGTTGGGGTGAGGGTGAGTGATAGGATTAGGGTTAGGGTTAGGGTTAAGTTTAGGGAAAGGATTAATGTTATTGTTAGGGTTAGTTTTAGAGTTATGGTGAGGTTGAGGGTGAGTTTGAGGGTAGGGTTAGGGTTAGATTTAGGGTTAGTTGAAGGGTTAGTTCGAGGGTTAATGTTAGCGTTAGTGTTAGGGTTAAGGTTAAGGTTAGGTTTAGGTTGAGGTTTAGGTTTATGGTAAGGATTAGGGTTAGTGTGAGGGTGAGTGTGAGGGTTATGGTTAGGGTTAGGCTTAGGCTTAGGATTCGGCTGAGGGTGAGGGTGAGGGTGAGGATTAGGGTTAGGGTGATGGTTATGGTTAGGATTAGGGTGAGGGTTAGGATGAGGGTTAGGGGTAGGATTAGGGTTAGTGTGAGGGCTAGGGTGAGGGTGAAGTTTAGGGTAAGTGTTAAGCTTTGGCTTAGGGTTAGGCTGAGCATGAGGTTGAGGGTGAGGGTTAGGGTTAGGTATAGGGTGAGGTTTAGTGTTAGGGTTAGGGTTAGAGTTAGGGTTAGGTTCAGGGTGAGATTTAGGGGTAGGGTTAGGGACAGGGTGAGGGGTAGGGTTAGGGTGAGGGTTAGGGTGGGGGTGATGGTAAGGGTAAAGGTGAGAGTTAGGCTGAGGGTGAGGTTTATGGTAAGGGTGAGGGTTAGGTTTAGGGTGAGGGTTAGGGTTAGAGTGAGGGTGAGGTTTAAATTGAGGATTTGTGTTAGGGTTAGTGTGAGGTTCAGGGTGAGGATGAGGGTTAGGGTTAGGGTGAGGGCTAGGATGAGGGTTAGGGTGAGGGTTAGATTCAGGATTAGTGTTAGGGTTATTGTGAGGTTTAGGGTGAGGATGAGGTTTAGGGTTAAGGTTAGGGTTCGGATTTATATTACGGTTAGGCTTAAGTTTAGGGTGAGGGTGAGGGTGAGGGTGAGGTTTAGGTTTAGTGTTAGGATTAGGATTAGGGTTAGGGTTAGGGTGAGTGTGAGGTTTAGGGTTAGGTTTAGGTTTAGGCTTAGTGTTTGGCTGAAGGTGAGGTTGACGGTGAGGGTTATGGTTAGGGTGAGTGTTAGGGTTAGGGTTAGGGTGAGAGTTAGGGTTCAGGTTAAGTTTAGGGTTAGGGTGAGTGTTAGGGTAAGGTCAAATTGAGGGTGAGGGTTAGGGTTAGGTTGAGGGTTAGGGTTAGGTTTAGTTTTAGGGTTAGGGTGAGGGTGAGGGTGAGGGGTAGGTTTATTGTTAGGGTGAGGGTTAGGATGAGGGTTAGCATTAGGATTAGGGTTAGGGTGAGGGCTAGGGTGAGGGTGAGGTTTAGGGGTAGGTTTAGGGTGATGTTTAGGGTTAGGTTTAGGGTTACGGTTAGGGTGAGGTTGAGGTTTAGGGTTAGAGTTAGCGTTAGGGTGAAGCTGAGGGTGAGGGTTAGGGTTAGGGTTAGGTTGAGGGTTAGGATTAGGCTTAGGATCAGGGTGAGGGTTAGTGTAAGTGTTAGGGTGAGGGTGAGGATGAGGTTTAGGGTTAGGATTAGGGTTCGGGTGAGGGCTAGGGTGAAGGTGAGAGGTAGGGTTAGGGTTAGGGTGAGGTATAGGGTTAGGTTTAGGGTTAGGGTGAGGGTTAGGATGAGGGTTATGTTTAAGATGTGGGTGAGAGTTAGGGTTATGTTGAGGGTTAGGGTTAGGATTAGGGTTACAGTGAGGGTGAGGGTTATTGTTAGGGTTAGGGTTAGGGTTATTTTTACTGTGAGGGTGACGGTTAGGTTTAGGGTTAGGGTGAGGTTTTGTCTTAGGAAAAGGTTTAGTGTTAGGGTTAAGGTGAGCGTGAGGTTTAGGTTTGGAGTTAGGGTAAAGGTGAGGCTGAGGTTGAGGTTTTGGTTAAGGTTTAGTGTTAGAGTTACGGTGAGGGTTAGAATGAGGGTGAGAGTTAGGCTTAGGGTTAGGATTAGTTTTAGGGTAAGGGTAAGGATGAGTGTGAAGGTTAGGGTTACGTTTAGGCTTAGGCTTAGGCTTAGGCTGAGTGAGGGTGAGGGTGAGGGTGAGGGTTAAGGTGAGAGTTGGGTTTAGGTTTAGGGTGAGAGTTAGGGTCTGGATAAGTTTAGGGTTATGGTGAGGGTTACGGTTAGGATTAGGGTTAGGGTGAGGGCTAGGGTGAGGATGAGGTTTAGTCTTAGTGTTAGGGTAAGGTTTAGGTTTAGGGTTAGGGTTTGGGTTAGGGTTAGGATGAGGGTTAGGGTTAAAATTATGGTTGCGGTGAGGGTGAGTGTTAGGATTAGGTTTAGGGTTAGGGTTAGGTTTAGGGATAGGATTAGTGTTATTGTTAGGGTTAGGGTTAGAGTTATGGTGAGGGTGAGGGTGAGGGTGAGGTTGAGGGTTTGGTTAGATTTAGGGTTAGTTGAAGTGTTAGTACGAGGGTTAATATTAGCGTTAGTGTTAGGGTTAAGGTTAAGGTTAGGTTTAGGTTTAGGTTTAGGTTTAGGGTTAGGGTTAGGCTGAGGATTAGGGTTAGGGTGAGGGTGAGTGTGAGGGTTAGGGTTAGGATTAGGCTTAGGGTTAGGCTGAGGGTGAGGGTGGGGATGAGGATTAGTGTTAGGGTGATGGATATGATTAGGGTTAAGGTGATGGTTAGGATGAGGTTTAGGATTAGGATTAGAGTTAGGGTGAGGGCTAGGGTGAGGGTGAAATTTAGAGTAAGGGATAAGCTTAGGCTTAGGGTTAGGCTGAGCATGAGGTTGAGGGTGAGGGTGAGGTTTAGGGATAGGGTGAGGTTTAGTGTTAGGGTTAGGGTTAGAGTTAGGGTTCAGGTGAGGGTGAGGTTTAGGGGTAGGGTTAGGGTCAGGGTGAGGGTTAGGGTTAGGGTGGGGGTGTTGGTAAGTGTAAGGTGAGAGTTAGCCTGAGGGAGAGTGATATGGTAAGGGTGAGGGTTAGGTTTAGGGTGAGGGTGAGGGTTAGATTGAGGATTAGTGTTAGGGTTAGTGTGAGGTGTAGGGTGAGGATGAGGGTTAGGGTTAGGGTGAGGACTAGGGTGAGGTGAGGGTGAGGGTTAGATTGAGGATTAGTGTTAGGGTTAGTGTGAGGTTTCGGGTGAGGATGAAGTTTAGGGTTAGGGTTAGGGTTAGGATTAATGGTAGGGTTCGGTTTAAGGTAAGGGTGAGGGTGAAGGTGAGGTTTAGGGTTAGTGTTAGGATTAGGATTAGGGTTAGGGTTAGGGTGAGTGTGAGGTTTAGGGTTAGTTTTAGGGTGAGGCTTGGTGTTTGGCTGAAGATGAGGGTGAGGGTGAGTTATGGTTAGGGTGAGTGTTAGGGTTAGGGTTAGGGTGAGAGTTAGGGTTCAGGTTAAGTTTAGGGTTAGGGTGAGTGTTAGGGTAACGGTAAATTGAGGGTGAGGGTTAGGGGTAGGTTGAGGGTTAGGGTTAGGGTGAGGGTGAGGGTGAGGGTGAGAGTGAGGGTTAGGGTTAGTCTTAGGGTGAGGGTTTGATGAGGGTTAGGGTTAGGATTAGGGTTAGGGTGAGGGCTAGGGTGAGGGTGAGGTTTAAGGTTAGGGTTAGGGTGAGGGTGAGGTATGGTGTTAGAGTTAGCGTTAGGGTGAGGCTGAGGATGAGGGTTAGGGTTAGGGTTAGTGTTAGAGTTAGGGTTACGGTGAGGGTTAGGTTGAGGTTGAGGGTAAGGCTTAGTGTTAGGATTAGGATTAGGATAACTTTTAGGGTGAGTGTGAGGGTTAGGGTTAGGCTTAGGGTTAAGTTTAGGGTGAGGCTGAGGGTGAGAGTTAGGGTTAGGGTGAGATTTAGGGATAGGGTTAGGGTGAGAATTAGGATTCGGGTTAAGTTTAGGGTCAGAGTGACGGTTAGGGTTAGGGTTACATTGAGGTTGAGGGTTAGGGTTAGGTTGAAAGTTAGGGTTAGGCTTAGGATTAGAGTGAGGGTTAGTGTAAGTGTTAGGGTGAGGGTTAGGATGAGGATTAGGGTTATGATTAGGGTTCGGGTGAGGGCTAGGGTGTGGGTGAGTGTTAGGATTTGTGTTTGGGTGAGGTTTAGGGTTAGGTTTAAAGTGAGGTTTAGGATATGGGCTAGGGTTACAGTGAGGGTTAGGGTTAGGGTTAGGGTGAGGTTTAGGGTTAGTATTTGGGTTAGGGTGAGTTTTAGGATTATCTTTAGGGTTAGGGGGAGGTTTAGGTCAACGGTTAAGGTTAGGGTTAGTGTTAGGGTTAAGGTTAGGTTGAGGGTTAGGTTGAGGTTTAGGTTTAGGGTTAGGGTTAGAATTAGGGTTTGGGTTAGGCTATGTGAGATTTAGGGTTAGGGTTAGGCTTAGGGTTAGGGTTATTCTGAGGGTGAGGCTGGGGGTGAGGATTAGGGTTAGGGTTATGGTTAGGGTGAGGGCTAGGGTGAGCGTGAGGGTAAGGGTAAGGGTTAGGCTTAGGCTTAGGTTTAGGCTGAGCGTGAGGTTGAGGGTGAGTGTTAGGGTTAGGGTGATGGTTAGGTTTACTGTTAGGGTGAGGGTTAGGATGAGGTTGAGGGTTAGGGTGAGTATGATGGTAAGGGTAAAGGTGAGGTTTAGGCTGAGGGTGAGGATTAAGATAAGGGTGAGGGTTAGGATTAGGTTTAGGGTTAGGGTTAGTGTTAGAGTGAGGGTTCGATTGAGCATTAGGGTTAGGGTTAAGGTTAGTGTGAGGTTTAGGGCGAGGATGAGGGTTAGGTTTAGGGTGAGGGTGAGAGTTAGAATTAGTGTTAGGTTGAGTGCTAGGGTGAGGGTTAGGGATAGGTTTAGGTTTACGATTTGGATTAGGGTGAGGTTGAGTGTGAGGCTTAGGGTTAGGGTTAGGGTTAGGCTTAGGGTTAGAGTGAGGGTTAGTGTTAGGGTTTGGGTTAGGGTTAGGTTGAGGCTGAGGCTGAGGGGTATGTTTAGGGTTAGGATTAGGGTTAGGGTTAGTGTTATTGTTAGGGTTAGGGTTAGAGTTACAATGAGGTTGAGGGTGAGAGTTAAGTTTAGGGTGAAGTTTAGCGTTAGGGTTAGGTTGAGGGTGAGGTTTATGGTTAGAGTTAGGGTTAGGGGGAGGGTTAGTGTGAGGTTTAGGGTTAGTGTTAGTGTTAAGGTGAGGGTGTGTGTTAGGTTGAGGTTTAGGGATAGGCTTAGGAGTAGGATTAGGTTTAGGGTGAGCGTGAGTATGAAGGTTAGGGTGTGGGTTAGGCTTAGGCTTAGGGTTAGGCTGAGGGTGAGAATGGGGGTGAGGATTAGGGTTAGGGTGATTGTTAGGGTTAGTGTTATTGTTAGGGTTAGGGTTCGAGTTTCGGTGAAGATGAAAGTACGGGTGAGGGTTAGGTTTAGGGTTAGGGTGGGGTTTAGGGTTAGGTTTAGTGTTAGGGTGAAGGTGAGGGTAAGGTTTACTGTTAGATATAGGGTTAGGGTGAGGGTTAGGGTGAGGGTTAGGGTTAGGGTTAGTGTTAGGGTTAAGGTGAGGATGAGGTTTAGGGTTAGATATAGGGTTAGGGGGAAGGTTAGGGTTAGGGTTAGGGTTAGGATTGCGGTTAGGGTGAGGTTTAGGGTTAGGGTTAAAGTTAGGGTTAGAATTACAGTGAGGGTGAGGGTGCAGATTAGTGTGAGGTTTAGGGTTAGAGTTAGGGTTAGGGTTAGGCTGAGTGTTAGGGTTAGGGTTAGTGTTAGAATTAGGGTTATGGTGAGTGTTAGGGTGAGGGTGAGGGTAAGGCTTAGTGTTAGGATTAGGATTAGGGTAAGGCTTATTGTGAGTGTGAGGGTTAGGGTTAGGGATAGTGTCAGGCTTAGGGTTAGGCTGAGCATGAGGTTGAGTGTGAGCATTAGGGTTAGGGATAGGGTGAGGTTTAATTTTAGGGTTAGGGTTAGAGTTAGGGTTAGGTTGAGGGTGAGGTTTAGGGATAGGTTTCAGGTCAGGGTGAGGGTTAGGGTTAAGGTGAGGGTTAGGGTGAGGGTCAGGGTGAGGGTTAGGCTTAGGGTGAGAGTTAGGGTTCCGGTTAAGTTTAGGGTTAGGGTGAGGGTTAGGTTATGTTTTACAGTGAAGGTGAGGGTTAGGGTTAGGTTGAGGGTTAGGGTTAGGGTTATTGTTAGGATGAGGGTTAGGGTTAGGATAAGGTTATGGTGAGGGCTAGGGTGAGGGTGAGGTTTAGGGTTAGGGTTATTGTGGGGTTTAGGTTTAGGTTTAGGGTTAAGGTTAGCGTTAGGGTGAGGGTTGGATTGAGGACTAGGGTTCGGTTCAGGGTTAGTTTTAGGTTTTGGGTGAGCATGAGGGTTAGGGTTAGGGTGAGGTTGAGGTTTAGAATTAGGCTTATGGTGAGTGCTAGGGTGAGGGTTAGGATGAGGGTGAGAGTGTGGATGAGGATTAGGGTTAGGCTTAGAGTTATTGTTAGGGTGAGGGTGAGTTTTAGGGTTAGAGTTAGGTTTCGGAGGAGGGTTTGGGTGAGGATTAAGTTTAGGGATAGTGTTAGGGTTAGGGTGAGGGTGAGGGTGAGGGTTAGGTTGAGGTTTAGGGATAGGGTTAGGTTTAGGATTCGGGTTAGGGTGAGCATGAGTATGAGGGTTAGGGTGAGGGTTAGGCTTAGGCTTAGGGTTAGGGTGAGGGTGAGGGTGCGGGTGAGGATTAGGGTTAGGGTGATGGTTAGGGTTAGGTTTAGTGTTATTGTCAGGGTTAGGGTTTGAGTTCCGGTGAAGGTGAGGGTGGGGGTGAGGGTTAGGCTTAGGGTTAGGGTGGAGTTTAGGATTAGGGTTAGTTTTCCAATGAGGGTGAGTTTTAGGTTTAGATATAGGGTTAGGCGGAGGGTTAGGGTAAGGGTTAGGGTTAGGGTTAGGGTTAGGGTGAGGGTGAGGTTTAGGGTTAGGTTTAGGGTTAGGCTTATGGTGAAGTTTAGGGTTAGGGTTAGGGTTAGGGTTAGAATTTCGGTGAGGGTGAGGGTGCGGGTGAGTGTGAAGTTTAGGGTTAAGTTTATGGTTAGGCTTAGGTTTATGCTTACGGTTAGGCTGAGAGTGAGGGTGAGTGTGAGGTTTAGGGTTAGGGTGAGGGTTAGGGTTAGGGTTATGGGGTGGGTTAGGATGAGGGTTAAGGTTAGGATTAGGGTTAGGGTGAGGGCTAGGGTGAGGGTTAAGTTTATGGTTAGGGTTAGGGTGAGGTTTAGGTTTATGCTTAGGGTTAGGGTTAGGGTTAGGTTGAGGTTTAGAGTTAGAGTTAGTGTTAGGGTGAGGGTGAGGTTTAGGGTTAGAGTTAGGTTTAGGGTGAAGTTTAGGTTGAGGGTTAGCTTTAGGGTTAGGGTTAGGGTTAGGTTTAGAGTGAGTGTTAGGGAGAGGGTTTGGGTTATGTTTAGGGTTAGGCTTAGGGTGAGGTTAAGGGTGAGGTTGAGGGTGAGAGTTACGGTTAGTGGGAGTGTTAGGATGAGTGTTAGTGTTAGGATTAGGGTTAAGGTAAGGACTAGGGTGAGGGTGAGATTTAGGGTGAGGTTTAGCTTTAGAGTTAGGGTTAGGGATAGGTTGCGGTTGAGGTTTAGGGTTAGAGTTAGGGTTAGGGTGAGGCTGAGTTTGAGGGTAAGTTTTAGGTAAGTGTTAGGGTTACAGTTAGAATTAAGGTGAGGGTTAGAGTGAGGGTGAGGGTTAGGGTTATGGTTAGGTTTAGTGTGAGATTTAGGGTTAGGGTTAGGGTTAAGGTGAGGGTGAGGGTTAGGGTGATTGTTAGGGTTTTAGGGTTGGGGTGAGGGTTAAGGTTAGATTTAGGTTTAGGTTTAGGATTAGGGCTAGGGTGAGGGCTAGGGTGAGGCTGAGGGTTAGGTTTAGCATTAGGGTGAGGTTTTTGGTTAGGGTTAATTTTAGAGTTAGGGTGAGTGTTAGGCTTAGGATTATGGTGAGGGTTAGGTTTAGGGTTAGAGTGAGGGTTAGGGTGAGTTTTAGTGTTAGGGTTAGAATTAGGGTTAGGGTGAGGGTGAGGTTTAGGGTTAAAGTTAGGGTTAGGGTAAGGTTTAGGGTGAGTGTTAGGGTTAGGGTTAGGGTGAGGGTTTGGGTTAGTGTTAGGGTTACTGTGAGCGTGAGGGTTAGGGATAGAGTTAGGGTAAGTTTTAGTGGTATTGTTAGGGTTAGTGTTAGAGTTATAGAGAGGGGGAGGGCGAGGAGGAGGTTTAGGGATAGAGTGAGTTTTAGGGTTATGGTTAGGGTTAGGGTGAGGGTGAGCATGAGATTTAGGGTTAGAGTTAGGGTTAGGGTGAGGGTTATGGTGAGGGTTAGGGTAAGGGTTAGTGTAATGGTTAGGGTGAGGGATTAGGATGAGGGTTAAGTTTAGGGTTTGGGTGAGATTTAAGGTTCGGGTTACAGTGAGGGTGAGGGTTAGGGTAAGGTTGAGGGTTAGGGATAGGATTAGGTTTAGGGTGAGGGTTATTGTTGGGTTTAGGATGAGTGTTAGGTTGAGGATTAGGGTTAGGATTAGGGTTAGGGTGAGGGCCAGGGTGAGGGCGAGGTTTAGGGTTAGGGTTCAGTTGAGGTTTAGGGTTAGGGTTGGCTTGAGGGTGAGGGTTAGGCTGAGGGTTAGGGTTATGGTGAGGATGTGGGTTAAGGTTAGGGTAAGGGTTAGGTTAGGGATAGGATGGGGGTTAGGGGGAGGGGGAGGGTTAGAATTAGGGTTAGAGTTAGGATTATTGTTAGTGTTATGGTTATCGTTATGTTTGCAGTGAGGATGAGGCTGAGGGTGAGGGTTAGGGCTAGGATTAGTGTTAGGGTTAAGTTTAAGGCTAGGATTAGTGTTATTGTTAGGGTTAGGGTTAGAGTTATGGTGAGGTTGAGGGTGAGGGTAAGGGTGAGAGTTAGGGTTAGTGTTAGGGTGAGGTTTAGGGTTAGGGTTAGGATTAGCGTTAGGGTGAGGGTGAGTGTGAGGGTTCCTGTTAGGGTTAGGGGGAGGTTTAGGGTCAGGGTTAGTGTTAGGGTTAGTGTTAGGGTTAGGGTTAGGGTGAGGTTTAAGTTGAGGTTTACGGTTAGGGTTACAGTTAGGGTTAGGGTGAGGGTGAGGGTGAGGGTGAGTGTGAGGGTTCCTGTTAGGGTTAGGCTTAAGCTTAGGTTTAGGCTGAGTGTGAGGTTGGGCGTGAGGATTAGGGTTTGGGTGATGGTTAGGGTTACGGTTAGTTTGAAGGTTAGGATGAGGGTTAGGGTTAGGATTAGGGTTAGGGTGAGGGCTAGGGTGAGGTTGAGGATTAGGTTTAGGTATAGGCTTAGGCTTAGAGTTAGTCTGAAGGTGAGTTTGAAGGTGTGGGTTAGTGTTTGGGTGATGGTTAGGTTTAAGGTTAGGGTGAGGGTTCAGGTGAGGGTAAGGGTTAAAGTGAGGGTGATGGTAAGCGTAAAGGTGAGGGTTAGGCTGAGGGTGAGGGTTAAGATAAGGGTAAGGGTTATTGTTAGCGTGAGGTTTAGGGTAAGGGTTACGGTTAGGGTAGGGTGAGGGTGAGGGTTACATTGAGAATTAGGGTTAGGGTTAGTGTGAGGTTTAGGATGAGGATGAGGGTTAGGTTTAGGGTTAGAATTACAGTTAGGGTGATGGCTAGGGTGAGCGTTAGGTTTAGGATTAGGGTTAGGGTGAGGTTTAGGTTTAGGTTGAGGGTTAAGATTAGTGTGAAGGTTAGTGTTATGTTTAGGTTAGTGTAAGGGTGAGGGTAAGTGTTAGGGTGAGGGTTAGGGTTAGGGTTAGAGTTCTTTTTAGGGTTAGGGTTAGGGTTACCCTTACAGTGAGGCTGAGGGTTAGGGTTAAGTTTTGGGTGAGGTTTATTGTTAGGGTTAAGGTTAGAGTTTGGGTTAGGGCTAGGATTAGGATTAGGGTGAAGGCTAGGTTGAGGGTGATGGTTAGGATTAGGGTTAGGGTTAGGATTAGGGTGAGGGTGAGGGTGAGTTTGTGGATTAGGGTTAGGTTTAGGGTTGGGCTTAGGGTAAGGCTAAGGGTAATGTTGAATGTGAGGGTTAAGGTTAGGTGAGGGTTAGGTTTATGGTTAGGGTGAGGGTTAGCATGAGGGTTAGGTTTAGGATGAGGGTTAGGGTAAGGATTAGGATTTGGATGAGGGCTAGGGTTAGGGTGAGGGTTAGGGTGAGGGTTACGGTGAGGTTTACGTTTCAGATTAGGTTTATGGATAGGGTGAGGGTTAAGGTTAGAGTTACGGTGAGGGTCAGGTTTAGGGTTAGGTTGAGGGTTAGAATTAGGTTTACGGTTAGGAGGTTTAGGGTTAGGGTGAGGGTGAGGGTTAGGATGAGGGTTAGGGATACAATTAGGGTTAAGGTGAGGGCTAGGGTGAGTGTGAGGGTAAGTGTTAGGGTTAGTGTGAGGTTTAGGGTTAGAGGTAGGGGTAGGTTTAGGGTTCAGGTTAGGGTTCAGGTTAGGGTTAGTCTTAGGGTGAGTGCTAGGGTGAGGGTGATGTTTTAGGTTAGGGTTAGCGTGAGGGTGAGGGTTAGGGTTAGGGTGAAGGTTAGGTTTAGGGTTAGGATTAGGTTTACGGTTTGGGTGAGGGTGAGTGTGACGGTTAGGGTTAGGGTTAGTGTTAGGCTTAGTGAAACGCTGAGCATGAAGGTGAGGGTGAGGGTTAGGGTGAAACTGAGGTTTAGGGTTAGAGTTCGTGTTAAGGTGAGGGATAGTGTGATGGTTAGTGTTAGGTTTAGGGTTAGGTTTAGGGATAGAGTGAGGGTTAGGGTAGTATAGGGTTAGGTTTAGGATTAGGGTTTTGGTGAGGGTGAGGATGAGGGTAAGGGTTAGGGTTAGGGTTCGGGTTAGGGTCAGCGTTTGGGTGAGAGTTAGGTTTCGGGTTAAGTTTAGGGTTAGGGTGAGGGTTAGGGTTAGGGTTATGGTGAGGGTGAGTGTTAGAGTTAGGGAGAGAGTTAGGGTTAGGGTGAGGGTTAGGGTTAGGGTTAGATTAAGAGTTAGGATGAGGATTAGGGTTAGGATTATGGTTAGACTGAGGGCTAGGGTGAGGGTGAGGGTTAGGGTTAGTGTTAGGGTGAGGTTTAGCGTTTGTGTGAGGGTTAGGGTCAGGGTTAGGATGAGGGTTAGGGTTACGGTGAGGGTTAGGGTTAGGGTTAGGGTGAGGGTTAGGGTTAGGATTAGTGTTAGGGTGAGGGTGAGGTTTAGGATTAGGGTTAGGGTTAGGATTAATGTTATTGTTATGATTATGGTGACATTGCAGTGAGGAGGAGGCTGAGGGTGAGATTTATGGATAGGATTAGGGTTAAGGTTAGTTTTAGGGTTAGGATTAGTGTTATTGTTAGAATTAAGGTTATAGTTACATTGAGGGTGAAGGTGAGGGTAAGGGTGAGGGTTAGGGTTAGGCTTAGGGTTAGGTTTAAGTTGAGGGTGAGTGTGAGGGTTAGGGTTAGTGTTAGGGTTAGGCTTAGGGTTAGGGTGAGGGTTAGGACTAGGGTTTGGTTTAGGGTGATGGTGAGGTTTAGGGTTAGGGTGAGGTTTAGGGTTAGGTTTAGGGTGAGGTTTAGGATGAGGGTTAGGGATACAATTAGGGTTAAGGTGAGGGCTGGGGTGAGGGTGAGGGTAAGTGTCAGGGTTAGGGTAAGGTTTATGGTTAGGGGTAGGGTTAGGGTGAAGGTGAGGTTAAGGGTTAGGGTTTGGTTCAGGGTGAGCTTTTTGTTTATGGTGAGGGTGTGGGTTAGGTTTGGATTGAGGGTTATTGTGAGGACTAAGGTGAGGGTTAGGGTTAGGGTTAGGGTGAGGGTTAGGTTGAGGTTTAGGTTTAGGGTTAGGGTTAGGGTTAGGATTAGGGTTAGTGTGAGGGTGAGTGTAAGGGTTAGGGTTAGGGTTATCCTTAGGCTTAGGGTTAGGCTGAGGGTGAGGTTGGGGATGAGGCTTAGGTTTAGAATGATGGTTCGGGGTATGGTTAGGTTGAGTGTTATGATGAGGGTTTGGGTTAGGATTTGGGTTAGGGTGAGGGCTAGGGTGAGTGTGAAGTTTAAGTTTAGGTTTAGGTTTAGGCTTAGTGTTAGGCTGTGGCTGATCGTGAGGGTGAGGTTTACGGTTAGGGTGATGGTTAGTGTTACAGTAAGGGTGAGGGTTAGGATGAGGGTTAGGATTAGGGTGAGCGTTAGAATGAGGGTGACAGTAAGAGTAAAGGTGAGGGTTAGGCTGAGGGTGAGGGTTATGGTAAGGGTGACGATGAGGGTAAGGTTTATGGTGAGTGTGAGGTTTAGATTGAGGATTAGTATTAGGGTTACTGTGAGGTTTAGGGTGAGGATGAAGGTTAGGGTTAGGGTGAGGGATAGGGTCAAGTTGAGGGTTAGGGTTAGGGTTAGGGTGAGGTTTACGTTTAGGGTGATGGTTAGTGTTAGTGTGAGGGTTAGTGTTAGTGTTAGTGTTAGGGTTAGCGTAAGTGTTAGGGTAAGGTATATGTTTAGGGTGAGGTTTAGGATTAGGGTTAGGGTTTGTGTTATGGTGGAGGTGGGGTTTAGGGTTAGAGATAAGGTTAGGGTGAGGGTTAGGGTTAGGGTTAGGGTTAGGTTACTGTTAGGGTTAGGGTTAAGGTGAGGTTTAGTGTGGGGGTGAGGGTTAGTGTTAGGGTTAGGATTAGGATTAGGGTTAAGGTGAGGGTGAGTGTGAGTGATAGGGTTAGGGTTAGGATTAGGATTAGAGTTAGGGTGAGGGTGAAGGTTATGGTTCGGGTGAGTGTTGGTCTTAGGGTTAGTGTGAGGGTTAGGGTGAGGGTTAATCTTAGGCTTAGGGTTTGGGTTTGGGCTAGGGTGAGGGTGAGGTTTAGGGTTAGGTTGGGGGTGATTGTTAGGGTGAGGGTTAGGTTAGTGTTAGGTTTAGGGTTGGTATTAGGGTTAGGCGAAATGTTAGGCTGAGGGTGAGGGTGAGGATGAGGGTTATGGAGAGGGTGAGGGTTAGGGTTAGTGTTAGGGTGAGGTTTAGTGTTAGGGTTAGGTTTACTGTTAGTCTTAGGGTTAAGGTGAGAGTTAGCGGGACGGTTAGTGTTAGAGTGAGGCTTAGGGTTAGCATTAGGGTTAGGGTGAGGGTGAGGTTTAGGGATAAATTAGGGTTAGGTTGAAGCTTAGGGTGAGGGTTAATGTTAGGGTTAGTGTTAGGGTTAGGGTTAGGGTGAGGGTTAGGGTGAGGGTTAGGGTGAGGGTGAGGATTAAGGTTAGGGTAGGATTAGGATTAGGATTAGCTTTAGGGTTAGTGTGAGGGTTAGGGTTAGCGTTAGCCTTAGGTTTTGGTTGAATATGAGGGTGAGGGTTAGGGTTAGGTTTAGGTTGAGGGTTAGGTTTAGGTTTAGGGTGAGGTTTATTGTTAGGGTTAGGGTTAGAATTAGGGTTAGGGTGAGGGTTAAGTTTATCGGTTAGGGATAGGGTGAGGGTTAGTGTGAGGGTTAGGTTTAGGGTGAGGGTTAGTGTGGGGGTGACCGTAAGGGTAAACATGAAGTTTAGGCCGAGGGTGAGAGTTATTGTAAAGGTGAGGGTTAGGGTTAGGGTGAGGTTTGAGGTGAGGATGAGGGTAAGGGTTAGGGTGAGTGCTAGGGTAAGGGTGAGGGTTAGGGTTAGGGTTAGGGTGAGGGTAAATGTTAAGTTGAGGGTTGAGGTAAGGGTGAGGGTTATGGTTTGGGTGAGGGTTAGTGTTAGGGTTTGGGTTTAGGTTACGGTGAGGGTGAGTGTGAAGGTTAGGGTTAGGTTTAGGGTTAGGCTTAGGGTTAGGGTGAGGTTTAGGGTTAGGGTTATGGGGAGGTTTAGGATGAGGGTTAGGGTTAGGATTAGGGTTAGAGTGAGGGCTAGAGTGAGGGTGAGTTTTAGGGTTAGGTTTATGGTGAGGTTTAGGGTTAGGTTTAGGTTTAGGGTTAGGGTGAGGTTGAGATTTTGGGGTTAAAGTTATGGTTAATTTGAGCCTGAGGGTGAGGGTTAGGGTTAGGGTTAGGGTTAGGGTGAGTGTTAGGTTGAGGATTAGTGTGAGGGTGAGGGTTAGGGTTAGGTTTAGGGTTAGGATTAGTTTTATTGTTAGGGTCAGGGTTAGAGTTACAGTGAGTGTGAGGGTGAGATGAGGGTTAGCGTTAGGTTTAGGGTGAGGTTTAGTGTTAGGGTTAGGTTTAGGGTTAGGGTGAGAGTGAGGTATAGGATTAGATTTAGGGTTAGAGAGAGGGTTTTTCCCGGGTTAGGGTTAGGATTAGTGTTAGGGTTAAGTTTAGGGTGAGGGTTAGGTTGAGGTTAAGGGTTAGGGTTAGGGTTAGAGTTAGGGTTAGGATTTGGGTTAGGGTGAGGGTGAGTGTGGGTGTGAGGATTATGGTTGGGATGATGGTTAGGGTTAGGGTTATGTTGAGGTTTAGGATGAGGTTTAGGGTTAGGATTAGGTTTAGCGTGAGGGCTATAGTGAGGGTGAGGGTTAGGGTAAGGGTTAGACTTGGCTAAGGGTTAGGCTGAGCGTGAGGTTGAGGGTGAGGGTTATGGTTAGGGTGATGTTTAGGTTTACGGTTAGGGTGAGGGTTAGGGTGAGGTTTAGGGTTAGGGGTAGTAGAATGGTCAGGATGATGGTAATGGTAAAGGTGAGATTTATGCTGAGGGTGAGGGTTAAAATAAGTGTGTGTTAGTGTTAGGGTTAGGGTTAGGGTAAGGGTTAGGGTTAGGGTGAGGGTGAGGTTTAAATTGAGGATTAGGGTTAGGATTAGGGTTAGTGTGAGGTTTAGGGTGAGGATGAGGGTTAGAATTAGGGTTAGGGTGAGGGCTAGGATGATGGTGAGGGTTAGGCTTAGTTTTAGGGTTAGGGTTGAGGTTTAGGATTAGGGTGAGGGTTAGGGTTAGTGTGAGGGTGAGTGTTAGGTTTAGGGTTAGTGTTAGGGTGAGGGTAAGTGTTATGTTGGAGTTTAGGGTGAGGGTGAGGGTTATGGTTAAGGTAAGGGTTAGGGTTTGGGTTAGGGTGAGTGTGGGGGTGAGGTTTAGGGTTAGATATAGTGTTAGGGGGAGGATTAGTGGGAGGGTTAGTGTAAGGGTTAGTGTTAGGGTTAGGGTGAGGGTGAGGTTTAGGTTGAGGTTTAGGGTTAGGGTTAGGGTTAGTGTGAGGGTTAGTGTAAGGGTTAGGGTTAGTGTTAGGGTGAGGGTAAGTGTTAGGGTGCGGGTTTGGGTTAGGGTGAGGGCTATGGTTAGGTTGAGGGTTAGGATTAGGTTTAGGGTTTTTGTTAATGTTAGGTTTAGGGTTACAGTTACGGTGAGGGTGAGGGTGAGGGTTAGGGTTAGGGTGAGGCTTGGGTTGAGGTTAAGATTTAGGGTTATGGTTAGGGTTAGGGTGAGGGTAAGTGTGAGGGTTAGGGATAGCCTTAGGCTTAGGGTTAGGCTGAGGGTGAGGGTGAGTTTTAGGATGAGGGTTAGGGTTAGGGTTATGGTTAGGTTTAGGGTTAGGATAAGTGTTATTGTTATAGTTTGTGTTAGCGTTAAGGTGAAGGTGAGGGTGAGGGTGAGGGTTAGGGCTAGGGTTAGGGTTAGCATTAGGTTTAGGGTTAGGGTGAGTGTGAGGGTTAGGTTTAGGGTTAGGGTTATCCTTAGGTTTAGGCTGAGGGTGAGGGTGAGGGTTAGGGTTAGGTTTAGGGTGAGGTTTAGGGTTAGGGGTAGTATTAGGGTTAGGGTGAGGGTGAGGTTTAGGGTTAGATTTGGGTTAGGGGGAGTGTTAGTTCGTGGTTTATAGTTAGGGTTAGTGTTAGGGTTAAGGTTAGGGTGAGGGTTAGGTTGAGGTTATGGGTTAGGGTTAGGGTTAGGGTTGGGATTAGGGTTATTGTGAGGGTGAATGTCAGGGTTAGGGTTAGGGTTAGGTTTAGGGTGAGACTGAGGGTGAGGATGGGGTTGAGTGTTAGGGTTAGGGTGATAATTAGGGTTAGGGTTAAGGTGAGGGTTAGGATGAGGGTTAGGGTTAGGATTAGGGTTAGGGTGAGGGCCAGGGTGAGGGTGAGGGTTAGGTTTAGGGTCATGGTTAGGTTTACAGTTAGGGTGACTGTTAGGATGATGTTTAGGGTTAGGGTGAGGATGATGGTAAGGGTAAAGGGGAGGTTTAGGCTGAGGGTGAGGGTTAAAATTAGGTTGAGGGTTACGGATAGGTTTAGGTTTAGGGTTAGGGTTAGGGTTAGGGTGATGTTTAATTAAGTGATTAGAGTTAGGTTAATGTGAGGTTTAGGGTGAGGAATTGGGATAGGGTTAGGTTGAGGGTGAGGGTTAGAATTAGGCTAAGGGTGAGGTCTAGGGTGAGGGTGAGGGTTAGGGTTAGAGTTAGGGTTAGGGTGAGGTTTAGGATTAGGGTGAGGTTTAAGGTTAGTGTAAGGGTTGGTGTTAGGGTAGGGTTAGGGTTAGGGTGAGAGTAAGTGTTAGGGTGAGGGTGATGTTTAGGGTGAGGGTTAGGGTTAGGGTTATTGTTAGGGTTAGGTTTAGGTTTACGTTTATAGTGTGGGTTAGTGTGAGGGTTAGGGTTAGCGTTAGGATGAGGTTTAGTGTTAGGTTTAGATTTAGAGTTAGGGTTAGGTTGAGGGTGAGGTTTAGGGGTAGAGTTAGGGTTAGGGTGAGGGTTAGGTGAGTTTTAGGGTTAGGGTAAGGGTTAGGGTGGGGGTGACAGTAAAGGCAAACTTGAGGGTTAGGCTGAGGGTACTGGTTACGGTCCGGTGAGGGTTAGGGATATGGTGTGGGTTAGGGTTATGGGAAGGATGTGGGTGAAGGTTAGATTGAGGATTAGTGTTACGGTTAGTGTGAGGTTTAGGGTGAGGATGAGGGTTAGGGTTAGGGTGAGGTCTAGGGTGACAGTGAGGGTTAGTGTAGGGTTAGGGTGAGGTTTAGGGTTAGGGTGATGGTTAGATTTAGTGTGAGGGTTAGTGTTATGGTTAGGGTTCGTGTTAGCGTGAGGGTAAGTGTTAGGGTGAGGGTTACGGTTAGGGTGAGGGTTATGGATAGGTTGAGGTTTAGGGTTAGGTTTAGGGTTATTGTTATGTTTAGGGGTAGGCTTATGGTTACAGTTAGGGTGATGCTGAGGGTTAGGTTAGGGTTAGGATGAGGTTTAGCTTTAGGGTTAGGGTGAGAGTTAGGGTTAGGTTGAGAGTGAGGTTTACTGCTAGAATTAGGGTTAATGTTAGGGTTAGGGTGAGGGTGAGGTTTAGGGTTAGGCTTAGGCTTAGGCTTAGGCTTAGGGTTAGGCCGAGCATGAGGGTGAGGGTTAGGGTTCGGGTTAGGGTGAGGGTTAGTGTTTGGGTTAGGGTGAGGGTTAGGATGAGGTTTAGGGTTAGGATTAGGGTTAGGGTGAGGGCTAGGCTGAGGTTTAGGGTGAGGGTTAGGTTTAGGGATAGGGTTAGGTTAGGATTAGGGGTAGGGTGAGGGTGAAGGTGTGGGTTAGCCTTAGGCTTAGGGTTAGCCTGAGGGTGAGGGTGGGGGTGAGGATCAGGGTTAGTTTTAGGGTTAGATATAGGGTTAGGTAGAGGGTTAAAGTGAGGGTTAGGGATAGGGTTAGTGTTAGGGTTAGGGTGAGGTTGAGGGTTAGGTTGAGGTTTAGGGTTAGGGTTAGTGTTAGTGTTAGCTTTAGGTTGAGAGTTAGGGGGAGGTTTAGGGTTAGGGTTAGGGTTAGGGTTGGCATTAGCGTTAAGATGTGGGTGCGGTTTAGTGTTAGAATTAGGATTCGGGTAAGGCTGAGGGTGAGGGTTAGGTTTAGGGTTAGTGTTATGGTTAGGGTTAGGGTGAGGGTTAAGGTAAGGGTGTGGTTTAGGGTTAGGGTTAGGATTAGGGTTATGGTTAGGGTGAGTGTGAGGGTTAGGATTAGGCTTAGGCTTAGCCTTAGGTTTAAGCTGATGGTGAGTGTGAGGTTTCGAGGTAGAGTTAGGTTTAGGGTGAGGGTTAGGTTGAGGATTAGGGTTAGGGTGAGGGTTAGGGTTAGGGTTAGGGTGAGGGTTAGTTTGAGGTTTAGGGATAAGGTTAGGGTTAGGACTAGGGTTAGGGTGAGGGTGAGGGTGAGAGTTAGGCTTAGACTTAGGCTTGGCTGAGGGTGAGGGTGGGGGTGAGGATTAGGGATTCTGTTAGGGTTAGGTTTAGGGTTAGGCTGAGGGTGAGGGTGGCGGTGAGCATTAGGGTTAGGGTGATGTTTCGGGTTAGGGTTAGTGTTATTGTTAGGGTTAGGGTTAGAGTTACCGTGATGGTGAGAGTGCGGTTGAGGGTTAGGTTTAGGGTTAGAGTGGGGTTTAAGGTTAGGGTAAGGGTTAGGGTGAGGGTGAGGTTTAAGGTTAAATATAGGGTTAGGGAGAGGGTTAGGGTGATGGTTAGGGATAGGGTTAGTGTTAGGTTTAGGGTTACGGTTACTGTGAGGGTGAGGGTGAAGTTTAGGTTAGGGTCAGGGTGAGGATTAGGGTTTGGGTTTGGGTTAGAGTGAGGGTTAGGGTGAGGGTGACGTTTAGGGATAGAGTTAGGGTTAGGGTGAGGGTTAGATTGAGGTTTAGGGTTAGGGTTATTCTTAGTGTTAGGGTTAGTTTGAGAGTTAGGGGGAGGGTTAGGGTTAGGGTTAGTGTTAGGTTAGGATGTGTGTGAGGTTTAGTGTTAGAATTGGGGTTAGTGTGAGGCTGAGGTTGAGGGTTAGGTTTAGGGTTAGGATTAGGGTTATGGTGAGGGTGAGGGTTAGGTTTAGGGTTAGGATAAGGATTAGGGTTAGGGTTAGGCTAAGTGTGTGGGTTAGGGTTAGGGTCAGTGTTAGCCTTAAGATTAGGCTGAGGGTGAGGGTGAGGGTGAGGGTTAGGTTTAGGGTG